>NW_022900930.1:8490417-8507663 GCF_012274545.1 Fukomys damarensis | reverse complement strand
AAGCAAGTATCACTTTGATTCCCAAACCAGGGAAAGATACAACTAAAAAGGAGAACTACAGACCAATCTCCTTAATGAATATAGATGCAAAAATCCTTAATAAGATACTAGCAAACAGAATACAGAGGATTATTAAGAAGATCATCCATCCTGACCAAGTCGGATTTATTCCAGAGATGCAAGGGTGGTTCAACATACGAAAGTCAGTGAATGTAATACATTATATTAACAAAGTCAAGGACAAAAACCATATGATCTTCTCAATAGATGCAGAAAAATCATTTGATAAAATTCAACACCCATTCATGATAAAAACCCTGCAAAAAATTGGACTAGATGGTCTATGCCTCAATTTAATAAAGGCTATCTATGAAAAACCATCAGCCAACATCATATTGAATGGCCAAAAACTGAAAACCTTCATGTTAAAATCAGGAACAAGACAAGGATGCCCATTATCACCACTTCTCTTCAATATAGTTCTGGAAACATTAGCCACAGCAATTAGACAAGAGAAAGAAATTAAAGCAATAAAGATAGGAAAGGAAGAAGTTAAACTGTCATTATTTGCTGATGGTATGATACTCTACATTGAAGATCCAAAAAACTCCACCAAAAAACTTCTAGACTTAATTGACAGATTCGATAGAGTATCTGGATACAAGGTGAGTACCCAAAAATCAATAGCCTTCTTGTGTGATTTCTTGATAGAAGCCATTCTTTGTGGGATGAGGCACAATCTCAGTGTTGTTTTCATCTGCATCTCTTGAATAACCAGTGATGTGGAACATTTTTTCATATATTTACTTGCTGCTTTTACTTCTTTGTCTGAGAAATGTCTGTTCATTTTGGCTGCCCATTTTTGAACTGGGTCTTTATATTTGGGGGGGGCTGATTGTTTTGAGTTCCTTATATATTCTATATAATAAATAGTCCTTCATCTGAGGAGCAGCTCGTAAAATTTTTTTCCCACATGGTAGGTTGTCCTTTAGTTCTTTTGATGGTTTCTTTTGCAGTGCAGAAGCTTTTTAATAAGATGAGATCCCAGTTGTTGATTCTTTCTGATAGTTCCCATGCTACTGAGGATTTGTTCATGAAGTCTTTTCCTATGCCATTGTCTTCAAGAGTTCTGCCTAACTTATCTTCCAGCAAGTTTAGTGTTTCTGTTTTAATATTTAGATCTTTAATCCACTTGGATTTTAGTTTAGTGCATGGTGAAATATAAGGGTCCAGTTTTAATCTTTGGCAGGCTGAGATCCAGTTTTTCCAACACCATTTCTTAAAGAGGCTATCTTTCCTCCAGTGGGGATGGTCAGCTCCTTTGTCAAAGATGAGGTAGCTGAGTACATCTGGAGTTGTTTTTGTGTCTTCCAATCTGTTCCACTGATTTGTCAGGTCTGTTTCTTTGCCAGTACCATGCTGTTTTTATCACAGTGGCTTTGTAGTGTAATTTCAAATTGGGAATTATTATACCCGCTGCCATGTGTGTGTTGCCTAGGATGGCTTTTGCTCTTCTAGGTCTCTTGTGGTTCCAAATGAATTTTTGGATTCTTTTTTCTAGTTATGTGAAATATAGTGTTGGGATTTCGGTTGGCATTGCATTGAATCTGTATAGAAGTTTGGTAGTATGGCCATTTTCACTATGTTGATTCTTCCTCCCCAGGAATATCAAAACCATGCCTAGACCTCTCATTTACTTCTTCATATATGTCCTGCTATGGGCTGAACTTTATCACCTTCCCCTGAAAAACCCATACGTTGAAATCTTCTCCCTACTTCACATCTTTGCAATTTAAAATGAAAAGGCAGGGTGAGGCACCCTGAGAGGCAAGCAGCTGCACTCTGAAGACCAGACTAACTGGTCCACACCCTGGGAAGAGCAGGTGAGCTTAGTGCTGCAGCTGTGTGTAGAGGC
Source organism: Fukomys damarensis (assembly GCF_012274545.1). Classification (NCBI taxonomy): domain Eukaryota; kingdom Metazoa; phylum Chordata; class Mammalia; order Rodentia; family Bathyergidae; genus Fukomys; species Fukomys damarensis. Next base: position 8,505,748 of record NW_022900930.1, on the reverse strand, counting down.
GACAGGGACTTAGCTCTGCCTAGGAGGCATAGAATATGTTCCTAGGGATACCGCCTAGAGAGTTAACATATTCATACATCCACCCGTTAAAAACACACTCCTTTGGGATATGGGACAATAACTACCAGAATCCGCCGTGAGCACCTTCCTAATGCTACTTTCCTGGTTCCTCCTGTACCTGCAGTGGTTTCTTTTCCTTAACTGTGGCTTCACTCCCCTAAAGAACGTGCCTGCAGTTATCACTTTCATAAACTATGTGCACTGAAGTCCTTGATTCGAGGCCTATGTTTGGAAGAGCTCACTCTAACACGCAAATTCCAAGAGAGTCTTGGGGAGAAAAGTGAATTTGAATTTTTTGAGACTTAGGAGATAATCTGTTATGAAGTGGAAGAAAAAGTGAATTTGGAGTCAGAAAACATGGATTAGAATCCTTGTTGTTACTGTTAAATGAATAAACTTGGAAAAGAGGTCCATGTGAATCCTAATATCGCTACTTTTAAAAATGGAGGCCATAAATAAGATAATGGCAAAGTTTCTAGTGCATAGTACATTCTCAAGAAGTATGAATCCCCTTTCTCTTTGTTTTTATTCATGTTATTAATAGGTAGTTGGAAGGCCACTGTGGTATCACAGAGAGATAAGAAATTTAAATTTAATTTCACATGATTTGGGACTTGGTACTCAAAAGAAATGATACAGGGCTGGGGATTTGGCTCAGTGGTTCCAGTGCCTGTCTTTCAAGCACAAGGACCCGAGTTCGATCCCCAGTACCAAAAAAAAAAAAAAAAAAAAAAAAAAAAGAAAAAAGAAATGATACCTTTGCCTTCTTCTGGAGCTAGGAATAGCAAAGTCTTATGTATTAAAGAAATAGGGCGATCATACTCTCACTAACAGATGTCCTAGAATCTAAGACCTATGTGTTAAGGATGTAGTCAGAATTAAAAAGTAGAACTATAATATATCATGATTCCTACTTATCACGCCAAACCCTTTCTCCAGTTTGAGATAGATAGCTCATCTACTTTAAGATTCCAGGAAATTTGTAGGGAAAGTACTAGAACATAAATCCATTTAATCTAATATTATAAATTTGAATCTTAACCAGGAAAATTTTTGAAACAGATTTATCAAGTGACTTATATTGAATGGTCAGTCAAATGTATTTCATAATAATGAACCCCTTATATGCATATTGTATGCAAGTGTGCACACACATACTGCCATTTAATCATATATGATTACTTCTGACTCAGTTTACATTGGTCACTTTGTCTGCAAAGAATCAAAGAATTATTCTAATGAACCAGAATTTATTTGTATGGTCAGTTAATGCCATTGGGTACATAATTATTATTAATCTTAAATTTGAAATTAGTCCATTCACCAAGAATGGAGGTATGTTTACAATAAAGTCACAATGTTTTTTACCCTAATTAAGTACATTTTAATTTGGATCTAAAATTTGAAAACTTTACTATTCCATCTGGGCTTTGAGGATATTAACTACTAAATGTGAAAATTCTCTCTGAATGTGCCTTCATTGCTGACAAAACACTTGAGGATAATAACTTAAAGGAGGAAAGCGATATTCTGGCTTATGGTTTCAGTCCAAGGTCAGCTGGCTCCATTGTTACAGGCCTATGGATGGGTGGAGTGGAGTAAACCTGCTCACCTCATGGCACCCAGGAAACAGAGAGGGAGAGAGGGCGGGGAAAGGGCAGGAAGATGGGGGGAGGGGGACACTAGTGACAAAATATACCCTATGGAGGCATATACCTAGTGACTTGATTTCCTTCCTATAGGTCCAAACTTCTGCCACCCTCAATCTCAATAAACCAGCTACAAATCTACCAACAGCATGATCTAGTCACTTTCCAGAAATTTCATTGCTGAACCCACGAGCATTTGTGTGTGTGTGTGTGTGTGTAAGGGGTTATATTCAAGCTGTATCAATGAAGTTGTGTAAATTTAATTTTGTGACATCATTTACACAGAGAAAACAAAAATAATGGAGTAATAGTAACAAATGTTACTGAAATATTATTTATTACTTATTACATTATACCATTATTATGTCATAATACTAAGTACTTTGTGTCCAATATACCAACCACTAGATTCTTATAATCAGGACACAACCTAAGATTATCCTCATTTCAACTAAACATGGGTTTAGGGAAGAAAAGTAATTGTCCATGGCCTTATGCTAATTTAAATTAGAAATTTAAATTGGAAATTTAGAGCCAGTGCCACCTGAATTGAAAATATGTGCACTGATTAAGCAGGCTGTAATGGTTGATAATTACACAGACATTTACCTAGAATTTCAAAGGTCTCATAACCTCCTGTTCTTGGGCCTCTTCCATGGAATCCGGACCAACGCTTGAAATACGGATTCTGCCACCTGTACGCCTCTAACCTCTCCCCTTTCCCAGAGTTCAATTCCTTGAACGGAACCTGCTGTTGTCCCCTTTTGTCTGAGATGAGCTTGTTGAATTTAGCATAAAGGATCCCTGGCTAGGCCTAGTGTCCTAAAGTCAGCTTTGTTTTTTAAAGACCTTTGTACTTACTCAGCCAGCTCTTCTTCGATTCAACCAGGACTTCTTGCCACCCTTCCTTTGTTGATTTCCTAGGGCTGTTATAGCAAAGCACAACAACAGAAATGTACTCTCCCCATTCTGGATGCTAAGAAGTATGAGATTCAAGGGTCAGGAGGGTGAATTTTTCTAAGGGCCATGGGGTCTGCTTCCTGGCCCTCTCCTGCCTGCTGCAGACTTGGGGCAAGTGTGTCACACCTCACCCTCTGCAGCACCAGTTGAGCCTCTTCCTTCATTTCACATGGTGTTCTTGCTCTGTGTGTGTGTGTGTGTGTGTGTGTGTCTGTGTGTGTCTGTGTGTGTCTCGTAGCTCAAATTCCCATTCTTTGAGGACATCAATCATGTTCACTTAGGGGCTTAGTCTACTCCTGTACTTGCCCATGTGATTCTAACTAATTACAACTGTAACCATTTTCAACGAATGCCATCATCTGTGGTCCTGAGACCTAGGATTTCAATATAGAAATATCAACTTCCCACTACACCCACACTTCTGTGTTTTCAGTCTTAAAGGATGCTATTTTAGATTGGGCTCTGTCTTTTTTTCCCCTTTTTTCTTTATTGGTACATTTTAGGTGTATAGTACAGTTACATTCATCACTGGGATCTTGTACCTTTACATGACAGATCTTGGCTCTTGTTTTTTCTCCATTCTTCTGCCCTCCCTTCATCCCCTTAACCTTTCCCTATTTACAGAGACTTTGTTTCCATTTTTTACTTTTCTCCTATTTTTTTCTTTTCTCTGCTTAGCTTCCCCTATGCCACCCACTTCCCCTACACCTTCACATATTTTTCCTATTACACAATATCAGTTATACATTTTGATTCTTATGTACACTTTTAATTTATCACACTAGAAACACTGTTCAGTATTTACATGTATGTTTTATTAATTTCACTTAAAAGTATGTCCTCAATGTGCATCAACTTAGCTATAAATGTCTCTGGTTTCTAATTCTTTATGGCCATTTTATAAAAACAAACAAAAAAAACACCTTCTTTATCCAGTCTCCAACTGATGGGCAAATGGGCTGCTTCCAAGGTTTAGCTATTACAAACTGTGCTGCTACAAACATGGGTGAGCATATATCACTGTAGCATGATTGTTTTAATTCTTTTGGGAAGATACTGGGCAGGGGAATAGCTGGGTCAAGTAGGACCTCTCCATATTGATTTCTGCAGTGGCTGCACCAGTCTGCACTCCAACCAACAATGGAGAAGGATTCCTTTCTCCCCACTACCCCACCAATATTTGTTATTGGTTGATTTCTTGGTAGCAGCCATTCTTTCTGGATTGAGATGAAATCTCAGTGTTGTTTTCCTCTGCATCTCTCAAATGACCAGTGATGTTGAACATTTTCTCACGTGTTTATCTGCTGCTTTTGTTGCTTTGCTTGAGAAATATCTGTTCATTTCAAATGCCCATATTTGGATTGGCTTTTTAAATTTTGGAGGTCCAAGTTTTTTGAGTTCCTTATATATTCTGGATAGTAGACCTTTGCTGAGGAAGAGCTGGTAAAAAATTTTTTCCCACATTATAGGTTGTCTCTCAGCACTGTTGGTGGTTTATCTTCCAATGCAAGTTTTTTTAAACGATGAGATCCCGGTTGTTGATTCTTTGTGCTAATTCCCATGCTACTGAGGATTTGTTCTTAAAGTCTTTTGCTGTGCCAATGTCTTCAAGAGTTCTACCTAACTTATCTTCCAACAAATTTAGTGTTTTGAATTTTTTTTTCAGCTTTAATTGAGTTGATACATTTTAGGGATACAGTACAGTTACATTCATTGTTGGGATCTTGTACCTCTACATGACAAGTCTTGGTTCTCATTTTTTCCCCTTGTCCCTGCCCTCCCTTTACCCCCTCCTCCCCTCCCCATCTACAACCACTTTATTTCCATCTTTTCATTATCTCACATTTTTTTCTTTTCCCTTTTTACCCTTCCCCTACCCGTCCCACCTTCCCTACACCTTTAGCTCCTTTCTTCCCATTTCTCAATGTCAGTAATCTTATTAGGGTCTTCTGTATTATTGCAGATTATTCACACCAGAGAAACTATTCGGTATTTATACATGTGTGCCTTATTTATTTCACTTAGGAGTATATCTTCAATATGTATCCTTTTTCCTATGAATGAATCTATTTTCTCATTCTTTATGGCTGAGTAATATTCCATTTTATAGTGTTTTGGATTTAATATTTAGATCTTTAATCCACTTGGATTTTAGTTTAGTGCATGGTGAAAGATAGAAGTCATATAAGGGGAAAAAATGAGAATCAAGACCCATCATGTAAAGGTACAAGATCCCAATGATGAATGTAACTATACCGAATACCTAAAATGTACCAATAAACTCAATGAGAAAAAATAGTCAAGGTGAAAAAAGAAGTCTAGTTTTAATCTTTGGCAAGTTGAAATCCAATTTTCCGATACCATTTATTAAAGAGGCTATATTTCCTCCAGTGAGGATGGTAGGCACCTTGGTCAAAAATGATGTTTGTCTGGTGGTATTTCTAAATCTTCTAATGTATTCCACGAATCCTTGGGTCTGCTTCTTTGCCAGTACCATGCTGTTTTTATCACAGTGGCTTTGTATTATAGTTTCAAGTAGGGGATTATGATTCCCCTTGCCATCTCTCTGTTGCCTAGAATAGCTTTTGCTCTTCTACATCTCTTGTGGTTCCAAATGAATTTTTGGATTGTTTTCTCAAGTTCTGTGATATATACTGTTAGGATTTCTTTCAGGATTGCATTGAATCTGTATAGCAGTTTTGCAAGTATGGAAATTTTCACTATATTGTTCTTCCTACCCAGGAACAAGGCATGTCTTTACATTTTCTTATATCCTCTTTGATCTCTTTTTTCAGAGTGTTGTAGTTCTCAATGTAGAGGTCTTTTGCTTCCTTCATTAGATTGATTTGTAGATATTTCATTTTTTTCTATACTATTGTGAAAGGGATTGTTTCTCTCATCTCGCTTTCAGTGATTGTGTTATTTGTGTACGAGAAGGCTATTGATTTTTAAGTGTTGGCCTTGTGGCCAGCTAATCTACTGAATCTGTCAATTAAGTCTCGAAGTCTTTTGTTGCTGTTTTTTGGGTCTTCTATGTAGAATATTATATCATCACCAAATAATGACAGTCTAGATTCTTCCTTTCCTATCTTTAATGCTTTAATTTCTTTCTCTTCTCTAATTGCTGTGGCTAATGTTTCCAAAACTATATTGAACAGGAGTGGTGACAGTCAATATCCTTGTATTGATCCTGATTTTAGTGTGAAGGTTTTTAGTTTTTGATGATTTAGTATGATATTGGCTATTGGTTTTTCATAGATGTCCTTCAACAAGTTGAGATAAAGACCAATTTCCAATTTCTGCAGGGCTTTTTTAAAATCTAGAATGGGTGTTGAATTTTGTCAAAAGATTTTTTTTTTTGCATCTATTGAGATGATCATATTTTTTTTCTTTGGCTCTGATAATATAGTGTATTACATTTATTGCTTTATGTATGTTGAACCATCCTTGAATTCCTGGATAAATCCCACTTGATCAGGGTGTATGATATTCTTGATTACCCTCTGTATTGTGTTTCCCAGTTTTTTATTGAGGATTTTTGCATCTATGTTCATTAGTGAGATTGGCCTGTAGTTTTCTTTCTTTGTTGGGTCTTTCCCTGGTTTTAGAATCAAAGTAATGCTTCTAGGAATTAATTTGGAAGTATGATTTTACTTTCAATTTCACTGAAAAGTTACAAAAGTAGTGGTAGTAGTTCTCGAAATGTTTTGTAGAATTCAACATTAAAGCCATCAGCACGTCGGCTTTTCTTTGTTGGTAAATTTTTAATTACATTTCAGTTTCAGTCATTGCAATTGGGGTGTTTAGGATTTTTATATTTTCTTCAAATCAGGTATTTTGTACATATCTAAAAATCTGTCCCTTCTGTGTTTTCCATTTTATTAAAGTACAGGTTCTCCAAGTGTAGGTATTGATGATTCTCTGGATTTCTGCTGGATCTGTTTTGACTTCATCTTTTCATTCCTAATTGCACGGATATGGGCCTTTCCTTTCCTTTCCTTTTTTTTTTTTTTTCTTTTTTTGTTAAGGTTGAGTAAGGGTTTATTCAGAAAACCAACTCTTGGATTCATTGATTTTTTTTTTTGTATCATTCTCTTAGTCTTCATTGCATTGGTTTCTGCTCTACTCTTTATAATTTCCTGCCTTGTATGATCTTTTGGTTTGTCTTGCTCTTCTTTTGCTAGAAGTTTAAAATTTAGCATTATGTTGTTTATTTGAGCTCTCTCTGTTTTTCTAGTGTGGAAATTTGCTCATAGAACTGCTTTCATTGTGTCCCATAGATTCCTGTATGTTGTATTGGTATTATCATTTATTTGTAAAAACTGTCTAATTTCTTCTTTAGTTTCCTCTGTGACCAATTGGGGGCTCAGGAGAGTGTTATTCAATTTCCATATGTTTGTGAAGTTTTTGTACTTTCTTTTCCTATTGATCTTCAGTTTATTTGCTTTCAGTCTATGGGTTTATTTTTTAACTAAGTGCATTTCCTGTGTACAGGAATGGTTGCTCAGGAGAGTGTTATTCAATTTCCATATGTTTGTGAAGTTTTTGTACTTTCTTTTCCTATTGATCTTCAGTTTATTTGCTTTCAGTCTATGGGTTTATTTTTTAACTAAGTGCATTTCCTGTGTACAGGATATTGTTGGATTTTGCTTCTTAATCCATTCTGCCAATCTATTTCATTTAAATGGCAATTTGAGGCCATTAACTTTGATGGTTATAACAGGTATGTATTGACTTATCATCTTCATTTTATTTTCCTGTTGGCTCTTTTAAAAAATTTCCCCCTTTCTTCTTAAATTCTTGCCTTCCCTGCTGGATTTGCTTTGTTGGGACTCATGGCATTATGATCTTCATTGTCTTTTTCTAGGATATTTAGAGTTGTTTGTAGTGCTGGTTTGGTATTCATGAAGTTTCTCAGGTGTTCATTTTTATGGAAATATCTTACTTCCCCATCAATTTTGAAAGAGAGTTTTGCAGGATACATCAATCTAGGTTGGAGGTTGTTTTCTTTTAGGGCTCAAAGTGCTTCAGTCCAGTCTCTCTTTGTCTTGAGGGTTTGGGTTGAAAAGTGTGCTGTGATTATGATGGGTTTCCTTTACAAGTGATTTGTTTCTTTTCTCTAATTGCTTGTAGTAGTATTTCATTCTACTGTTGAGTTTCTGGAATCTTGATTATGACATGTCTAGGTGTAGATTTTTTGTGCCCATAGCTGTTTGGAGTCCTATAAGCCTCACTTATATGTATATCATATTCTTTTGCTCTGTTTGGGAAGTTTTCTCCCATTAATTCTGTGAATAGTTTTTTTTTTTATGTTGCTTATACTTCTGCTTTTTCTTGGACTCCTATTAGTCTTGTATTATTCTTCTTTGCATCATCTAGGAGCTGTTGGATTGATTCTCATGTTCCCTTACTTTTTTTAAGAGATCCCTTTTTTCATGTTCACTGACCATCTTGTGTTCTGTATCTGATATCCTGTCTTCAGACTGGCTCAGTCTGTTACATATACTTTTGATAGAGTTTTTAATGTCCTGGATATCTGTTTGAATGTGTTTCATGGATTCCATTTCTTTCCTATACTGGGCATTCGTGATTTACATTTTTTTCATATGTCGGGCATTCCTGGCTTCTACATGGTCCTGACCTCATGTTTTTTTTTTTAATCTGTTTCTGTTCTAGAGTCTCTAATCATGTAATTTATTCTGCTGACCATCTCTATAGTTATCTCGGAAATAATTTCTGTTTTGAATTTTTCTAGAGTCTGTTTGATCTATTTTATTATTTTCTTTGCTGTCAGTTCAGGATGTCCAGTTGGTTGATTATCAGGCTTTCCCCCCTCATTTCCCTCAGAATTTGCCTTTAATGAATGGGCAGCCTTTGTTTGTGCTTGTGCCTTGCTTGAATGTCTTTTCATTTCTATTTTTGTTGTTGGTACTATCCTTCATTTAATTCCTGAGTTAATACCTTGATCTTCCTGTTATAGTGTCTTTAGGTTTTGATTCTCTAATGACTCTGAAGCAATCTCATTTTCATGCACCAGGAAGGACAACTGAGTAAATCAATCACAACACCTTATCCCAAGTAATACAATCAACAACACAGTAGCTTTGAGCACAACTTAGAGAAATGATAATTTGTGGTAGTTATTAATCTCTCACCTTTAACTATGTGAATTAAATTAAAATCTATGCTAGAGCTCAGAACAATGAACTTTAAGACACCCTGTGCCTATGTGATGTGAATCCAGGTAGAAGCCCAGCCAGGAGGCCAGAGGTATGGGGGTGGGTGCTGCATGCACCCACAAGGCTATGCCTCTCACCTTTCCTCTGTTGAGGCCCAGAGGGTTGAGGCTGTGGACCTGAGCCTGTTCTCTATGTCTTCATAGCAGATTTCTATCTAATCTTTAAGGTCATCTCAGATGCACATCCCTTTGTGAAGACTGCTGTAAGGAAGTTGTTTACTGTACTCAAACCTGAAGGATGCTCTTTCTGATGTTAAGGACCTCCTAAATGTAGGGTTGTAATTCATCATCTTTTATGAAACAGTGGGTCCTTCAAATCCTATATCCATGTGTGGTGGTAAACCTTGATTGTCAAGTTCATTGGATTAAAAAGTGTCTAGAAATTCCGAAAAGGACACTGCAAGGTGTGTCTCTGAAAATAATTCCAAAGATGTTTTCGTGTAAGGATCGAACAACTGAGATGGAAGAACTGCCCCCAGTACGGGTAACTGCATCCAATGGTGTGGTGCCTGGAAAGAAGAAAAGCTGATGGAGTAGGAAGCCTGCATAGACTCTCTCCCTCTCAGCTACCGTAGTGAACTAAGCAGCATTACTTCTCCATACCCTTCCTACTCTGATGATCTGCTTTGCCCCGGACATAGGAGCAGTAGAGCCTGCCAATGATGGGATGAAACCTCTAAAATCTCTAAGAGCCAAAATAAATCTTTTCAGGCTGGGGATTTAGCTCAGTGATTCTGCTGCCTGCCTTGCAAATGAAAGGTCCTGCATTCGATCTTTGATTTAAAAAAAAAATTTTTCTTCTGTAAATTGATTTTATTAGGCATTTCATCATAGCAACAGAACACTAACATAGTGTGTCTAATTTTCTTTGGTTTAGTACAATCAAAGTTTCTGGCACGTAGTAAATTCAAGTGAGAGTTGCTAAATCAGGCAAATATTCTAATACCCTCTACTATGGTCTTTCCAATGTTCTGGCAAGAAGGAACTGGACTGGAGCTATATAAAACATGAGGTTTCATGTTAAAGATTTGAGTGCAGACATCCTCATTTAAAAACTGAGCTCCATTCCTGCTGGCAAGTCATTAAATGAATTAATTGCCAAGTGAGCAATTATACATGGTACCTTCATTAAAATATTCAGAACAAAGGAAACTCCAACTTGATGACTTGTATCTTCATATCTCTTACTATAGCACATACTGTATAGTGCAGTCAGCAAAAATTACAGTACTGTACTATGGAAGAAGCCACTAGAAGGCCATGCTGCCACTTACATTCCTGCATTATATGTCTGAATATGAGTTGTAAATGTGAACAGCAGGTTGCAAGTCTGAATAGTTCACCTCAGTCATAAATCCAAAGAGTTGTTAAACAAGTAGGTCATTAAATGAGGAATATCTGTATTGAAAACTTTTGCTTTGCTTAATAGAAGAGAGAGCTAGTTTATTGGTGGCAGTTTTTATGTCAGGTATCTAAAATATGCCAAGCTTCAGCTTCTTACATCACCTACAACCTAAGCAGTGTCTTTCCATTCTAGAAGTTGACCAGATACTTAGGCAGTAGCCTATAGCTGCATGTGCTTTTTCATGCTTTCCAAGTTTAGGTTAGGCAGTGGGCGTGGGAGAGCTATGGGTTCTTCTTTTACTATTTTGAAAGCCTGCCATCTCTATACATACATTGTCTTTGCTTTGTTTCCACTAGCTCCTATGAGCTAGAATTTAAAGACAAAATTTCCCTAGGTACCTCATCTGTGTTATATTGTAATATATAAGTACATGAGTACATCAAATGAAGTGTCTGTGGTGGAGTTATGCATGGAAATGCATTTCTGATTCTTACCAGTCCTACCAGGATGAAAGTCATCAGATGTTCATAAATGGCTCTATTGCGATGCAGTGCATTCTTAGAATAAAGGATTTCCATTCTTGTTAATGCAAAGGATAAATTAGATCTTACAAGGAGAGAATTGAAATAACTCTTTAAACATTTACTTTAAACTTTACCTTTAAGCTGTCTTCATCACAGGCAACTGTATTATTTGCTAATTTTAATACTGATGATTTGCATTCACATAGTGAGAACTAAAATTACTGTACACATATTCTCATTAAAACTTGCACTGTAGCTGTAAAATTACTACATGCATAATTTTATTTTGCTTGTTTTTCTCAAAAGCCGTTGAGTTTCATTTACCTAGAAAATGTAATGATTTATTAATATATAAGAATGGTAAAATGACTGCATAGTACTGCAATGTGATTTATTTTCTCAACAGATGTTCTGGAAATTCCATAACATTAATATAATGTAAATTAAAAGTCTTTATTCAGATGTTGCTGCTGTTTTCAGAACTTGGTTTTAGGCAGCCTTGGGCTAGAAATGCTGCATTTGTACTTTGGTTTTGAAGAAACAATCAAAAGATGTTCAGAGACAAGTAGAGTGGGCAAATACAGTGGGTGGTCGCCCTGCCCCACAGAGTTTGGGATAAAAAAATAAAAGGCTGACTTCTTCTCTTGTGTAATTTGCCTGCTGTGAAAATTTCTGCATAGCCCTAAATGTTTTTAAACATATCAGCATTACTGGGAAAAGTGGCTATGTACTCTCAAGAAATGCTTGTGACAACCTGTGAATATGAGGTTTGGATATTTTTCTGTCCTATGATTTTTGTTCCCTTTTTTGCTGTACCCACAAAAGGGTCATAGATGTTGTATACCCATTTCAGTGTTTTATGCTTAGACTTCCTGTCTAACTAGGTCAAACACTTGATTCTTACAGTACACTTCAGCATTAGAGTGTGTTGTGGAATCAGAATCCTAGGGAAGATTGAGCAAACCAATCACCTACATTGAATGCCAATCCCTGTAGAGTACAAAACAAATGAAGGTGATCAAACATTTCTGAAAATGAAAGAAGACAGAGAAAATTGTAATGGTCCAGATTCCTTTTTGCACTCTAGTAATAATGGTCAGTGCCAATATGTAGTTGAGCCTGTTCCAAGCACTGTTGTACAAGCATGAACCATATTAACTACTTTATATCAACAACAATCCTGTAATGTAGATGAGATTGTCAGTCTCAATTTTCAGATGGGGAAAGTAAAACACAGAGAAGCTAATTAAATTGTTCGAAGTCACATAGCTAGCCATTGCCATATTCATATGGAGACTACCATACATATGAGAAATACTTCAAAAGCCTTTTAGAAAAATATCAGAGGCCAACCCTACCCGCTTCCCACTCTGTCTTGTGGTTGAAAAATATATGATCTTCATCAAGCTCTATACAAATGAATGTCAAACCCAGAAACAGGGAGTTTCTTGGCTGATTGTGTGTACATTCTGTGGCCATACTTGATCATGAGGACAAGGACAGGATGAGAGTCTGAGCACAGCTGCTGTCACAGAGTCCACCTCTGTCCTTCCCCCAGGCAACTTTCAATCTATCCTCAAAGTACATGTGAACAAATGATCCAAAGATCCACATTTGAAGGGGCAACAGTGTACTGGACTGCTTGAGGTATTGAGTTATTAGCCTGCACAAAGAGCCTATAAATCTTTGTCATAAACTGCTCCAATTGAGTATATTGTTAATGGAGCTGGGCTCCTGAAGTAATTTAAAAAGAGAAAGAAGGGCAGAAGTTTCAAAGCACGAGTGACTCAGGACCAGCCTCATGTCCTGGTGAGAGGAAGGGACCTGTCTCCTGGTCCACAAGAGCATTTGCCAAGAGACTGTGTAGAAGAGACACGTTCCTCCATGTGTTTGTGTCCTGATGTGGGGAAGGAGCTGGCACTGATACCTGTCCTCTTTTATGACATTGGGTTTTTGCTGAATTAGTGGATTCTTTTTCCATTCCAAATAAAGCATAAGTTCTCCACATCAGGATTCTCACAGAAATTTGTGTAATTGTAGCTGGTGTAAGCCATCATTAGGGCAAAAATAGAAATGGACAGTAATAACCAGCTTTGCCTACCTTAAGGAACTTGACTCAAGCTTCTGAAACATGCTTCTTGGAAAGCCAATCGATAATATTTATAGCTATGCCCTTGGAAATGTATTACTGTTACATGTCTGCCCAACACTGCCTCTCCTGGTGGAACTGTCATGCCAGCAGCCTTATTTCTTCTAATTTATCCTGTTTTCTACATAAAAACTTTTTTAAAAAGTCCTGAATTTGTTGAGGAAATCATCATGAATATAAATAGACTCTTAAATATATACTCTTGTGACATATGTATTTTCTAAGCTTCCAACAAACACATTACCCTTTGTTCAAGATGCCCAACTAGCCTAACTTTGATCCCTGACCAGAAAATGTTTCCTGCTCTCATCATGGTCAACTTAGGCACTGAAGGAGTCACCAAAGGATAGTAAGACTTCAGAGGGCTCAAGGAAGGGTTGTAATCCCTAGACAGTTCTCTCTTCACTTTAATGCAGCCTATTCTTTATTATTAGCACTTCAATCTTTGGATGCTCCCTCCCTAGGGAAACATGTATTTCAAATTGTTAGCAGTTTACACTCGAGTATGGGGGACTTTTCTAAGAATAGACATGATAAAGATAGGTCAAGATCCAGAGAACATATTTTACTTAGTGTAAATAAAAATGCTGTTACCACATAAAGAATGTATTGTGTGTACACACATGCCTGTCTATGTGTTTTCAGAGATCCTGAAATGAACAAACAAACCTATTTTCCAGTTTGCACAAAACTTAAAGGATGATTCATTTTAGTAAATTAATTCATGTTAACTAGAGATTCAGGAGACAATAATCCATATTCTTCTTTTATTTATGTTAGAGGGAAGATTATTTGGCTAAAGAATTGCATGCCCGCACACAAAGAAATCAAGCATCCTGATTTTCATGGACCACACTCAATTTCAAGTCTTTTGTCACATTTTCACATGAATGTACTCATATTTTCCTCAAAAATTTGACTCGAGCTATGGTAGTCTATAGAACTATACGTCCTAATTTGCAAAATATAATGTCTAGAAAAGGCCAAGCCTGTTCTTAAAACAATGCTTTTACATAGTTAAGCTCCCAAGGAAGTCACACTGTTTGCAGAGATTTCTGGATGAGACGAAGAAGTTCTCTAGTAGAATCTGGATCGATAGATTCATTATCCTTGTGGTTTAGATTTAGAATGTCTCACACAGTTCCCATGCACTCAGAGGCAAAGTTTTTGGAGGGTGATTGGATCTCAAAAGCACTGGAGCTGACTTGGTGTTAGGAGGTGGATTCTGATTAGGTGTGATTCAGGCCTGGAAGTGGGATCTCCTTTCTCTCTCTGCTTCTTGGCTACCATGATGTGAGCAGCTTTGTTCCCCCAAGGTCCTTCCTCCATGCTGTTTCTGTCTTGGAGCCAGCTGAATTTGGATTGAAAATGTGAGCCAAATTAAACCTGTACTCCTTTAAGTTGTGCATGAGGGTATTGTCTTAAGTGGCAGGAAAATGACTTAGACATATTTTGCTACATAAAAAGTGGGGTCATTGATGTGACTATATGTAACCATGTGGTTCAGAAATCTTAGGAACTGGATTCAAGAGGAGTTGGGACCTTTTGGACCTTCCTAGTAGAGAAGCAGTAGAATGCTATAAGCTAAAAAAGCAAAGACTGACGTGAGCTTCTTATTTGTGCTTGGAAGACAAGAATGCCTTTAAAAATTGCACAATAAAGGTAAAAGTTTCAGTTGGGAACCAGGACTGTATTGGAGGTTGAACTCAAAACCAAGTGTGTTATGCTCTGGCAAAAATTTTTCTGTATTTTGCCAATTTTCTGAGACTTTCCTGGAGGCTAAGATTTTTTTTTTTTTAACTATAAGCTAAAAAAGAAGACTGACGTGAGCTTCTTATTTGTGCTTGGAAGACAAGAATGCCTTTAAAAATTGCACAATAAAGGTAAAAGTTTCAGTTGGGAACCAGGACTGTATTGGAGGTTGAACTCAAAACCAAGTGTGTTATGCTCTGGCAAAAATTTTTCTGTATTTTGCCAATTTTCTGAGACTTTCCTGGAGGCTAAGATTTTTTTTTTTTTATTGAGTTTATTGGTACATTTAGGGATACAGTACAGTTACATTCATTGTTGGGATCATGTACCTTTACATGGCAAGTCTTGATTCTCATTTTTTCCCCTTACCTTTGCCCTCCCTTCACCCCCTCCTCCCCTCCCCATCTACAAACACTTTATTTTCATCTTTTCATTCTCTCACATTTTTTTCTTTTCCCTTTTTGTTCTTCCCCTACGTATCACACCTTCCCTACACCTTTAGCTCCTTTCCTCCCATTTCTAAATGTCAGTAATCTTATTAGAATCTTATGCATTGTTGCAGAATATTCACACCAGGGAAACTATTTGGTATTTACACATGTGGGACTTATTTATTTCACTTAGGAGTATATCTTCAATATGTATCCATTTTCC
>NW_022900930.1:8468663-8484201 GCF_012274545.1 Fukomys damarensis | reverse complement strand
CGGGAGCTCGCGCGCACGCCGCCGGGTGATCGCAGACAGGCAGGCAGGTAGGCAGCTGAAAAAAACCCCCTCTGGGGTCCTTGGGTCCTTCCTGGGTCTGTTGTCACGCAGGCCGGGAGCTCCCGCGCAGGTCGGGAGCTCGCGCGCACGCCGCCGGGTGATCGCCCCTGGAGGCTAAGATTAAAGATAGTGAAATAATTAATCTGGTGGAGGAAATTTTAAAGTAACCTAATGTTCAGGCTGTTGCATGGATTTTCTGGCTGCTTTCATCCAGGTGTACAGTAAGACTCAGAAGCAAAAATACAATTTAAAAGTCTTCAGTTTTGCCAGAAAGGAAGCACCTGCACAATTGGAGCTAAGAAAAGCATGGTTGCTAACAAGATTATGGGGTTCTGCCACCTTCCTTGCAAGTACAAGGTTCCAAGTTCAATCCCTGGTACAAAAAAAAAGCCAAGTAGTTTGTAAGAAGACAATAGGAAAAGTGTCTTCAAGGCATCTCAGGTATCAGCAAAACCACAGTGAAAGATCTTGCTTTGAGCAGAGACCTCCAAGGAGACCAGCTCATTCATGGATAATTAGGAAAGGGCACCTATCTAGGCCCTTAGAGGCTGCTGTAGCTATGATGAAAGGGGAGCCAGCTACTGCGTGGACTTGTGGCAGACTTTGGCATCATCCATATAGTGATGATTTTACAGGCATGCAGAATGCAAAATGCAGTATCAGGCAGGTTTCCACTCAGATTTCATAAGGGGGCAGTGTGCTGAGCTGTGAGAGTAAAGCCTAAAGTGCAGTGGAGACTCCAGGAAGTTGGAGATCCTCAGGAATGTCAACAATCTGCTAAGAAAAATCATGGGTAGTGAGTGGAGTAAACCCAAGAGAGAAGCCATGAGGGCTGCCACAAGCAATGCCACAAGCAGTGTCACAGGGACAGGACTGTGTGAGCCTTTTGGAGTTCACATTTCTACAACTTTCCCTGGGTATGGGACATGGACCTATATGATTTAATGTTTGCCCTGTGTGGTTTCAGTCTTGTTTTGATACTATTCCTTTCTTTCCCTTTTGCAATGGGAATGTTTATCCTGTTGCTATTTTACATTTAACTTTCTTTTTCATTTTTACAGGCACATATAGCTAAGAGTTTGCCTTGAGTATCAAAGGAGACCTTGCCTTGGACTGTTCAGCAATACTTTGATAGCTTTTATTGATAGACTAAATGCATTTTTCATAAATAGACATCGATGAATCTTTTGAGGGTCAGGGTAGAATGTCATGGTTTAGACCTAGATGTCCTCCAGAATTCCCATGCTCTCCGAAGAAGGTCTTTTGGAAAGTGATTAGATCATGGGGTGCCAAAGTCATCGGTAGATTTGTCTTCTAACAAGCTCAGCTGAGTGTGCTTTGTTAGAGGTAAGTCACTGGGGGTGTGACCTGGAAGGGTGTGTTTCCCTTCCTCACTCCTCCCTTTTCTACTTCCTGGTCACCATGATGTGAGCAGCTTTTCTCCGCCATGGTCCTTCCTCCATGCCATTTCTGTGTCAGAGCCAGCTGACCATGGACCAAAATGTGAGCCAAAATAAATGTCTGCTCCTTTTAAATTATGAGTGTCGGATATTTTGTTTCAGTGACAGGAAAGGGACTAAGACAATTCTGTTCTTTGCTTTCTCCTCTAAAGAAGAGTTCTATGAAACTTGTACCATGCTGATTTTTAAAAATCTGATTCCTTTGTCCTTGATCTTTACCTAAGTTACAATTACTGTAAGCCTTGAGGGGAATTCCTATCCTGTGACCAATTTTCTTTGAATTAAAAAACTATCTTTCCTTTGTGATAACTTGGTAGTTTCACTCTGCATATAATTCACAGTAGACATAACATTTCACATTCAAAATGTAGATGTGAAAAGGTGGTTTTTCTGAAACTGAACTTAATGTTGTATATAGGTACATATTTTTATTAGGCAAAAAATTAGTAACAGCAATTCCAAGTTATAAATTCACTTCTGGTTAAAAACCTGTATCCTTTTGTGCCTGCGGCATCAGTCCAGGAGTTTCTCTGTTTTTCTTTTGTCATGGAAGTTATGTTAGTTCCAAGATGACTGACCTACTGTGATTTATCCTCCTGAGATCAAGTGAGACCTAGCTGATCTAACCCCAGCGTAGTGTCTTCCTTAATGTCATGGAAGTATAGCTTGTCCAGCTTGGCCTTGAACATCCATTTGTAGCAGTGCTACATTGGCTGTGGTTATCTGAGATTGTTGCCAGGACCCCAAGTACATTCCACAGCCCACTAAGCGAAGTTGATTAGTTAATTGTGTTTTCTTAGGTACCCTTTCACAGCACATTGGGGTGCTTGCTTTGAGGCCATGCCTGGCAAGCCATCCACTTAGCGTTTTGTTGGACCCTGTGTTCTCCAAGGCTAGAAGAGTCCCAGGCTGCACTTTGCTAGGCAAGCAATGCACCTGCTTTTCTAAGATCCACAGTTTCCATCTATTTTTACATAATTCATCCACAACTGTGGAGTTAGTTATTCCAAGGTTCTAACCAGCTACTCCTGATACCTGATTCTTCCTGCCTACTCTCATTGCACTTTTGTCTTTTGAGGGCAGGAATCATTACTCATGTTTTCTCCTAAGATTTTTTTCCCTCTTGGATCCTAAAGAATTTTTTTTCTTTTTAATGTTTTTTTTTTATTAGCACATGTTTGTAGTATATAGTGTTTACATTCGTTGTGGGGAATTGGCACATGGACATAACACATCTATTTACTTTTCTCATCCCCTATGATTAATAACATAAACACTGCTATGAGTCCTCCATGGTGGCCAGCACTTTCAAGTTAATGAATATCTGTCAAACATTCTAGCTCATGCTGTAAGGTACTTTTTTCATTTTCAACAGTGTCTGGTTTGAGTTTGGAAATCTAGTATAACTGTGATGGTTAATCTTGATTGTTAATTGGCTTGAGAGATACCTAGGAAATGAGGAAAGCACAATTTTGAGTACGTCTGGGCAGTTAATGGGAGCTTGACCTTGCGAATTATACCTGTGTCTGGTCCCTGGCCCTTTCCTCTCTGGCTCTGCCCTGCACTCCGCTTTCTGGCTGCCATGAAGTGAGCAGGTTTCTTCCGTCACACTCATCCACTGTCATGTTTCTGCCTTGGAACCAGCCAACCACAGAATGAAATCTCTGAAACTGTGACCAATAGAAACCCTTCCTTCTCTAAGTTGTGTATGTAAGGTATTTTGTCTCAATAGTGGAAAGTTGATCAGTGCAGAAAATTGGTACCAGTGAAGTGGGATCAGCTGCTGTGACTGTACCTGACCACATGGTTCAGAAGACTTTGGAACCCATTTGTAGGAGTTTGGAAAGGTTTGATGATGCAGACTAGAGAAGTATAGAATACTGTTACTATATTCTGTACATTGTTTAAGTCAAACTATCAAAATAATTTCATATACTATGTGGGATTCAAATTAGCTCCACATTATTCATTGCCTTTGGCTGATATATTTCTTAAATATTATTAAATCAAGAGATACATCTTTAATTTTTCTTACCCTTCATTTGTTGCAGAGACTTGGGTCATTGATCTTTTAAATATTTTAATATTTGGAATTTTATTGATTGCATTACTGGAGTTTTGTTTAATACAGTTCTTTGTCTTTTATATTTTCTGTAGAGTAGTTGTGACTAGATACTTGACTGGATTCAGTTTTGATTTATTGATAAGAACTCTTCATAAGTCATTATGTGCATCCCTCAAAAAGATGGGCTGTCTCTCTTTTTGTGGTGCTAAAATTGGTCACTGGATTCAGATGTTATCAGTTTGAAATTTTCATTACTTAATTGCTTTTCAGCTCTTTTCCTATTAATTTTATTTTGATGATCAATGCCCAGATTCATTACTTTATTAGAGTTTGTGAAGATGTCATATTCTAGTATATCTTCATGAATTATCAGCTGGAATGATTCTATTAAGAAATAGTTTTTTTTTTCTTTTGAACAAGGGGATGACATAATCTTAGTAATACCGGAAGTTTAAATCCGCATATACTGATAATTGACAGGAAGAAAGGGAAGGCATGGAAATACCAGGGATAAAGATGTAATTCAGAATTCTGCTAAGACATGTATACGTGAGAGGTAAGGAGTAACCTCAGAAAGGAAATGATAGAAAGGAGGAAATGGATGAAAACTACCACATGAGCTAGAGTTTGGCTCACCTGTATGGGAGAGAGAGATCAAAGAATGTGGTGTCTGGGAAGATGTAGGTGTCACCAGCAGTAACAGAGACCTAGTAGTTTGGAGAAGGGAAGAGAGGATGGATATTATTGCATCTGTTTCCATCTCCTTGTGAACGCAGACATTTTCTCCGTATTGCATATTCCATTTCTTTGAACGGTCTGATTTTGAGCTTCACAGTGATTTGTGGCAGTTCCCTCAGGGACTTCCTTCATTATCTAATACTTCTCATCATCTGGAAGTGGAAATATTCCCCCCCAAAAAAACAACTAGAATTTTTTATTTTATATATCAACTCTGAGCTGCAAAGACAATTCAAGCATTTATATGGCTAGGCATGTTGGTGTTTTTAAGTTTCAGAGACCGTGATGATGACTCAGCTAATTTGGAATTCAGAAGGTTGTCTCTGAGGGCCTTTTAAATATATAAACAAAAGCACTTATTTCATTCCATTGCCCCCACTTAACCTTTTTTTCTGCCCCCTAAAAGATTCCTCTCCCTCTTGTATTCTTCAGTTTCTGAGCTGTCACTTCCAAATCTGGCCTCCTGCTTGGGTAACCTATGTGGACAGTATTTAGGTCTGTAGGTCTTTGCTCATAAATCACTTTCCTATTTTATCAGGATAAATGTCCCAGTTCTTTTAACCCTCTTTTGTTGTTCTGTTCTGGCATCAGTATGCCCAGGTTTGCATTCACAATTCTGGAACAAACTTTAGCAGACATGATTAAAAAGAGATTTTCTTTTTTGTTTCATTTAGTCACTCTTCAGTTGGCTTTTGGTGCATGGTGAGCCAATGCATTAATTGTTCAGGGTCTATCTGTGCTCTTCCCTTAGGCTGGCAAAATTATGTTGCCTAAGTTCCTAGCATTCAGAAATAAAGAAACATTTTATTTCTGCGTTATTTTGCTTGTGTTGCTGCTTGACTGAGACAGTAAATTTAGAGAAATTTCATTCAAGTCGTATCACAACATGAATAAAAAACTTTTTCCTTAAACCTTTATAATCAATTTTTAAAATTGGGATCAGATTTGTAAAATAATCTGATACAGAGGTTTCTTGAAAAGTAAAGAAACCCCTCTTAACAATAATAACAACTTCCTAACTTTGTGTCAAATTTTGGTATATTGTTTTCATTGAATGTAAAAGGAATTGGGATAGCATTCCTGCTTTCATTTCTAGTACAGCCCAAGAAAAAGAAAATTCAAATATGTGTTACTATTAAGTTATGCTAACCACTAGAAGTTTTAACAAAAAAGGAAAGAGCATGGGATGCATTGATCACTTATCCTCCATGGGCTATAGACCAATCATATAAGACATAGATGAGGTTTATAGTTTAGTACAGTAAGTGTACGTTGCTCTGTGTGTTGTCACCAGCAGAGAAGGGCAATTATTGAAAAAGAATTCTCTTATAGCTGAAGCAGGGTTCAGCAGTGCCTGCGGGTTTATGCCATGTGTTTCATAACTCTTCAAACTGAAGAAACAATTGGTATACTATGGTTTGGATCTAGATGTACTCCCAAAGCCTCATGCAGTCATAGGTGACCAAATCTAGAATGTGTGACGGAAGGGTTAAGAGTGAGTGATTACTAAGCCACTACACATGAGTGACTGGGTTGGCACTGCCCCAATCCCGGTAGTCTGAATGAAATAAAAGGAGCAGAAAGACGCTGTGATGGTTTCTTGTTGCTTTTAGCTGCTTCCCCTGTCGCGAACTGTCGCTCCTTTGCCATGCCTGTCTGCCATCCACTTTGCCTTGGAGCCAGACAATTATAGACTGAAACCTCTACAAACTGAGCTAAATAAACCCTTTCTGATTTAACTTGGGTGTAGGGTATTTTGTCTCAGCAAAGAGAGAAAAGGATCATAGTAGCCATCTTTTGGATAATTTGCAAAATAGACTCAGTGGCCTTTGGAAAACTGTAGTGAATTCCTTTTATTCTAGGATTTCAAAAATAGAGTTTCCAGATAATAGCCAAATGAGTGGGATATTTGATGAGAGTCGACCCCACCTGGCCTTAGGATGGAGCTGCGACCAGGTGTTCCTCGTTCCCATGTGGGACAAGAAAAAGGATGTTAGAGTGAGCCAGATTATGGCATAGAAACTGAATTGGGTTTTCTGCACTTCGGGCCTAGAGAGGCCCCAGCAGAAGTAGCAGAATTGATTTGCTGGCCATTATGCTATGCAGTGCTCTGAGTGTTTGGAGCCAGTGGCCTTGCTGATATGTGGTTGGATTCATTATAATCAGTGAGTTGTTAATATTTTAGATGTCACCAATGAGAAATCATTCCTTGCAAAGCTCAAAAAAAGATGCATTTTTTAAATTTACATTTTCAGAGCCATCCCTGAATTATTCATTTCTGTTCATTTAGAAAGATATTTGAGTATTATCAAATTAGATCTCAGAATTTCCACCCGATAGTGTATTTACATCTAATTTTCAATTTAGCTAAGCCCTTTTGATTTAAAGGGTGACCATGTTAATGAAAATTAGTTATTTGGTTGATAGAAAGATTATATTCTGCATTTTCTGCCTGGTGTATGTTAGTAATGGCAAGCTGAAAGAGCCAGGTAATTTTCCTAAATGTGTGCTAGGTGGCTCATTTTTTTCACACTAAATTTAAGCTCTAAACAGGGTCATATTCAGGATGAGGATTTACAAAACAATCACATTGAGTGATACATCCCACCCTCTTGTTTATACCACATTTAAAACCCAGAGAATTCTGGTGAAAAGGAACATGCCAGACAGCTGATAAGAGAAAAATAAATCTTAACGTATGTGGAAGAGGAGATAGTGTAGTCTGAACAACCTGCAGTGAGTAATTCTAACTCCACCTAGTAGCTCAGAATTGGGCAAACATGCTCTGTTAAGATTTGTGCTGTCGTAAATACGTGAGATAAATCAACTCATAGAGAGGAAAAGTTTATTTTGGATCATATGTTTGCAGGTTTTAGTCCATGGTTAGTGGCCTCATTGCTTTTGGGTTCGTACCACAGCTGCACATTGTAGAGTGTAGGTGGTAAGCGGTTCGCCTATGGCCACTGGGAAACACCGAAAGGGGAGAACAGGCAGGGTCCCATGATGCCATGTTGTGCCCTCATCGGTTTACCTTTCTCCCGTGAGACCCCACCTCTTGAAGGTTCCCGCTCCTCTCCATGGTGCCACAGGCCAGAGACCAAGCCTTCAACCGATGGGCCTTGGGGAACACATGTCCAAACCACAGATAGCGTAGGAGCGAGGGGAATGTAGTGGGGCCATCTCCTTCACATCTGTTGCTGAGCATGCCATTGTAAATCTATACCTAATACTAGCCCAGAAGCCAAAATTATTTTGACTTTCTACTACACACTCAGTCCAAAACTATCGCTAAATGTGTATCCCTTGGTCATGAAACCTCTTTTCTGCCCCACTTTCTCTGTCCTGAAATTTTCCAACATAATCACTAACTGATAATTGATTTCATCTCTTTTCCCAGTTGATTTTTCTAAGATAAAAAGCCCTACAAGGCTTGGCCTATGGCCCCATCAGAATTCTTTCATCCTTCATTCTTAAAAAACTAAACGAACTAAAAAAAAAAAAAAGATAAAGACAGTCATGTGCATAATCAAAACTATCACCCTGTGGTGAAGCTTCGATTGGTGGGGTGGGTGTAATGTAGCACATAATTCTGAAAACAGATTGTATAAGTGCCCCTGATGCTAACTTTGCTCTTCAGAGTGAACTCAGACAGAAATCCCTATGAGTAGTTGGATACCATCTAGGGCTTGTCATGACCTGATTAGCAGAGGGCTCTGAAAGAACAATCTTTTCCCAGCAAGTACTTTAAAAGAAAATAGCCTTGAGTCTGAGAATGCCATAAATATAACAAAATTTGTGAATCCCAGTATTGAATTACAAAGACAATTAGATAAAGTGATCTCATTTGTTGAGATTCACAGCTAGGATTTTAATTTGCAAGTAGCGTGCTATAGCTGTTTTGCCTTCCAGAATATTTAAAATATTGAAGTGTGATATATTTTCTGCAATAAAATTCAGCAAAATTTCTGCAACTTCAGTGATCCCAAGTTTTTCATGTTCAGAATTGTACTAGTAGGGCTGGGGATTTAGCTCAGTGATTCTGCCACCTGCCTTGCAAGCACAAGTTCCCAAGTTTGATCCCCAGTACCCCAAAAAAAGAAAGACCCAAAATTGTACTAGTAAAATGGAAACAAAACCAGGAAAATAAAAAGACTTGTGGAAGAGTGGAGGTAGCGTTCATCCAATCCATGTGATCATCTCAGCGGTGCTGAATTAGAAAGTGAATGTTTATTAGATTTCTAGTGAGTTATGCTGTTTCATTAGGACATAAAACATCCTAGATATAAAGTGACAAGTTCTCCAAGGTTCAGTCAGTGAAACCTAATAAGAAGTAAGCTTTTTCGAGAAGTCACTCACTTTTAGTGCTTGGTCTGCCTTTCCATAATTCCTGTAGAAGATACATAAATCAAGCAAATAATCACTGTTTAAGGAAAGAGCAAGGCAAATAGTGATCTTTTCATTATTTTAGCTGTAAGAGAGTAATACTTCATGTTACAAGAAACCAGGCTGTGATTATAGCTGTTCTCTGTTATGAGTCATTTTGGTCGACTCTGAAATGTACTTAGAAGAAAACCTGGAGGCTTTCATCTCTTCAAAAATGTTGTAACACTAAATGTTGGAAACTTTGGTGGCAGAAACCAAAAGATCATATTATAATTCATGGTTAGTAAGTTTCATATACTTATGTTCCTTATTTGTGGTGGGGTATTTGGGTTTATTTGTTGTTTGTATGTGAGTATGTAGATTTATATATGCATGTATAACTATGTAAGTACACAGGTATTTCAGCCCAAATTGCACTGCCTACCCTTTTCCATGTGTTGTTTATGCACCTAAACAAATGTGGCCACTATACCATTAGTATTTAAAAAATAGATGCTGGCTGCACCATGAGTTAGAAATAGGTGAGCATTATTAGTATTTTTTTCACTACAAACTGTTATCAGGTAATTTATACATTTAAAACAAATGTCAAACCAAATTATGATGGTCTAACAGACCATCATTTATTGCAAGCAGCACACAGGGTGTCTGGTAGTCCCAGTTCCCCAGGACAGTCCCAATTTTTGCACTGAAGTCAAGTCCAGGACCTTTGATCATCTTCTATGTTGGTTCTTCCCTTAAATGCCCCAACCACATGCTGAAGGAAAGATTTACTAGAGGCTGATGACAGAGTTGTGAAATATAATGTAGTCAAGCATATTGTTGATATCTTGTGAGAACAAGCCTCTGGGCTATCCTCTGGACACTGAAACCCAGGAGTGTGACATCAGATGCCATCATTAAGGATAAATTTGAAGAATCCACTGGTCTCCTGTGCCCTTTTCCTGCAACAGTGGAGTGTCTAAAATACTTTAGCCTATCCACACATCTTGAAAATCACTCATTTCACCATGATCTAGCACCATCATCATTTCTAGCACCAAATATTCTGGTGGCTTAAATCATTAATGAAAGAAATCCCCTTTCAAAGGTTACTATTTTATTTTTGAGAGGCATGCTCACTCACATATGGAATGCAAAAAAGGTTAGTCCCATGCAAGTTAAGAGTATAGGAGTTAATGGAGGCTGGAGAGAGGGAGAGAAGGATCGAGAAATGTCAGTCAAGGCCACTAAGTCGTTGTCAGAAGGGAGAAGTAAGCTCTGATGTTCTTTTGTATAGTTAATTGACAATAGGAATTGATAATGTATGTTTTTAAAAGTCTAGAGGAAAAGAATTTGAAGGTTTTCATTAAAAAGATAAGCATTTGAGGATATAAATGTGCTTACTTTGATTTGAATATTACACAATGAATATATGTATAACATCATGTTATACTTCATATACATATCCTGCATTTTTTTGTGTCCATTAAAAAAATTCTTCTTGTTGATGATCATCAGAGCAGTTTTAGCATCCTGTAGTTTTCCTGGTGACTACCACTCGAGTGTGTATTTAAATTAACACTAGACATTTATAATGTTAGCAGTTCTATCTAGGTGTCCTCCCAAAGTCCAGTGTGCTTATGGGGTTTTTTAAAGATGGCTAGATCTAGAGGATGTGGTACTGGGTGGGAATGGTACCAATCAATAGGCTTTGAGCCTAGATGAAGTAAAAAGGGAGAGAGGGAAGACAGGATTGATGCTGGTCGTTGTTTGTTGCTTTGCCATGAATGGTTGCTCCTCTGCAGTGCTCCCCTGTTGTGCCCCCTGCCTTGGAGCCAGCTATGGCCTGAAACCTCTACAAACTGTGAGCTAAATAAAACTTTAACTTGTGGGAATCAGGTATTTTGTCTCAGCAATGAGAAAAGTAACACAGATATGATTTTGGATGTGATCAAATGCCAACATCCCTGAGAGACAGTTTGGGGCAGTGGTGGCGAAAAGATGGCACGCATGCCACAGGTGGCTGTTTGTGATCCCTGAAAGCTCTACAAGGTTTACCATCGTGAATTTGGAGGAATGAGGCTTGGATTCTATTCCTTCCAGCACCTCCTAACAAGCTCTTTAACTCAAACAGGTCACTTCAGTCCCTGGGAACTTTTGTCTCTTGTATATTTAATTCTAAATATTGGAATTTTTTATTGTAATTCTGAAAGAGTTTGTCTCTTAAAAAAAACTTCAATAACTATTGTCATTCAGAAAGTGTTTGTTTTGTGTTTCCGCACAGCTAGACTTCAGCCGTAAGTAGAAATGTGGCTGATGTGCATGTTGCTGGTCTTGCAGACGTCAGTAACGCCTTTGGAGATGGTAGCTGACTTCTCTGGAGCAGAGAAACATACTGTGAATGGATGATGTTCTGTAGATAAGTCAGCACCTTCGAAGTTTCGAAGTCTTTTTGACTCTGTAGATGATTGAAAGAGCTTCCTTAGAGCCCTGAGAGTGTTTATTTTATACTCAAAGACAATGCCCTAAATACTCATTTGTTAGGAATGTCGATCCTACAGCCTTGGCGTAAATTTCTCTGAATGGAATTTACTGTACAGATAAAGCACAGAACACAGCAAGCTTTGACTCAGAGGACATTCCCTTTGATAAAACACCCCGATAAGTCTATGGGAATATTATTTAGTCCCTTGTTTACGTGAGAACAATGACTTTGACAATCCAAGGTGAAGCTATCCAAACCAATTTGCCAGACTATTTCAGTTAATTTCTCCAACTGAGGTGCTGCCTCATTCTGACATCTCAATCAAGCGAGGCTCTACACTTCAGGGCACAAATTAGAGGCCTGGCACCGGACTAAAGTGCTTAGACTGCCCAAGAATCGATGCAGGCCATTTGAGCATCAGGACTGACTATGTTTCATTTCTGACATGCGAGTTCATGCTTACTGAGTGCGATAGCTTCAACTCTGGAGCAGCAATAAACTCACTAGGAAGTGTCAATTGGGATTGTAATGCACGTTAAATAAATACCACCAGTGCTGAGAAAGCCTCCATTAATTTCTTAGTGGAGTATCTGCATATGAAAGCAGCCTCAGCAGTTTGGGGCGTGGTGGGATTTGAGAAGAACTCCCTCCCTTAGTGCTGGAATTGCACTATTAATAAAGAATGGTTGTGAACAGAAAATTTCTTTTTTTCTAGAATCCTCTTAACAAACAGATGTGCCCACTAGCACTGGCTCTTCTCTTTTTCTAGTACTAGGTATTGAACCCAGTGTCTTTCCACTGACCCTCATCCCCATCTCTCTCTTTTTTTAATTTTGAGGGAGGATCTCCTTAAATTGATGAGTTGCGCAGGGAGAAGGGCTGTAACTTGAGAACCTCCTGCCTCAGCCTCCCAGAGTGCTGGGATTATAGGCATGTGTTAGCGTGTCTGCTTTAAAAAATCAAACATAATGAAAAGTCTGCTCAATGTTCTCTGAAAGCGGGGAAGTGTTGGGATGAAACCCTAGGTATGTGGAAGTCCCGTGTTGGACAGACATACCCCAGGTAGATTGTTTAAAGAAGTACGAGCCCTTCTTCAGAGCACGTCCTCCAAACATGATTCTTAAGGCTGGTGGGTTGATGCTGTATAACCACTAGTGCGACTGTGATGAAGGGAGTCGAGAGGAAACGAGACGCAGGTAACCAGAGCGGTGAGAAATGCCCCTTGTCAAGTGTACCTGCGTTCTCTGTATCAGGCATCACCCGTGCTCCCACCCTGAGATCTCAGCCCAGCCTTCTCTTTCCCGAACACACGGCTTTGCTCCAGAAGTGGAGTAGGATCCCTACCAAGGACAGCTGGTGAGCAGAGCTTTGCCGTTGCACTGCCCTCTCATTTTCTCCTCAGCCAGGATTCACCTGAGCTGACTGTGAACGCACAGGCCCTGTGCCTTCAGCTCCTCTCTGGGTCAAAGGAAGCAAGCCGCTCTCTCACCTTCTACATAGGAATTCCTCTTAAATGTTATTGCTTAACTTTTATATCGCTCTGAAACATGGCCCAAATTATGTCCTGTTGTTATGCATGAGGTTCTCCTTTGTCCTTCAGCAACGTGTGCTTCCTACTTTCAAGCAGACTTATTCTTCCTGTTCATTTTCCCATAGCTGATGTTAATTACATTAAAAACTATCTTAGGACAGGAAATTTAGCTGCTGCCTGCCTCGAAATCACAAGGTCCCAAGTTAAATCCCTGGTACCAAAAACAAAACAAAAATACCTTTCTTAGGGTGGAGATCTAGCTCAGTGGTTCCACCACATGCCTCACAAGCTCAAGGTCCTGAGTTCAATTGCCAGCACAAAAAACAAAACAAAACAAAAACAAAAAATCCTTTCTTACAAGAGTGAGCAAACAAAAGAGCTTATGAACATAATTGGTCTCATAGACTTCATACAGTTCATGTAATGGGTCAGAATTCTCATAGGATCTGCGATTGATACCTTCCCCGATCCATGTCTTCCAATATTATATTTTCCTAAGTCAAATTAGAAACCTGGGTCATCAGGAGCCAGTGAAGTTCTTTTATTCCTGGATTATACTCTGAGAGCCAGCTGATTATTGAGAATTTTCCTGTAGGCCTGGAGAGCCTGTTGGATTAGAGAATGTGGGTACACAACCCTAGCCATTCAGCTTTACCACTGCAGAGTGACTTGAAGAATGGCTTTGGTGATCTTGCATGTGACAACCTGGAAATAGTTAACTGTCTCTAATAATTAATGGATCTGGCATATATTTTTGTTCAATTAAAAAAAGTACTGGGTCTTAATGAAAAAGAATGAAGCCATTTACTAAAATGTTAATCCGTGTAAAGTACTTGGAACAGAGCCCAGCCTAGAGTAAGTGCCTCTGCTGATTATTTTCAGTTTGACCCTTCAGCAACCCCTCTGCAGCCTTCCCTCTTCCCAAGGGTGGTGATCTCTGTGGAGGACTACGTCACCCAGGTTTTCTTGAAAGCCAGCTTCAATTTGCAGCCAGCCAATGGGAGGAGATGTCCCAGGACTAGAAGGTGGGAGGAGTCAGGACAGAGAACTTCCTGCAGTGCCCCTGCTACTTCTGCGTCCTCTTCTCACAACTGTTGGATCCCTCCTCGGCGCTAACGTCCCCCTAGGTGTCTCTTCCCGCAATGCTGCATGACTGTTTCCTGCCTCCAGCCACAGGTCAGTTAATGGTTTCCCCCTGTTGCTGATCCCTGAATACTTCCGTCTCTCATGGCCATTTCTTAATTCTGCACAAATTTCTAAGTAGTCCCTTCCTTATGACCTTCCCATTTGAATCAGTGGTTCCCAAACCTTGTTGCACATTGTCATTAGCAAAGGAGCGTTTAAAACTGTCAGTGCTTGGACTCTGTCCCCAGAGATTAGTGCAACAGGCCTGGGAGGGGTCTGCTGTTTAAGAGCTCTGCAGGTAATGAAGCCAGGCTTGAGAATGACTTATTGAAACCACCTGAGTGAGTTGTTTCCTGCCAAGATCCTGACAGAGTGCTCAGTGACCATTACCTAGTGTTCTCAAAACTACCACTACAGTACACCTTCACATACTATGCTAATATTAATCATTTTCCCCAATTTACGATGGGGAAACCTACATGGTGGTTAAGTAATTTTCAAAAAATCAAATGGTTTCTATATGGCAGGGTTAGAATTCAATTTATTTGCCTCAAAAGTGCATGCTCCCTCTTTTAACACATGGAAGATGATTTTTATTTTGTATATATTTAATCTGGTGGAAGAGTTTCATTATTTCATTGTACTGTGGCATAATTTCAAAGAAGGTTTTGTGAAGACTGTTATACCATAACCAAAATAAGGACTTTTAAGTTTTTCGCTTGATACGTAGAGTCGTTTAAGAGACAATACAAACATTTTTCAAGTTTTTTAGAAGAGTTTAGGGTTCGCAGCAAAATTAAGCAGACGTAAAAAGACTTCTATCACCTGTACCACACACATTCATAACCGTGTCCAGTATCCGCACCCCGACAGAACGGTGCTTTTGTTACAGTGCGTGACCTTGCGTCATTGTCACCCAGAGCTTATAGTTTACCTGAGCCTCAGTACTTCCGGACAGCTCATGTTCTTTATGCTGTTCATGGTGTGATGTTCTTCCAGGACTCCCATGCACCTGTGAAGCACTTGGGGATCTTGTTCAAATTTACTCATTTTTTGAGTCAGTTCTACATTGCCTGTCTTGCTGGTGTCCTTTAGCAGCAGGGCTTTACCATCCACATGTCAAGTTCTTTCACCTGAAACCTGGCTTCCTAAAAATTGCCTGCATAATATTGCAATGAAGACCTCTAATAGGTGCTTCAAACATAATACACTCAAGACTAAGTTGATGTTCTGCCTTATGTTTATTTCACCCATACTATTTCCCATCTCACTCAATGAATTTGCATCTTTCCAGTTGCTCGCATCAAAAAATCTTGAAGATATTCTTCCCTCTCCTCTTCCTTTCATGTCTCCTCTCCAACCTAATACGCAGAGCTGTTCACTCTGACATATATTCAGAGCAGACTCCCACACTTGGCCAGAGCTACTGCTACTGCAGTTTTTCTATCTTTCCCGGATTCTACACTTACTGCCTGATATCCAGAATTTTTCAATAAAGCATCTTTCTAAATATAAGAAAGACCATGTGACTTTGGCATTCTAGTCCCTGTGACAGATGTTTCCCTCAGGACAAACTACAGTTCTCACATCAAAAGGAGGGCCAGGGATTTGGCTCAGTGGTTCCGCCTGCCTCCCAAGCATAGCAAGAGTAAGAACCGAGTTCGATATCCACCCCCGGAGCCAAAAAAAAAAAAAAAAAAAAAAAAGGA
>NW_022900930.1:8455164-8468510 GCF_012274545.1 Fukomys damarensis | reverse complement strand
CCCCCGAGAAAAAAAAAAAAAAAAAAAAAAAAAAAGGTGTATGGAATCCACCTTCCTGCCTGGGTCCTGACCTCACCTTCCACTGCTTTTCTGCTCTGTCCCTGCTCGCCCCCTTAACTTTACCAGGTAGGCTCTGTCGTCCTAACTTTGCGCTGCCTTTCTTCCCTCTTTAGAATGTTCTTCCTTTGATATCTCTATCGGTAGTTCTCCCAGCTCCCGGAATTTTGCTCACGTTACCTTCTCAGGGAGCCTTATCTTGACTCCTTTTGCAGTTGGTCCTCTGTCCATCATCTCTCTGGCTTTTCTGGCTTCCATTTGTCTACTGAATTTTTAATTTCTTTTTTTATATTATTTAAGCTATGCATTATTGCTTTTTATTGCTTAAAATATGAATTTCTAGGATGACAGGGACTAATGCCTTTTCTTTCCTAGCATTAAGAGACTAAAAATGTTTCTGGCATACAGTGATACTCAAAAAATTTTGTTGAAAAAGAAATGAACAGTTATTAAGATGGCAGATAATAGAATACAGTCTTCTTAGTCAAGAACCAAGGATCTAAGTGCTCTATGTCTGGTAATGAGACTCAGACATACAATAAATAAAGGCAGAGGTCTAGTTTCTTTCTAGGCTTAATTATATAGGTCATAAACAGTGACTTTCTGTTGCACGGGAGTGAGACTTATTTATATGTGAGAAAAGTGTTTTTTCCTAGGATATGACCTCCTCTAAAATATCTCAGTCAAAGTAAACAACTCTCTCCTACTTTTGCTGCCTAACAACATTTGCCAATATTTTATAGTATGAAAAGAACTTCTTGCAGTATGGAATTTGGACTAACAGAATATATAGGGCCACGTAGAAGGTTTGGGATAATGTTAGGCATTTCACTGCATAGAGTCCTCAGGGCAATGTTCTCCAGAACAATCAATAATTGGAAGCCATCTAAATAGCTTTGTTCCCCTGAATAAGAACCTGGTTACTTTATCAAGGAAACAGATGTTTATTGCTTTCAGGCAGAAAATAAGTCAGGCAAGTTTACAAGGCCCTTTTCCATCTTGAAAGTATTTTTGTCAGCTTCTTCATCCTTGAAGAAAATTACCAAGTCAAGCCTTGAAAGGTAGATGATTAGTAGGTGTCACAGTTGGCATTGTATTTCTTCTTCCCAGCTGGTAGTGACCTCCTACTTAGAGAAAAACACATTTTTGACAACAGAGCTGTCTCGGTGCCTTTTCTTGGAGCAGGAAAACCATGTAACTGTATGCTAATGTCAAAAACC
The DNA here is from genome assembly GCF_012274545.1 of Fukomys damarensis. Lineage (NCBI taxonomy): Eukaryota > Metazoa > Chordata > Mammalia > Rodentia > Bathyergidae > Fukomys > Fukomys damarensis. The sequence continues at coordinate 8,467,233 of NW_022900930.1, read as the reverse complement.
AAAAGAACCTGGCAGGAGGCACTCAGAATAGCTCTGATTGTGGTTTACAAACAATGATTCAATAGTTGGCCTTTATTATGAGAGAGAGAAAGAGCTCATATCCTTGCCCCAGAAGTAATTTGGAGCAGGATGAAAGCATCAACTAGAAAATGTCTTCATCCTTTTTGATTACCTAGAGCTTTCAAGGACCAATTTTATAGCTCCCAGGAACACTTAGGAGAGAACAACCGTTCTAATAAGTGGTCAGAGTCTCCGAAATCTAAGTCCAACGTGCAGAGCACACTCTGTAACATTCTCCAAATGCAGGGGGCTGACCCTGAATGTTCTAACTTTGAACCGTTTTAATAATGACTGAAAAAAATATGTGAAGTGAGTACATGGGAAAGAGTTGTAAGATTTTGTGTGCCTTTTGAGGTGCAGGAAAGCCAGGACCAAAGGAGCCTGAAGAGTCCTTCTCCACGCTGGAGTGTGTGCGTGGGAAACAAGTGGAGCGGGAATCCAAGCCCTGCGCGCAGATCCGATCAGTACGTGTTGCATACACGTTACTGTACGTCTATGTGGGTCTACCGCTATGTCAGGCTCTACGAACCCTTCCAGCCAGTGTCAGGGCTGCTTCACAGCCAGCCACTACTGGTAAAATGCACCAGCTGCACTTTGTCAGTGGACCGAGGAGACACCCAGTGTTGCCTCTGTGCATCCTGTTCAGTTCTCTGCTTTTTCTATGTGAGTGGGTCATACCTCCCCCAACATGAGTGACAGATCAAAGGTGATGAAAAGCATAGGATCTGGAAATAGTCAAACTGGATTTGGGGCCCAGCTTTGCATTTGGCAGTGGAAGGGAGAAAAAGGTGTAGGGAAGAATGGTAGCCCTCACATAGTTGCTGGGTGAAGGCCCTGTATAAAAGATGGATTAATAAGAGAAAAGTACCTACATTTAAGTAAGGGTTAGAGGGCTTCACATGGAAATGAAGTCCTACAGAAAAGTGTAAACATGTATATTTTTATATTTAAGAAGAAGTATGTGGTCTTGGACAATTATAATAGGATCAAGTGGGTATGACACAATGGTAATAAACTAGAGGAACTTAGCCAAGCCTATTTATTCAAATGCTTCTCTATCTCCCTGTGTCTTCAGAGATGTTCTTTTCCTCCAGTAAAGGAAGGAACCCCCTCCCTCCGATGAAGGTTTTATGACCTGTGGCAGGAGAAGAGGGTGAGAAGGTAAGAGTAGCCTTGCAGTTTCTGCTGCTTTCTCAGCTTCCAAGATGCCACATTTGGTGACAGCAATCACAGATGCTATCATCAGCTTCCAGTAAAGAGCCAGACATCCAACATTTCTGAGACTTAGATTCTTTATTCCACTGATGACCTCCAGCACAGGATGAACATAAGGATAGAGCATTGCAAGTGTTTGATAAATTAATGTTCTTCAAACACTAGTTTTCTAAGTGACATGTAACTGTGTAGGGGTCACAGTATAAGTCGATTATTTCATCTGATTTTCTTCGTCTTGGCTGGTCCCTCTCAGTCATTTTATCCTGAGAAATTGTGTTAGCTGGTGGGGAAGAAGCATATGAGAAAATTATATTTGTTCCTCATGAATACAGCTATTATTGTGCTTATGTCGCCTCTGCTTATCTAAATGTTATATTGATGAATGGCTGTCTATGTCACGTGCTCCCCAAAATAAGCTCATGAAGCTCATTTTAAATGTAATATCTGCAGTTTTCAGCATGTGCATGCAGAAGAATGCACACAATTTAATCAGGACCCCCAGCACTTCCCCTCCTTGGTATGTACTCTAGCTATGCAAATTCGTGCCTAGGATTTACACAAAAATGATTTTTGGTTATTTTCCTCCAGAGAAGTTCACACCTATAGATCTTCAGTGGGCTATGGAATAGTTCCATGAACTTAACACCTTGGGCTTCAATTGTAAATCTTCCTTTTTTCTTTCCTTTTTCAGTTCTCAGTTCATGGCTCTTAATGGCCAAAATACTATGTGCCACCCACGGAGGTGATTATAATGTCAGAAACCTAAAATGATGCCTTTTTGGAAGTGTGAAGTCTCTTACTAAGGGTACATAGCCACTAGTGTAAATGTACATATTTAAGGGAGTAGGGAAATGATGTTAAAATAGTTAAGAAAAAAAATCCAGTTACTTTCTGAGTAAGTATTACCATGGAACCAACCACACATGGCCCAAGTCAAAGACAAGAAATTAGCTAGAAGGGTAGACAAAGAGGTGAATGACGAAAGATAGGTAGGTGCGTGCAGACCAAGGTCTTGCACTGTTTTGAAGAATCTTTTTGTCAGGATCTTACATCTGTTTAAAATGTGTTCCCATTTCTGACTACTGATAACTAAGAGAGGCAACACTAGTTCCAAAGTTAGGATTCTTTTTTAATATTTTCTTTAAAAATTAGTCTAGAATAGTGATGGTGAGCCTTTTAGGGCTCCCAATGATGCGCATAGCCTGCTTTGGTAGACAAGCCATCTGCTCGCCACCCCTGGTCTAGATGGTCATATTGATAGTTTTAACTGTTTGTCAGTAATAAGAAAATTACTACCTAGTAACATAAGACTTCCTTTTTTACTCGAAAGTCCCAATGTCACCCTGAACCTGCTGGCAATAATCTGTATGATTTTTTTTGTCATACCCACACAATGTAAAGGGCATACTTTAAGAAATGGAAATTGGCTAGAGGGCAGAAAGGAGTAGTGTTGGCTATCTGTAAAGTAGCACTAATAGTTTGTGTCTTTGTAGGTTTCTATTTCAGAAATTTTATAGACGTACTTTTCTTAGTCTTCACACCAAGCTTGGATAAATTTGAGAGTAACCATTCTTTGTTATAGCGGAAGATTCTTGATTAGTAGTGACTTGTCTAAACCTTTGAAAGTTATCCTCCACCTTGTTTATCTTCACCTACCTTTTCTCACTCATGAGATAACTCCTCTTAAGCAAAGAGGTCTGAACCAGACATGGCAGCACATGCCAATAACCCCAGCATTGTGGGAGGCTGAAGCAGAAGGATCACAGGTTGGAGCCCCGCGTGTGTGTGCGTGCGTGCGTGCGCACGCGTGCTGTGCTACCTCCATTCATGGACTTAACTCATTTCCACGATTCTGGGAAAGACGGCCACATTTGTGTTCCTCGGCCAGTACAGAGCTCAAGAATGGAAGGAAAATTTTGACGACACTTCTGTTTAGGAACGGAATTGTTCACAAACAGAAGCATCTGTGAACCAAGGTACGCCTGTGAATGTATTCTATCTCAAAATATAGGAAAATATAGATATCTGATAGTTAAACTCTGCTAAGTAGCACACAAAAGAAAACTGAGGCAACTTTCACTGAAGAATCAAAATGCTACTGAGCAAAGCAAAGAGCATTGGAGAATTTAAAAACTTTACCTTTTTTTCCCAGCAGTACCAAGGATTAAATTCAGGATCTTCACACTGAACTACATCCCCTGTTCCTTTTTAATTTCATTATGAGAAAAGTTATCACTAAATTGCTAAATCGCCCAAGCTGGGCTATACGTTGAGATCCTCCTGCCTCAGCCACCACATCAAGCCTAAAAACCTTTTTAGAGTAGCTTTGCTATGCACACCCAAATTAGTCAAGAAAAGGGGGTCTTCTCTTAGTACAAATGCATTTTATAAATTCGTCTTCATAGTTTATGGTGTAGTCACTTTTTATGGACCATTTGGTTGCTTCGCTGAGTCAGACAGTATAAAGTGGACGGTCATAGATCACAGGGCAGTTGAAGTAGTGTTACCAAAACAAAAAGTCATGATTTGAGCAAGGAAACAAGTTATCAATGGATTCTTGGGTTAAACTGACCCAGGAGTTGGTGAAAGGAACAACACGCAGTTTGTGTAAATAAATCATCAAAATCAAGTGGCCAGCAGCTAATCGGTCACTGTCTTTATAAAGTACTAGTTAACTTTGGGAAGCTTTCACTTTCGATTTCTCCATTGTTAGAGGCCTTGCTTTCCCTCCTGCAGTTACCATTGCCTGTGGCAGGAGCTTTCTGCACTGCTGCTGCTCTCACAATAAATGAAGACCTCTCTGCAAGATGGCTTGAGGATGAGGTTAAAAAATGGCCAGGCGTGGTGGCGCACGCCTATAATCCCAGCACTCGGAAGGCTGAGGCAGGAGGATCGCTTTGAGTTCGAGACCAGCCTGGGCTACATAGTGAGTTCCAGGTCAGTCTCAACTACAGAGAGAGACCCTGTCTCATACAAAACAAAACAAAACTAATGTGAACACCATTATTCCTCCTTTAATGTGGTACCAAAGTTATTGGGTTTCCTTAGACTGTAGGGAACTGATTTTTTGTTTTTTTTCCTAATTTCTTGGGGTTTTCGTTGAATTCAGTACTAAAAAAACAAACAAACAAAAAACAAACAAACAAACAAAAAACATCAGGGGCTAAGTTACAGGACTGCTCAGTACTGTTAATAAAACATTATCCTCGGGCGAGAGATCTCGCTCCTTGGTGCTGCAAACAGCCTTGCAAGCTCAAGGACCTGAGTTTGATCCCCAGTACAAAAAAAAAAAAATTATCCTCTAAGATTCTCTGGGGGAACAGAGTGTAGAAGATTACTAAACCCTTATTTGCCATGAAATTCTTCAAGAGATATTACTTCTCATTCACATGTGCTTTGGGAAACCTTAGAAATCATTCCAATTAAAGTTAAGAACAAAAGAAGCAAGCTCATTTCTTCTTCTTAAACATTATTTCTGAAGTGCTGATGTGCTACAACAAAATGAGTTTAATAGAGGAAAAAAAGTAGAGGAAATATTTTCATTTAGAGACTGATTTCCTTTTACCAATTGCAAAAGGATTAAATAAAATGGCATTAAAATTAATGACTACAAAAGAATATTAAAATAATGTTTTGATAAATATGTAAGAGCCAATGAGGGAACATTAAAAACTGAAAATTCTTTTCTAACCATGAAATTGGTCATTATGTAAAATTATGAGAATTAAATTTTGACTTGGTGAGTAGTCTTGTTAACATAATTTCATGAAGTGATTTTTCTGGTTTCCTTACGTGTCTTTGATGCCATTGTATCATGAATTTAAGTCTGCCAAGTTCAACATTCCACTCTTTAATTTCTTTTTAATTTCTCTTTTCTGGCAAAGATTAAACTCTTCTTCAACTGTTTCAGTTTCATCACCATAACTAGCAGTGCTCTATTTCTCCCACAAGGTCTATTTCTCACTAATATATAGTTTCTATCGTGTAAGAACAGCTACTGTGTATGAGAGTGGAGGGGAGAAGGAGGTTAAGGTAGGACATGCGTAGGGAGAAGCCACCTTGATGCCTGCAGTGGTGTGGTGAGTACCCGACCACCCACTGTTCCTCAAATCCAGGCCACCGCAGGCGACTGAGTGCTCTGTGGCATCAACCTTTGCGGTTGTATCTGAAAGATACTGAGAGCTAGTACTAGGTTATGACACAGAATCCCCAAATTCCAAGATTATACTGAACTTCTTATGAATAGAGAGCTATTTGTCATCTTTAGCTTTGTGGACATGTCACTCCAGGTCACCTAGGATTAAATCATTTTAGTTAAAAATATTCCATAGCATGTATCTAACTGACATATTTAAAAATGGGTGTAATATCTGAAATTTGTGAAATTGCATATTGTACTAATGCAAGGTAAGTGCATTCAGCAATGAATAATGTATGAGCATCATCAAAATAATGCTGTGTATAAGATTATAGCCAAGCTAATATTCATCTACTGACTGCTCTTTTATCATAAGGATTACGAATCCCACTTAGCACATAAGAAAGCATAGACACTACGAGGTTAATAGGGACCTTGTAGATAGAGGTTAAGAGTCAAAAATTCTTAGAATCAAGCCATTTTCTACTTGAATTTTATGTTTCTATTAGAATTATTTTAATTTTTATATTTTGGCTGACATACTCTTGCTGTACTATGAAATATTGAAATGTATTTATAGCCAAAGCAATATGCAGACATACATACAAAAGAAAGAATGTAGAAAATCATTAAAGCCAGTCTAAGTGACTTGAGTTTATGCTATTACTACGTTTGGAATGAGAATCTTTCTTATTCTTGGAAATCTTAACCAAGGTCCAAAATACTGAAATGATTGTCATGCTCCAGTAGGTTTAAGACCCATCTTTCTGATAATAATCCTTTTAAGCAGTGTTTACCAAATGTTCATAATTATTCTACAGACTATATTTTGACTATATTTCAAGGTAGCATAGTGGTTGAGTTCATGAATTTGTATCAAGCTGATCTGGGTAATAGTGCTGTGTCTGATCTTCAGTTAGATTCAGTTGGAAGCAGACCATGAGTTGGACTGATTTCAGGGGCAAGGGAATGGAGCTAATAGAAAGGGTTAATAATCAGCCAGCTACCAAAAGCAGTTAGCTCTTACCCACTGAGGTCCTCAGAGTGACAGTCATGCCCCAGAACGACCTTACTCCATGGTGTGAAAGCTAGGGTACGTATCTAGTTCCTCTTTGTCCTCTGTCAAAGAACTCTACAGCTTGCCTTTCTAGCCTGTCCTATGTGAGCATAGCATGATTTGATGGAAAGTAGTAGCCCTCGATCAGAGTGATTTCGAGGCCTGAAGCTATTTTTTAAAATGTATGGACTTGTAAGCATTTTGGGGTACAGTGAATGTCAAGAGGTATAAGTGACTATTAAAGGCATCAGCTACAATTCATTCCTTTATCACTCAGATTTACTCAGATCCTCCTTGTTAGGAATTTTTCAAAGATATGGACAGACAAAAGGAAAAAGGGAAAAACCACAGCAGAAGGTTTAGTGTGTCTCCTGCAGCTGGTCCTAAGATCATTGTTTGTATAATTTTCCTCTACCATGTTGTTTAGATTCTTCCCACCGTTCAGTGCTTTAGGTTATTTTCCAGAAAATGAAGCTAGGTCCTCATCTGAGATATATAATCTCTGCATTTGGGCCTTAGTCAAGCTTGCTTATTGGAATGACTTACTCGGGTTAAATTCTTTGTTCACTCCAGAAGAATGGCTGCTATCAAGAAAGCAATCAATAACAAATGCTGGTGGGGTTGTGGGGAGAAAGGAACCCTTCTCCATTGTTGGTGGGAGTGCAGACTGGTGCAAGCACTGTGGAAATAAGTATGGAGATACCTCAAAGAACTAAGATTAGAGGTCCCATTTGACCTGGATATCCTGCTGATAGCTTTCCAAAAAGAATAAAAAGCATCATACCACAGTGACATGCATACCCATGTTTATAGTAGCACAGTTTGTAATAGCTAAAACTTGGAAACAGCCCAATTGCCCATCAAGTGGTGACTGCATAAAGAAGATGTGGTTTTTCTATAAAATGGAGTACTACTCAGCCATAAAGAATGAGAAACTGGGGACATTTTTAGATAAATGGATGCACATTGAGACCATAGTCTCTAGTGAAATAAATAGGACATACGTGTAAATAATGAACAGTTTCTGTGGTGTGAAAAACAAAATGTGTAAGGTTCAAATTGTATAATGGATAATGTGAAATAGGAAGAAAAGTTCTAAAGGATTAGGGGAAATGGGAAAGGTAGGTGAAAAGAAGTGAAAAAACTGAGAAAAGGAAAAAATTGGAGATAAAAACTCTGTAACTGTGGAAGGGTGGAGCAGGTGAGGGGAGGGTAAGGGAATGGGGAAAGAAATACGAACCGAGACACATCATGTAAAGGTACAAGATCCCAATGATGACTGTAACTGTACTGTATCCCTGAAAGGTACCAATGAACTCAATGAGAACATACTGAACAGTGAGCATGAAGATGTACAGCTAATAATTCCAGTGAGTTCCGGTTTTCCCTTCAGTATGTAATGTTCTTTTCCTTGCCATCCAAATACCTCATCTTGACAGTTGCATACTACATTCCTATGTGAATTCACGCCTTTTCTCTTGTTGTAATGGCATGGGAATGCCCAAATCACTAGATGGTTCCAATCGCTTTGGATTTCATGCAACTCACATCCTGTCCTTTTTTAAGCCTTCTTTTTTTTTAAAAAAAAGAGAACCTATCATTTAACAAAGCCTGATATCTCTACATCTGCATGATGCAGAGATAGAAATCACAAGTTACTATCAGAGACTAACTGATGGCAAGAATATCCACTCCTACTGTAATTCTTTGCATCTTGATCGCAGTGTATGTGAGTGACACAAACCTTTTAGCGGCTTTTAATTGAAGGTATATCCCGTATTTTGAAGGACAGCACCAATGAATGGCATCCCACTTATGTGGAGTCTTGGCTCTACCTATAAAAAGCCATTTCGGTGCCTGTCAAGCTGGCCACTTCAGAGTGTTCCTGTTCATGGTGGATCAGTGGGTCTCACAATTCATACTTTATACATCCCAGTGCGGATCCTTTGAGTCTGAGGCATTGCTGGTGTGAACAAGACACAAAATCAGCTTTATACCACATGGGTGGTCCGTCATCTTCCAGGTGTGGTGTTGAGAGTCAGAATTAGTCTCTGTTGTTTTCATTAGCAGCAGTTGCATCCTTGGAAAAAGGGAGTCCGTTCTTCTGAATGTATGCTATCAGGGAACCCTGCACCACCGTTTGTACCAATGGCTTGGCCGTGGGTAGCGGCTTGGTGTCATACCTCTGGGACAGGTTACCTATGATGACTGTGGGTATAGGATACAAAATTCCATGTATTTGGACTCCACTTTTTTTAGCACTCGTGGTACATCTTACCCCTGGTCTTCCACACACTTAACTAATTCAAGTCTTTTTCCACCATCCAAGAGTCCATGTATATCCGCATCTCAGACACTTTTCTCTCCACACAGAATTAAAGGCATGGTACTATATATCATGAAAATATATCCATGTTTTAGATGTCTGGAAGATTTCACTTTTCCATTGTCTTTCTGCCAAATATGAATTAGGTTATAGTGTAGAAATAGTAGATTTTCATCTTATGCTAATATATTGAACTGACTTGTTCATGAAACAGATCCATATTTCTCTTTTTCCAGTCAGGCAGAGGGAACTCGCCTCCCCCAGCATACACACAAAGCTGTGGCTGTGAGAAAAGGGAGAACTCACTGTACAGTGGATACCATGAGGATCTGGACCAGCTCTTACCGCCAGCTTACACTGACCCCAATTGTAAGTAACACTTTTTACTACGTAAAGGATGGATGCTGGGCGTAAGCACTGTTACAGTATAGGTGTGGCGATACTAACTTCCTATGGACAGATCTGGATAGACTCATTTACTGTGGCATCCGGCTTACTTTCTTCTGAAGCCTGGGAGTGTGCCCGGTGCTGTTTTCAATGACTTCTTATTTTTATTTATCTATTTTATTGGTACCGGGGCTCGAACTCAAGACATTGCGCTTGCGAGGCAGGCAGTGGCACCATTGTGCATTTAAATCCAAGGCCCTGCCATGTGCTGTTTTCATTATGTGAAAAACACAAACATAAAATTGGGTACCTTAACTATTTTGAAGTGTATAGTAGTGATAAGTATGTGCAAGTTGTCGTGTAACAGGTCTCTAGAAATTTTTCATCGTGCAAAACTGAAAGCGCACATCCATTCACCAGTAACTCCCCTGTGTCTCCGTCCCCTGCACCCTGGCAACCGCTCTTCCGTTTTCTAAGACTGGCTCCTTAGCAGCCTTGGGGAAGTGGATTCACACAGTGTTCGTTTCTCTGTGACTGGCCTATTCTCTCAGCATAATGCTCTCGAGCTGCATCCACGCTGTAACACATGAAAGTATTTCCTTTTTAAAGCTAAATAAGACTCTGGTTTCTGTATGTGCCATCCGCTCATCTGTCAGTGGGCATTCGAATTGCTTCTGCCTCCTGGCTACTGTGAGTGATGCCGAAACGATGCTGAATATGAGCAAGCAGAGATTTCTCCAAGGTTGCTTTTTAATTCTCTCAGGTATATACCCAGAAATGAGACCGAGGGGTCATATGGTAATCATATATATGTCATCACCATACTACTTTGATAATTGTAACTTCGTATATTTTGCAATCAGAAAAATGTCCCAGTTTTAATATTTATTTTTTTCATGTTATTTTCGTTGCTTAGGGTTCTTTGAGATTCCAGGTAAACTTTCAGATTTTTTTTTCTATCTTTGAAAAAAAGCCCCAGGGATTTAAAGAGTGCATTGAATCTAAAGATCTCATTATGTGTGGACATTTTTACAACATCAAGTCTTCGAATTGGTGAACTCGGAATATCTGTGAGTTTAATTGAGTTAAGCTCATATCTAGGTGTTCCCGCAGTGTCATGTGCTCATAGGTGAGGCTTTTGGAAGGAGACCGGATCAGAGGTGTGTGATATTTATCGGCGGATCAGTTCGCTGCTGAGTTTATTGCTAGTGTAATGTTGGGAGAAGGTGGGTTGCTGCGGGTGTGACCTGGAAGGGTCTGTCTCCCTCCTCCTCCCTTGATGGTGCCCTGCTTCTGGTTACCCCTCCACGAACAGTTCTCTGCATGTGCCTCTGCCATGCTGCCCTGCCTGGAAGCCAGCAGAATATGGACTGAAACCCCACCCACTGTGAGCAAAATAAACCTTTCCTCCTTTAACTTGTGAGCACTGGGTATTGTGTCTCACCAAAGAGGAACTAAGACATTGTGTCTTTCCTAATTTATTTCAGTAGTTTTATACTTTTCAACATAGAAGCTTTTCGCCTGCTTAGTTGGGTTTATTCCTAAATAATTTATTCATTTCAATGCTTTAGAAAGTGGAAATGTTTTATTAATTTTCTTTTTGGATTTCTCTTTGTGCACATAAATGCAAGGTGTTGATTTTATAATCTGCAACTTTGCAAACATTGTTCATTAATTCCAACTTTGTCCATTAACTCTTAACAATGTTTTTGTTTCCCTTGGTGGAATCTTTAGGGTTTTTTCACATATACGATAATATGAGCTGTGAAGAGAAATTAATTCAACTTCTTCCTCTCCTGTTTGGATAACTTCTATATATTTTTCTTACTTAATTTCTCTGACTAGTTTCTGAAACTATGTTGAATACATATAAAAAAAAAAGTGGATACTCTTTCTTTGTTCCTGACATTAGTGGACAGCACTAAGTTTTCTACTATTGAGTATCTTTACTGTGAGCTCTTCAAATAAGGCTTTCATTATCTTGAGATAGTTCATACTTTGTTGCGTTTGTGCTGTTTAGGCAGCAGATAACATACTTTGTTGTTTTTGTTTTAAAATAGTGTTGAAGCTTGTCCAGTGCTGTTTCTGTATCAATCGAGATTATCCTGTAGTTTTTGTCCCTCATTCTCTTAAGGTATTTACTTCGCTACTTGGTTTTCATTTGCTGAATCTTCCTTGAATTCCAGGAATAAATAAAACTGGGGAGTAATGTAAAATTGCTTTAACGTGTTATGGTTTGTGGTAGATACCCCCCGCCGAAGCCTAGATCTAGAGTTAAAGGTAGGTGATTACTAAATCCGTCCACTGGTTTGGCTGGTTTTGCACCACCCAGTGGACTGAATAAATTTAAGGGACAGAAAGTCACTTACTTGTGTTACTCTTGCTTGCTTGCTTTTGCTGTCTTCTGTTTGCCCCGAACCATTTCTCCTCTACAGTGCCCTTCTGCCAAACCACTCTGTCTTGGAGCCAGCCAATTAAGGACTGAAACCTCTGTGAGCTATGAACTAAATAAACCTTTCCTCCTCTAACTTCAAGTGTAGCATAATTTGTCTCAGCATTGAGAATAGTAACTGAAGTTCACTTTGCTAGTACTGATTTATATGGAGGATTTTTACATCAATGATTATTGAGGATATTGGTATATTATTTCCTTTCTCATATTATTGTCATCTGATATTGATATTAAGTTAATACTGGCCCCATAAAATAAGTTTGGAAGCATTTTGTCTTCTTCATATTTTAAAATAGTTTGAGAAAGGTCAGAGTTAATTCTTTAAGTTTTTAAAAGAATTCTTCAGTGAAGGCATTCAGTGATGTATATTTTGGGGGGGAGAATAGATTATTCATTTTCCTTACCATATGTTTATTGAGTTACCATATATATAT
>NW_022900930.1:8453894-8455108 GCF_012274545.1 Fukomys damarensis | reverse complement strand
ATATATATATATGGTTTTTAATTCACGATTTGATTATGATAGGTTTTAGGCTTCTAGGAATGTATCCCTTTTTTCTGTTCTTTCCGATTGTTAATATGAAACTGTAGTCTCTTAGCCCATTTTCTGCTGCTGTGACAGAGTACCACCAAGAGCGCACTATATAGAAAAAAGAACTTTATTTCTCATAGTTCCTGAGGCCAGAAAGTCCAACACCTAGGCTCTGGGTTCTAATGAGCCCCTTCGTTCTGCATCATGAGAGGACAGAGAGTGCCGCATGGTGGGAACACCTGTTGGGACCAGAGCTCATCTTTATGACCAGGCTCACCCTGGAGAACGGACCTGCTCCTCCAGTAATGGCACGAGGCAGAGGCAGCCCCCAAGGGCTGATTACCCCTCAGAGGCCTCACCCTAACAGCTGTCACACACAGTGGCAGTTAACTTTTGGAGGGGACCATCATACCATAACATTCTTTTTGTAGTATCACAAATTGTAATGCTCCCCTTTAATTTACAATTTTTGTTACTTGAAACTTCCCTTTTTTTTCCCCTTAGGGTCTCAATTTTGTTTTTTATTTGTTTGTTTTAAAATTATTCTTGGTTCCATTAAATTTTTCTTTATTTCTGCTCTAAGCTTTGTTATTTTCTTCTTCCTTCTCTATTTAGGTTTGGTTTATTTTAGTTGCTTTAGGTGCAAAGTTAAGCTGTTGGTTTGAGATCTTCAATTTTAATGTAGGCTTTTGATACTACAGACTTCCTTTTTAGGCCTGTTTTTCCTGCTTCCCTTAAGTGTTGTTTTGTTACATTCATATTTTCTTTTATCTCACTATTATTTTAGTAGCATGCAGAGGAGAAACAGTTCATGCTGTAGCTGGCTGGCAGGAAGCAGCAAACCTGCCTTCCATCTTTCCCTTTATTCCACACAGGCTACAACCGTATTGGTTAGTGCTGTCCACACCCAGGGAATGTCTCCCATTTATGCACATGCTGAATTATGCCAAACCAATCAGTGGACTAAGTTAGTAATCGCATACCCTTAATCCATATTCACACACCCTATATCCAGCCACCTCTGAAAAGCTCCACCTCTGAATGCATAAAACTTGCGGGGACATCTATATACAAGCCATGACAGACATCCACTGATAGTCTCATAGCAGCTCCCTTGTATGTGGCAAGTCACTTTTTTTTTTTTTTTTTTTTTTTTTTTTTTTTTT
>NW_022900930.1:8431891-8453780 GCF_012274545.1 Fukomys damarensis | reverse complement strand
TTTTTTTTTTTTTTTTTTTTTTTTTTTTGGTGATTTCAAGATTTTCTATTTGCCTCTTACTGGTTATATTTTTGACAGATTATGATATATCTTGGTGTGGAACTTTGAGTTCATCTTAGTTGGGGTCCTCTGAACTTCTTGGCCTATTTTTTGTCATTGATTTGGGAGGAAATCAATAATGTTTCTGCAGACACGGTACCTGCATCCTGCTGCTTTACTTCTTTCTCTCTTTTTCTTTTTCGGAATCCCATATATTGTGCAATAAATCCCATACTTTCATTTTAGTTTTTGTTTCCCTGATTCATTAATATGAAATGATCTGTCAAAGCTGCCAAATATGCTACAAGTTCTCTAAACAAGCAACGATCTCTCCCTTGTTCTTTCTCTCCCATAGCCTGGATGTGCCAGGTCCCCATTAGTATTCTAAATAAGCCAAGACATAAATAAATTCCTTGGCCAAGCCCTGTGAAGAACCACAATGTTTTTTTCCACTTTTTTTCCCCACTCTTCTGTTTCATTCCTGAAGCACAAGGTTCATGTTGGTTATTTTCTGCTGATTGTGTCAAGCTGTGATGACTTTGGGATTTGGAGTGAGAAGTTGACAGTGGGTTAAATATAGTGGTTTATGGTTTTGTTCTTGGTTTTGGTGTACTGTGATTTCCTCACTCGTTTCTGAATTTCTCATAAAGATTTTTTTTATTGTGTACTGTTAAGTTATAGTCTCTGAGTAGGAATAGGATTTGGAGTTACCTTGGTAATTTAAATCCCCCAGGAGATAATTTTTGAAACAATGAATAATTCTCCCCTTCAGGTGGGATGGCCTTGCTCTAGAAACCTTGGGGCTCCATTGTGACTCAGTTTGATGCTGTGAGAGATTCTACACTTTACTGTGATCTGTTATGAAGACTTCTGGCAACATTGGTTATTCTGAGTCATGAGACCCCAGGGCAGGGCCAACTGCTTTAGAGCCAGAACATGTTATAAAGGCCTCCCTTGTTCTGGATACAACTCAAAACTGCAAATTTTTCACATCACCCAATAAATGAGTTGAGCAATATTTCTTATTATGGCATATGCCCTCTTCAAAATATAGCAACGGTTTTTCCAAATATAGTATGTGCTTTGTTTTTGTAGTAGAATGAGGTATGGGATGATACTCTCTTGGAGGTAATATAATCCAAAAATCTAGATCAGCATCATGTTCTGCTCAATGTCATGGTTATAAAGTCCCCTATGACTCTCGTAACTGACAAGGGAATATTAGCAAATTCTCTAACAAGACCTTGCATACGTTTTGTAATTTGCGATAGGCTAATTGAAACAACTTCTGATCCTTCTTCTTAGTGATCACTGAAAGAAGGCATATGCTGTATCTATATCTGTATCTGAATTTTAGAGGGTTTTTTTTTTTTTTGTCTGTTCTCATAAAAACTCAACTTTCGCACATTGGCTGTGATTGAGAAGTCTGTAGAGTTGAATGTCATCTTCCACAATCTCTCTGCTTTTCACAAGGGCTGACTTTGAATTAAATGGGGACATGATGAGGATTTCCACTTCTGGTTTCTTTAAGTCTTTTAGGGAGACACTAATTCAGCCGTTTGACCTAGGGTGTAGTATTGCTCATCATTTACTATCTTGTTGGAGCTGGGGAGAGTCTCAGCATCCTACATTTGTCCTTTTCAGTCTTATCATAATGATGCTTATCCCGAAGATTCAGAAACAAATAGTTCTCAGTAGATCCATGCTAATTATGCTTTAAGTAGCTCAGCAACAAAACAAAACCAAACAAAACACAAAAACACAGGATGCAATTGTAGACCTGCTGCTGTTGTTATGGTAAAGAGAAAACTCAGCCATTCCATTATCTTGCCATATGCCCACCCTGTAACAGAAGGGCCACGAGGGCATTTTGTGTCTCGTTATTGAACAGCCCTTAAAAATCTGATTATTCTCCTTCCCCTGCTATATGGTTACTTTAGGAAATAAGTTCTATTAGGGAAGCACTAGAGGAATTATGATTGCACATTTGTGCATAACAGAGGCTTTCCTCAAAGAAACGTAAACTTCGTTCTAATAAGTAGACTCTTCTTGAAGAACTAGCTCAGGTATAGTAACAGGTCAAAGCATTGTAATTTACAGTTCTAAGGCTAAGAATAGGTTTTTCACCTATTCTCAGTGATTTTGGTTTCATAAATGAAACAGTAGTTTCCTTGCTTGTCCATGTTTCCTACCCCTAGGAAACCCATGATCTTTGCAAGAGATCGCTATAAGCCCCACTGACCTCCATTATGTGATAATGTCTATTTTGTCTAAGTAGTTAAGTACTGCTATATTGTCTTTGAAATTCTAGAGTCTTTCATGTCTGTTCCCATTAGGGTTTCCAGTTCCATAGCAGCGCCTCTGAACAGGGAAGATGCTACACTCAGCTACACATTCTTTTTTACTTTAGTGAAAGGAGTATTGGGAATACAATTAACTGGCACATTTTCTTAGTATTGAAGATTTTGAAATAATAAATCCATTCTAATAAGTCTCCATCTGAAAAGTATTTGACTCCTTTTCTAACATGCTATAGCAATTCTGAAATTTCTGCCTTGTGTTCAGTAGGGCTTGATTGTTTCCAAACTTCAAGGTGCCATTCTAACATATTAGGATGGGGTACAGGCATTCTTGTTAACATGTGAAACCATGAATCAAGAATAAGGATTCCCTTATCCTTTCATCCAGCCTTATAATCCTTCCTTCATGGTCTACAACTTTTAGGCTCTAGTCCCAGACATGTTCTTCTAGTTCCTGCCAAAATAACATAGTAGCCAAGTCACAGAGCTTAATGAACAATCCCCTCATTCACTTAGCAAGAAGAGTAAGTTTTAATTGGAGCATATTGTGGCTGTGCTTCAAGTAATAAATTTTCCTTAAATAATGAAGGGAGGCAGAGAATAGCTTGAGAAGAAAATCCTCATTCCCTGAAGGACTTTGAGACCTCTTAACGATGTGTGACAAATTTTCTCAAATCTAGTATCTTAGAGCAACAGATACTTTCTCAAATGATTCCGAGGGTTGGAAACCTTAGAACAGCTTAGCTAGTTGGGTTCTAGCTCATGGGTTTCCATATTGCTGTAGTGAAGACATTGGCTGGAGCTGCATTATCTGAAACCTTACCTGAGACTGACTGGAGGTGCCAGTCCCAGATGGTTCCTTCACACAGATGGTGGCTGGAGGCCTTAGTTCTTCCCCATGAGGACATTTCCATGAAGCTGATTGGATGTCACGGAAGCATGGGAGGTATCACATAGAATCTTGATTATGTCTTACGCATGCTTATATAGATGTCATATGTAGCGGCATTTTGCTAGTATATAACAACTGTTCGGTCAATCCGTGTTGAATGAATGAATAAAATAATGAATGTTCTAGCAGATAGATGCACTTGATTACAAACAGGAAGTTTAAGAGCTCTAAAACAGCATTTATGATTGGAATTCTGTATGTCATAATGTTGGTATAGGTTGTTGAAATATATAATATTAATCTACATGTGCTACTTGACATCTAATTGAAATATGGGTCTTTCCTTTCAAATACAAAACTCTGTCCATGCCACCAGGCTTTAGCTTGTAAATTGTTACAAGGTTCTTTGTACATCCTAGTAAAAAATGTTAGATAAATAATAAAAGTGTGCAGTTTCCACCTTAGTAGTGGTCTGAGCTGCATGTGTAGTGTAAATGTATTTATAATACTTTTCCAGTGCTCTCCAGTAGTGCTCTACAGTCTCATTGCGGGATAGCATGGATATCATTTCATATTGAATTTCACTCCTGTCCAGGTATCCACTGTACATATGCCAAATGAGGGGAAAAAGAAAAGAAAAACTAAGGCAACACACCATAAAAATATCCTGACCAGTAGTTTTGTCACTTCTTCAAAACCAAGTAGAATGTTTTCTATTTAGCAAATATTTTTCTAGAAATTTGAAGATGAAAAAATGCTTAGAAGTAAATATGATTAATACGCCCACCCCTCCAAAAAGCACATTCGGAATTCTCTGAGAAGGAAAAACAGACAACTAAATTATGTTTAGAGCACTGGCCTCTGGTCTATTTAGTCACTTGTTTGTTTGTAGTACTAGAGATTGAGCCCAGGGTCTTTTTATGAGCCACATACCCAGCCCTGTTTTTGCTTATTTATTTTGTATTTTGAGACAGAATCTTGATAAGTTGTTCAGGCCAGGCTTACCATGTGTGGCTATGTAGGTTCTTAGTGCATCATAGGGTTGTACAAAAAAAATCTTATTATTTTCAGCTTCCTAGGTAACGAGTTCTCCTTAAAAGAACATTAATTTAACTTTCAATTTTATTAATAGGTATTTTTCTAAAAATTAACTTAATTGTAGGTCCCTAAGTGGTAATATAGTCTAATTTGAAGTTGTACTTTTTCCTTTATCTTCTGGAAATGAGGACCAAAAAGCAGGCAATTGGGGAAATCATTTAAAATTTAAAGAAAGCTAAAGCAGCATTCAGTACTTTCAGGTAATACGATCTTAAAGTTTAGTCAGTTTGCTAAAAGAACGAATGTCGTGTTTAAAGCCTTGAACACTTCCTATAGAAAAAAATTTTAAAAAGCAGAATCTATAATCATTTGACCTCCCCATATATGGTAGAAAAGTGCAATAGAGTGAAAAGGTGTCCATATTCACTCATGTACTCAAAAGGTTTTGCTTAAACTTCCTATATTACAGGTTAATTATGAAAGAATGTGACTTAGGAGCATCCCAAAGAAAGACCCACAGGAGGAGGTGTGGAGGGAGGGTTCCAGGAGTCCACCTCCCCTCCAGGTTACAGTCTTCCCGGCAGCTCCATGTGCGAATGGAGCCAGAAGTGCTCCGAACCCACAATTTATCCATTTTACGGAGACTTTATTAGAAAGGTGTGATTAATTAAATCATTGGCCATTGGTGATGGACTCGCACTCCAGGCCCTCGCTATTTTCTTGGGGATGGAGGAGAACTGGAAGGTTCTAACCTTGTAATTACACGGCTGGTTGTTTCTCTGGCCGGCCCCACCCCAGTCCTATCTAGCAGCTTCCAGTCACTCATTACCCACTTACTAGAATATGAAATGATGAGTTTCTTCAGAGATTCCAAAGCTTGTAGGAGCATTGTGGCTGGAAACGGCCGGAGAACAGATATATATTTTTTCATAATTTTGTTTTTATTGTGGAATTTTCATATATGAAAATAACATGTTTGATCACGTCCATCCTTCCCATTACTCTTCCTTTAATTCTCCTCCCCGCTCTCTGCTTCTTTTCTACTTGTCTAATTTTTCTCCTTTCTACTTTCATGTCGTTTTTTTCTCTAGACTCCACATATAAGGGAAAACATGTGATCCATGCCTTTCTGAGTCCATCTTATTTCACTTAACGTAAGATTTTCAGTTCTGTCCATTTTTCTGAAAACGACATGACTTCATTCTTCTTCATAGCTGAGGAATATGTTTCATGTTTTCTTTATTCATTTATCTGTTGATAGGAACCTATTGAAAAATTTCAATATAATTATTTCTTTTTTTAAAGGAACTGTCTGTTCAGTTCCTTTCTATATTAGTTAAGTGAATGCTTTGTTCTTTATGTATTAAATTTTTTTAGCTCTTTATATATTCTGGATGTTTGTCCTTTTTTGGAAGCACAGCTATGAAATATTTTCTCCAGTTCTGTAGGTTGTCTCTCACTCTTTTGATTGTTTCTTTTGATGCGTGGAATATTTTTAATTGGGTCTGAATATATTAATTTATTCTTGATATTGTTTCCTGAGGCATTGAATCCTATTCAAGAAGATGTTGCCAGTGCCCATATCTTGAAGGTTTTCCTGTTTTCTTTTAGCTGCTTTAAAATGTTAAGCTTTATATTCACATCTTTGGTCCATTTTTTTGAATTGATATGTTTTTTAATTTTTATTTTTATTAGGGCTTTTTGCAGTATGTAATGGTTATATTCATCGCGGGGATTACATTCATTACATATGCATACCACATTTTATTTTTTTTACATCCCCTTCCCCTCTTCTCCCTCCATCCCTTGATCTACTTCCCATTTGCAAAAGATTTCCTTGTGTCCACTTTTATTTTGCTTTTTAATTTATTTAATTCCAAGATCCAAATTTTGCTCTTTCTTGTGTAAGAGAAACCATTGATGAAGCTTGTGTATCTGATTATTTTCACGTAACAGTATGGTCTCAGGGTACATCCATGTTCCTATAAATGACTCAAATTTGTTATTCTTTATAGTAGAGTAGTACTCCATTGTGTATAAATACCACATTTTCTTTATGCATTCATCTCCTGAGGGACATATAATCCTCTTCCAAGATATAGCTATTAAAAATTGTGTTGCTATAAACATGAATATATATTTATCATTTGCTATAATTTGATGTCCTTAACTCTTTAGGGAAGATACCTAGAAGGGAAATAGCTGGGCTGAATAGAATTTCTGTTTTTAGTTCTTTGAGGCATCTCCATATTGACTTGATTTTGGCACAGTGTGCCAGATAAGGTTCTTCTCTCAATATTGTACATACATGTGGATATTCCGTTTTCCCAACACTATTTGTTAACAAGGCTGTCTTTTCTCAACATTTGTTTTAGTACCTTTATTTAGAATCGGATGGCTACCTAGGTGTATTTCTGGACCTGCTATTCTATTCCATTGGTCTCCAAGTTTGTTTTTCGTTTTTGTTTTTGTTTTTGCCAGTACAATGCTGCTTTGTTGCTATGATTCTATATTATATTTTAAAATCAGATATCATGGTACCTCCAGCATTGCTCTTTTTGATCGGGCTTATTTTGGCTATTTATGGTCTGTCATGATTCCATATGAATTTTGAGATGATTTCTTTGAAAAATCTAGTTCTTTGAAAAATGTCATTAGTATTTTGATGAAGTTTGTATTGAATCTGCAGATCAATTTAGTAATCTGGCCATTTTAACAACATTGAGTCTACCAATCCATAACACGAGAGGTCTTTGCACCTTCTAGTGTCTTCTTTTATTTCCTTCTTATCTGCTTTAGGATTATTTCATAGAGGTCTTTCTTTCCTTGGTTAAGTTTATTCCTGTTTCTCCCTTTGCAGTTGAACTATTGTAAATGTAATTGTTTTCTTGATTTTTTTCCCCCATCTGGGGACTCATTATTATTGTATAGAAGAGCTGCTGGGTTTTGTACATTGATTTTTGTATACTCTTTCTTTGCTGAATTTCTTTATCAGATATAATAGTCTTTTCAGGGCGTCTCTAGAGTCTTTTAAGTATGGAATTGTACCATTTGTAAAAAAGGTAATCTGACTTCCTCTTTTCTGATTTATATCTGTTTTATTTGTTCTTTTGCCTAATTACTCAAGCTAACATTTCAAGTACTATGTTAAATAAGAGATAAATTGTGCCTCCTGCCTGACTAAATTATTCAATAATTTATTCATTTAATATCTGTGTGTTTGCAGAGTTGCTGTGGCTTCTCTTGCTGTTGATTTCCAGCTTTATTCCACTATGGTCCAGTAGTATGTGATGGATTATTTCAATTCTTTTGCATTTATTTAACCAGGTTTATGGCCTAAGATACGGTCTGTTTTGGAAAAAAAGTCTGTGTGCTCCTGAGAAAAATGTGTATTCTGTTGTTTGATTAAACACTGTCCAGATATCTAAGTCCTTTTCTTTAATGGTATGGTTTAACTCTGCTGTTTCTTTGTTGATGTTTTTGCCTGATTGCCCTAACTGTGACAGTGGTGTTGAATTCCTACACTGTGTTTGTATTGGTGACTATCCTTTTAAGTTCAGTAGTTGTCATTTTATGAAATTGGGTATGCTGACATTTGGTGCATAGATACTTAGAATTATTATCCCTTTCTGTGGAATTGTTCCTGGCACAAGGATGTAACATCTTTGTCTCTTTTGACCAGTTTTGCCTTGAAGTCTGCTATGTCTGAAGATGAAATAGTTCCTCCTGCTGATTTCGGGCTCCGGTTACACAGAGCATCATTTTCATACTTTCAGTCTGTGTACTTTTATTTTGGATGAAGTGTCTCCTACAGGCATTATATACTTGTATTTCTAAATATAATCTGTCAATTTATGTCTTTATGATTATGGGATTAAGACCAGCCACATTGAGAATTATTATTGCATGGTGTTTAGCAAATCCTGTCATTACATTATTTTCCCTGTTTTCATTCTTTTTTTTCTTTTGTTTAAGGAATCTCTGTACTTTCCTTAGGGCTTTTTGGTGCTGTTGACATACCCATCTCTGACTAATATTCCTTTAGATATTTTCTGCAATGCTGTTGTTCGTGTCCTCTTTGAGGATTTTTTTGTTATAGAAAGTTTTTATTGCTTTATCAATTTCTATGGATAATTTTGCAGGTTATAAAAATGTGGATTGACAATTATCTTGTTTTCAGGCTTGAAAAACTTTACTCCAAGATTTCCTAGCTACAGAAGGATTTGCCTTTATAGATTACTTGTTTTTCTCTAACAGCTTTTAGTATTTTCTCATGTTACATTTCTGGAATTTTAGTCCTTTTCTAGTCGTGGCTTTTTGGGGTTTCATATGCTTCTTGTACTTAAATATTGATTTCTTTCCCAAGATTTGGAAAATTTTCTGCTAAGAATTGAGTGAATAAACTCTCTATACCCTTTGAATTTTGTCTTCTTATTTTTCCTTCAATCTTATAATTCTAAGTTTTTCTTTTGAATCATCTACCAGCTGTTGGATTCAGCTTATATGATGTCTTCTGATTTTCAGGATATCATTGAGTTTTTTACCTACCACATGCACCTCATCTTCTGTATCTATATCTGTATATCGTGAAAAATATGCCAGGACATCTCTACTAAACAGCACTTCTAGTTGAGAAACAAAATCATCTTTGGTTTAACTCCAAATCCCTGAGAAACAGCTGGGTCAGAAACACCTCTCTGGGCTTTATAGTGAAACCAGGTTCGATTTAGTGCACAAACAGTGCCTCACGGTTCAACACATCAAAAAGCTTGTTACTTGTACTTTCATTTACTGGTTTTTATGCTTCTGTTTTATATTATTATTTTTTAAATATACAAGAATGGAGAATTTATTTGTACAAAGTGAATAACTCATACAAGATCCTCCCACATTTAAAGACTCAATCCAAAAATGGACAAATGAAAGGAATAGACATTTCTCAGATGAAGACATACACACAGCAAATAAATATATGAAAAAATGTTCAGCATCACTGCTCATTCAAGAAATGCAAATTAAAGCAAGAGTGAGGTTCCATCTGACCCCCACAAAGAATGGCTGTCATCAAGAAGTCAACCAGTAGCAAGTGCTGGTGAGGCCATGGGGGAAAAGGAACTTTTCACTGTTGGTGGGATTGTAGACTGGTGCAACCACTGTGGAAAGCAATGTGGAGATACCTCAAAAAGAATAAACCTAAAATCCAAGGTGTAGGGAAAATGGGATGGGTAGGGAAAAAGAAATAAGGGAAAAGAAAAAAATATGAGGAAAATGAAAAAATGTAAATAAAGTTTTTGTAAATAGGGAAGGGAGGAGGGGTTGAAGGGAGGGCAGTGGTATGAGGGAAAAATGAGAACCAAGACCTGTCATGTAAGGGTACGAAAGCCGAATGATGAGTGTAACTGTACTGTATACCTAAAAAAATGTACCAATAAACTCAATAAGAAAAAAAATGTTTTAATAAAATCCAAGTGGATTAAAAATCTAAATATTAAAACAGAAACTCTAAACTTGCTGGAAGATAAGCTAGGCAGAACTCTTGAAGACATTAGCATAGGAAAAGACTTTATGAACAAATCCTCAGTAGCACAGGAACTAGCACAAAAATCAACTGGGATCTCATCTTATTAAAAAGCTTCTGCACTGTCAAAGAAACGACCAGCAGAGCTAAAAGACAACCTACAATGTGTGAAAAAATGTTTACCAGCTGCTTCTCAGACAAAGCACTATTATCTAGGATATATAAAGAACTCAAAACAATCAGCTCCCCCAAATATAAAGACCCGATTCAAAAATGGGCATCTGAAATGAACAGACATTTCTCAGACAAAGAATAAAAGCAGCAAGTAAATATGTGAAAAAATGTTCCACATGACTGGTCATTCGAGAGATGCAGATGAAAACAACACTGAGATTCCACCTCACCCCAGAAAGAATGGCTGCTATCAAGAAATCAACCAATAACAAATGTTGGTGGGGTTGTGGGGAGACAGGAACCCCTCTCCATTGTTGGTGCAGCTACTGTGGAAATCAATATGTAGATACCTCAAAGAACTAGGATTAGAGGTTCCACTTGACCCAGCTATTCTTCTGCTGGGTATCTTTCTAAAAGAATTAAAAGAATCATATCACAGCAATATATGTGCACCCATGTTTATAGAAGCACAGTTTGCAATAGCGAAAGAAGATACGGTTTTTCTATAAAATAGAGTACTATGTAGCCATAAAGAATTAGAAACTAGAGTCATTCATAGGGAAATGGATGCATATTGAGGCCATACTCTTAAGTGAAGTAAATAAGACATACATATGTAAATACCATACAGTTTCTCTGGTGTGAAAAACTAAAAGTGTAAATAGGATCCAAATTGTATAACTGATAATGTGAACTAGGAAGAAAAGGGCTAAAGGTGTAGGGGAAATACGAAGGGTGGGGAAAGGAAATAGGGACAGTAAAAAAATATGAGAAAAGGAAGAAATGGAAACCAAGTCTTTGTAAATAGGGAAGGGTGGAAGGTGTGAAGGGAGGGCAGGGGGATGGAGCAAAAATGAGAATCAAGATTGTCATGTAAAGGTACGAGATCTGAATGATGGATGTAGCTGTATTGTATACCTAAAATATACCGATAAACTCAATTTAAAAAAAAACAACACTAAAACTAGGGTTTCCATTTGATCCAGCTGTTTCCATCCTAGGTGTTCTCCCAAAATAATTAAAAGTATCATATCACAGTGATTTGTGTGCACCCATGTTTATAGCTCCACAATTCATAGTAGCTAAGCCATCCCTCCTAATAAGAGACAGACATGGGTGTGTTAGTCAGCTTTCCACTACCATATGAAATGCTTGAGACAACTTACAAACAGAGAAGCTTATTTGACTAACAGTCTGAATGTTCAATCTGGGACTGGCATCTTACTTATTTGCCCCCTGGTATTGGTTGCACATCATGGTAGGAACATATGGTGCAGCGTACTGCTCATTTCATGAGCTAGGATGCAGAGAGAACTGAGACCTGCACCTACAATCCTCTTCAAGGGCATGTGCCCGGTGACCTCAGGACCTTGTACTCGCCCTCACCTCTTGGAGATCTACAAAGCCTCCCAATAGCTTTGGTACCAAGCCTTTCCCTGTGGGTCTTTGGGGGACACTTATCTGAGCAGTAGAACCCCCCAGCACCCTCGCTTACTCATGATAGATGTAAAAACTTACCTTGTACTTAGTGAGTGCTGATGAGTACTCATGTTCTGCAAAGCCATTGGAATTGTGTGCTCGTGATCGGTTAACATTATCTAGAATCGGAACAGACATCAGGCTCAACCATACCAGGTCCTATTCTCACTGTCATGCTCCATGCACCTTTAGACTTCCTTTACAAAGTACAAGTTCAAAGGTAAAATTACGAAGAATGTCAGTAAGGCTACAGCAAAGCCGTCAATCAAGGATAGGCTCCTCTGAGCTGGGGCCCTATGAGAATGCGGAGGTTGCTCCCCCACCCCCTCCCCACCCCCCAGCCCCCGTTTCTGATCACAGCTTTACACAGTGAGCTGACAAGGTTATCTGCTGAACCATCTTTAATGAAATGTCAAATAAAACTTTTCCTAAACCTAACGCATCATGTTCCTGAAAGCTACCACGTTGCTAAAGAATATCTTTTAGCAAATGAAAATTTTTTTCAACTTTTTTAAAGTAATCATTCTGATTTAAATTCAAATGGCATGAAAGTAATATACTGGTTAATTTTGTTTGTTTGTAGACATTTGTCTCCAGGAGTTTTACCAAACTTTTGGACAACAGCCGAACGAGAGCTATGCTTAGGCTGACTCCCAGTTCAGAACACTGTGGACCCATGCCCAACTTTTCAAGTCAAGGACTAGAGACTATTTGGCTCCTTAGAGCTATTAGAATTGAGAATAAAAAATCCCAGTGACCTCAGCACTGAGGAGAGAAATCTGAAAATCCGTTGATTTGTAGCACTTCATCTCCCACTACTTTGAGCTCTCCCAAGGGAAATCCACTGGATTTTAGGGCAGAAGAAAATTCATTGCATGTAGAAGTTGATGTTTTTAAACCACTGGTTAAATATAAATGAGATAAAGCTTAGAAGTTAGGGCAAAGCAAAGATTAAGCGATCTAGATGTACTAGTCAAACTGGCTGAATAGCTATGTGGAGAATAGTAGATAATTATAAACTGTGTGATCTGCAAATACCTTCAAATTCATGCCAGTCCTATGAGAAGCATATCATCCTGCATCATTAGTGTTTGTCATCTGATGAATACGTTTTGAGTTCTTTATCCATTTTCTTTCTTTCATTTGGCCTAAAACTATTAGGATAAGGACTGAAATATTCCCAGTATCTCTGGTTGACAAAAGAGATCTCTCCCTGCTTTATATGACTGGTGAGACCAAAATTCAGACAGATAAGGATGCTTTTATACAGAAGACACACACTGGGGCAAGTGCAGAGCCAAGAGGAAATCATGAGTTTTCTACCTTTCAAAGCCATGTTCTCCATTCAAACACATTTTGGTGTGTCCTTGAGGTGATTTTTCTCTGCGGTCTTAAATGGATTTTTACAAGGTCTATGGTGTTCTGTATGCTGTTACATATGTTTTTGTACTGCTGATGTTCAGTTTTGCATGTGTTTTATTCCCCTAGCAGTCTTAAAAGTACGACAAGAATTATTTAAAGGAGAAAAGAGATTATTATTTCAGTTGAAGTGTCCTGATAGAATGGGGGAAACTTGGAAAGTGTAAAGAGTTGTATATTCCTATTAAGTGTGACTCAAAAGCCACCCTCGGTTTTATACCATCTCTCTATATAATTCTCTTTCTCCCTCGCATTTTTTTCAGACCTGCACAGCAGCTAATTCTCATAAAGGAAACGCCACACATGAAATTTAAGCTCCAACACTTTGGCTAAAATTCCTGTAGGACAAAATCTTCCTCGCTCCATGGCCATATGAAACTGACTTACGGAATAGGGTCAACCTTGTCCCTCCACTCCTCACCTTTGGATAGAGTCCAACCATTAACTAAGAAATGAACAAAAAATGGTATGCAATCAGACGTAGACTCTGAGAAATACTCTTTGGTGGACTTTAGAAGTAATGCTTCATGGAGGGGAAACTTTATGGCAAAGATGGAACCTTTAATTATATACAGCTAGCTTTGCAGTATATCTAATTCTAGTAAATTTCAAGGCATGTAAGATGTATACCTCTATTTGTAAAATGTTACGAAGAAATCCTATGAAGGACAAGGTTATGTTTGTAATTTATTTTTTATAAGAACATCCAGTTTCTCCCCCAAATCCTTTTTTAGCGAGTACTGGAAGAAATAGATAAAGGCTTATGGAAAAATGTCTGTGTAGGCCTTTCCTGTTTGAGTCATCAACCCCTGAAATGTTTAAGTCTAAAGAGCCATGGGTTTTACATCCTTTTCCTTGAAGCCAGATCATACGCAAGAATAAAGGAGAGGCCTGCCAGCCCTCTCTACCAAGGTAGATCTGTTCTTCCTTCTGTCAGACTTACCTGGGAAGCTACATACATTTTGTTTTGAAAAAAAGTTCTCATGCTAAGAAAAAGTCTGCCAACTCCTGATGTATTAGGTTCCTTTATTTTGTAGGTAGTATGTTGTCGATAAGTCTTGAAGCCTCAAGAATCCACCAGCAGTAGTATTCCTACCACACACCCTTGTGATGTGTGAAAAGTGACTCCAATTTCATGCACTACTTCTCCCTTCTTAATCTCAATTTGCTTTGTATTCTTTTGGGTGTTAAGACAGAGGCTGCCTGTCGCTTACCCAATATCAAGTATCTCTCTCTTCTTAATGATAGAACCCTGATTTTATTCCTGAATAAATATATCCAGCTAAAGGACTATGTTTTACAGTCTCCTTTGCAGGTAGGTGTGTTTATGCTACTAAAGTCTGACCAGGAAGGGTGAAAGCAGAGTCACAGTGTAGCTGAGGTAAAGAGACTGATGTAACCTAGAGACATGTGTTTCTTCCCTTCTGTCTTTCTTATTCTTTGGAGTTGGAACATGCAATCTTGCCATGGCAGCAGAATGATAAAAGGTGCTTTGGTTTTAGATAACTTCTGAGGACTTTTAAATCAGATCTATTTTTTTATTTGGGAGACAAATCTTTATGTGTGGCATCCACTTACTGTCCTTCCATACTTTATGCCTACCTGTGCATGTGCTTTACAGGAAACAATTGTAAACAAAGCTTAACTATTTTCTCTTTTCCCTTCCCTCAGAGTCCCAGAACTTTCATGACAACTCAATATTTTCTGTAGTAATTTACAATATTTCCTTTTTCATATTGCATTTGTCAAGGACACCCAGCATTTTTATTTCATTTGGATTTTTACCTTGCAGATAACTATCTAATGAATGTTCTTGGTTTTAAAGTAATAAGCTCTAGAGTAACCCATGTACTTCACTTTGAAATTGGTAAAGACATTGAAATTCTACTAAGTGTGCAAGGTGATTGCTAAGAGAGACAATATTTTTAAGTGCTGTCTAAATTTTGACAATAATCATACTTGTGCTTTCAAAACTTCAAATATGCACAGAGGCTCATAAAGCCATCAACTCTGTCATTTGTTAAGTAGAAGACATGGTGAGGACACTTCTGACTCTAGAATCACTGGGACATAGAATGTGCTGAGTTACTTTGGAGATCACGTGGTATAACTTCTTCATTTCCCTTTTTACATTAGTGGCTAGAACAAAAATAGAACATCGGTTCTCTGGTGAGTTTATTATTCTTTCCTGCATCATAGAGCTTTTACTTATAAGAAAATTATGTTAGGCATGCAGCAATAGGAGATAAAGTCAAGGAAAAAACAAAACTCTAGATTAGTCTCTAGATCCCTGTCTTCTGAACTTTAGGGATCGTCTCGTATCGATGACCTCTGTTTCTTCTCTTCATTCTGGATGCATATTTATTCACTATAAGAAGGAAATAAAGAGCTCAGCTATTTGCAGTAGTCCTTTCTGAGTCTAATTTCTCAGTTACTCTATTGTCTCAAAGGAAGTAGCTCACTCTTGTGAAGAAATGATTTCCAAGAAACTTCCAAGAACCTTTTGAAGATCATATTTTCTAGTTATTTCTTGATCTCAAAATAAGTACCTCAGAGAAGGCAAGATTAGTTTACAAATGTGCTTGTAGAACAAGTTAGAGATATGGAGGTAGAGGTAAATAGCAACATTAAAATGTATATTTTCTCTTTCATAATTTCAGTTCCTTCAGAACAAAAACTGATAAAATTTTCTCTGTATCCCTCTAGTACAGCACAGTGCCTGGCTCCTACTTGACGAAGACATCATGAAAATTGTAACTTTAATCTCTTTGGTGGATTTTGACACTCAGTTTATCAGTTTCATACTGGAGATAAGTTTTAATGTTGTATATGAAATTTATTTTAGGAGATTCCCCAGAATGCAGTTGTTTCATCCAAATCATCCTTATATATTCTGTATATGAAAAGAGGCAGACTCTGCCCTTCAGTATTTTTACAGGCCACTAAAAAATGCAGTATTTTCTCTGTGCATAAAACTGAGTGATTCTAAGGAAAATCTCCATAGTAAGCAGTCTTGTGAAAGGAAGGGTAAGGGAACCGACAGACACAGAACAGAAAGCTTTTATGGGACCCACATCAAGAAATGAAATGGTATAGACAAAAGGGCTCCGTTTAAGGAGGGGCCTTAACTGCACAAGAAGGTTGGACTGCTTTTGCTCAGTAATAGGGAGCCAAAAGAGATTTTTAGTTCTGGAGCAGAAGAATAACTAGCTAGAGTGTACAGGATGGGTATGCAGCAGGACGTGACTGTAAGAATATCAGTTCATTGATCGTTTCTGTCATGAGGACCTGCAGGGAATTCAGAATTCACAAAACGACTCTGTTTATTCGGAAAATGTTTATTAAGAACTTTCCTTAGGTCAGACTCCGTGTTACGAATTGAGAGGGCATTTGTGCATCCGCCTCTGCAATACACATATCAGTGAATTGTGTGTGCGTGTGAATGTGTGGGTGGTGTAAAGAGAGAGGGAGGGGGAGGAAGGGAGGGAAATGGGCTGCAGAAATGAGTAAGAATGAGTGATAGAAGAAAGTATAATAGTTAATTTAAGAACCGGAGGAGGAAATTTGGAAACAATTTACCATAAAAGATGCAATAATATGTATGCTTACAGCACTAGAAATCAGAGACACGGGTATTAAAATCATAATGAGGTTCAACTAATTGCCAAAACTTGTAATAGGCTAACAATAGCATATTAGTAAGAATGCGAATCATTGCCCACCTGAGTTTGTTAGTTTACTCTCAAGAACAATCTACCTGACAATATCTACCAAAGTTGACAGTATACAGGCTTTAGCCAAAGTAAACATCGTCTATATATCTGTCGATAGAGGAGAAAAAGAAATAATATATTAATAATAAAAATGAGTGGATTGGAGCTGTATTTATTTGATGTGGGTGAACGATTCAAACATAACTTTGAGAGGAAAGGCAAATTACAGAAACTACACACTTTACATAGAGTGTATTTTATTCAGCCACTTGAGTCAATACTATGTGCTACTTTTACTAAAAATTGCTTGGGAATATAAAAACAGTGATTCCAGTTAGAGATTACCTTCAGGGAACTGGGGAGATGAGATTAAGTGTAGAACAGAGTAACTTCAAATTTATGGGTCATTCTTTATTTCCTACGTTTGAGAATGATCATGAGAATTCATTTTATTATTCCTCATTTCTTCTTATATATCCTAAATAATTTTTGAACAATGTTTAAAAACATTCTTCCTCATATAATACACATGCTATGGATATATTAAAATATCCCTAATGCTTTTCAAGAAGTTTCTGCCCTGTGTGACAAATCTCCCTATTATTTTTTTTTTAAAAATTGGCTTTTTACTGAACATTCTAAAATTTCCAGGGAATTGACACAGCTATGAAGAGCTGCCATCCTAGAATACAATGATCCTTTCTAATGTAAGACTCTGTTGGCAAAGGGTCTTAGCAATCGTTTAGTTTTTCCACATATGTATAATCAGGAATAACTAGGTAAAACATTGATTTTGACTTTTGTGATTCTAGCTGTTGTTCTGCCTGTGAACTGGAAAAGACGTCACTAAATCACTAAATATATGTACGGACTTAAGTCTCCGTTTCCGGTTTCCTGACCCCGTGATGATCATGGATGGTCTGAGGCTGCCTTGGCGTCCCCCAGGGGCTCTAGAGACGGGGCTCCCACCATCGAAGAACGTTCCTTCCACGCTCTGCTCCAACACAAAATCAACACGAAACTGAGCCCTGCGTTGTATGTTGGGTGGCTCCTGACTGCCTGCCTCAGGCTTCCCCTGTGTCCCTTTCTGTCCAACGTGGTCCCAGTGTCTTCTGAGTGAGGTTTCCCTCTATAAACAGATTTCTCATTAGTTTGTACAACAGCCTGGTGGAATAACTGTATTCTCAGCCGAAATTCCCAATGCTGAGTGAGTCATGCTGAAGATCCTGCTAAAGCCAGTCTGAGCTGCTTTCTCATGTTTACGGCCACAGAAAACTCAAGAGCTTAACTTGGGAGTCTGACCCGCAGTTAGCTGCATTGACTGGGCCTTTGGGTCCTTGATCAGTGGAAGGTTTATGGGAATGCTCTCTTCTTTTAATTTTAAAACATTCAAATCCATCCAAGAATTATGACTAAAACCAGGAGCCCGAGGTTATAATATAATCAGAATTTCTGTGTTTTTCTGTGAGGGAGGGAAAGCAGGCACATTAGAGCCACTCAATAAGCACTAAATAAATCATGTTCCCCGAGTCCGGCTCAGAGGGACCCAGCACTTCCTCTGCTAGGCCCAGCTGATTGATCTCTATAAAATTCTTAGCAAGCACTTACGCCTCAGCAGGAGCTCTGCTGGGATGAAATCATGGAGTGCCTGAGGACAGCATCTCTCTCCCCATCCCCATAGCAACTGTCCATCTCCTAGGAACAGAAGGGAGGCCTTAGGTTTGAAATTTCTCTAGCAGTGCCCTCTGGGGTGGAAATACCTTATTAAATTTCAAAGCTTCTAATACTAAGACTCAAGGGAGATGGTTTTCTGGTCTGCTATCCTGGGGTAGAGAACTAAGCCATATTCTCCCTAGTAGGAAACCTTGGCTGATTGGTAGAAATTCTGAATTAGCATGTTTTGCTTAAAATAATGTAATTTTCCACTTAAGTCCTGCTCAGGAATGGGGTAGTCTTTTTAGAAATTAAAGCATTCTCTGACATGGTAATAATTCAAATAGAGATAAAAGTCTATGAGTCAAAGGGAACATAGCAAGGCAGGTGACTGAATTGTGCGAGGTTCCTAGCAACACTTAAGTTTATGTCTAGATTTCCCCACAAAGTTTGAGTTGCATCTAGTAGGATTCATGACTTCCTTGCATGAAGCCCAATCTCTAGAAGGCATATGCTGGATAAATGGAAACTTCAGAGACTGAATGATTCGATCTAGGGTAGGCGGGAAAGCAGGGGATATGAAAAAAGGGTCAGGTGGACTCTGGCTTTGTCTTTGCTACAGGTCTGAGTAATCTCCAACTAGTTATTGCAACACAGAAGTTTTCCTTGGAGTGTGTAAAGTGAGGGGACTATGCTAGAGATTTTCAAACACCTCCTTCTGGGGATTCAGAGATGGGTAAAGAGAGGAAAGAGAAACAGAATTAAGATCTGTGAGGTACATATGCCAACTTTCCACAAGAAATGTGAGCATTGTGTGCTACCTACGTGTACTAATAAATAATAAAAAAGGAAAAAAAAAACAAAAGAATCTCAAACTAACTTAGCTCCTTGACAAGACTGAGGAGAGGCATGTTACACGGGGCAATTTAGCATGACGAGTTTGTGAAGTCAGACCTCAGCTACAGAGGGTACAGAAGGTAAAGATAAATGATGGTTGAACTGATGTGTTTCTCCTCAGAAAAGAATGTGATGACAACTCTAAAATGCTAGCTTTTTAAAATTTGGAATTTTTTCCAAACAACAACAGAAAAAGATTAAAAGTAGGCTATGAGTCAAGTCTGTCTCTCTGTATTTTCTCTTTATTTCTGGAGAGGGCTGAGGTACAGATACACCAGCAGCTCAGTTGGTGAAATTCTTCTATCTTTAATACATAAAACAGACCAGGATGACTGAGCCGGGGCAGGAGGGATACCCTTCCGGGTCATACCCCCGTGACCTCCTCTTCTGACCAGGCCCACCTTTTACCAGCCACCCCACTGCTGAGCTCACCACGGATGCGTGCTCCACTGAGTACTGCACCCCTATCATCCAATTACCTTTGAACAGCTGAGACTTGAAGGGACATTTCAGATCCAAAATGTGTAATTTCTAAGAGCAAATTAGAATTTGGGATTCTAAGAGCAGATGTTCCTCTTGTTAATTGTGATAGTATCTTATGTCTTCACAGTCCCTGATAATAAAAGAATAAAAAATGATGGTACTAGGTAAGTAGGGTCAGGATTCCTGGTATGAGATGCAGGTGGGCAAACTCCTCAGAAGGAAGATAAAAGTATATTTCATCCTTTCCTCAAATGAGCAAAAGACTGCCCGGATTAGTGGTTTCTGGTTCTACCCAGGGCATGTTCATCAGCTTCAGTAACCTCTTGAAAAGGGGGCTCTATTAAAAGAATAAAACATTCTTGCCAGTGCCCCAGTGTTCGGCCGTTCACTTCATTCCCAGAAGCCCTTTAAGTTCTCTGGTCACATAGGATAAATCTGAAATTGACTTCATTTCACATCATAAAAACCTGTGAAAAGAAACCAAAAGAGAATGTATAAAGCATATCTGATGAATGCAAGTTTTACGTTTCCAGTACCTCCGATACTTTTTGTCTTTATTGAACTTAACAGATATCTGATATCTGGAATGGGAAATTCAGCCAGTTCAGTGCTGCCATATATATTTTATAATTCGGAAGGGTATGTAATATATGGGTTTTGTGCTCTTTTAGAGATCCTACTTTTGAGCTGAATGGAGCCCTCAATTAGTATAGATTTAAGTTAACAGATTGAATTAAAGAGGGAGAACTCAATGTGAAATGCTGTTTCTTAATTCAACAAACATGAGATGTTTTTCCCTTGCAGTGATAATCTCTGGGATTTCCTGGTGCTTATATTTCACTTCACATAATTCCCAAACCCCCTGCACAAATCAATGTTACGGTCAGTATTTCTCATATGATCAGCCTTCCCTCTGTGAATAGCTTTAGAAATCTAAATTTCTACCCACATATTCATCTTTGAAGTAGTGAGGAAAGACTTATAAATCACCAAGCAACAAACACATATTGTTTTTCATTTGCAATAAGTTTATCAAAGCAAATGTGATTGGAACTTTAAAAAATTTTACCCAGAAAAAAGTATACTACTATAAATATATTTTTGAAAGACCACAGTTAGAAATCTTTTCCCCTTATCTAGCTACAAAGCCTTAATGTACATTTTCATCCCTCAAATAAGACTTTGTCCTTTTCCAACTCTTCTGCGTGTTTCCTAATTAGATATTCTGCGGATCATGGTGAAGATGTCTTTACTTGCGTGTTCTCTTCCTCTTGGGAGTCTGTCTTCATCATTAGAAAGATCCCTGAAGATCTCTCTCCAGCTAAGAGGATACAAAGAGAATGCTCCTCACATTTCTAGAGAGATTAAACAATGGTTATTCTTCAATATCAAAATAATTCTTTTATAGATAATCAGACAAAACAAAACATGAAAACATACTACCCTGAAAGCCAGTCTCAGTTTCACATTCTTAAAAAAGTTGTTTGGAGAGTCTGGGGCTTACATCAAAATAGAGCCAGTGAGCGCGTTCCGCATCCACGGGTCCTGTGGGTCTTACGGCTTGTAAGTGTCTCGTGCTTTCATGCTTTTTTAAAACTCAGTGGAAAACTAACAGTATATTTTGGAGTCGTCCTGGGATAAACTGATATTAGCACGAAGCTCTTACTGTCCGGAAGCTGCTTGGTTTGACTGTTTGAATCTATTATTGGTTCTGCATGCAGAGGGCCTCATTCAGTTCTAGGTGGGTTTCATGGAGGTTTTTGGAGAATGAGAGAAACCATATTCATTAGTGAGTTTATCTACTTCCCCTGATGAGTTTATAGATAAATGTGCTGTTAGGATGTGAGGCCAACTGGGTCACAGTGGGTCTCTGTCCTGCAGTGTCTCTGTCTCTCTCTCTCTCTCTCTCCCTCTCTCCCTCTCTCTCTCTCTCCCTCTCTCCCTCTCTCCCTCCCTCCCATGGATGCAGTGAGGAGAGCAGCTAACACTGTGCCATGGCGTCCTGCCTTAGAGCCAGCCAACCGTGCAAAGACTGAGACTGAAACATGAGCCAAAATGACCCTCCTATAAGTTGTGTGTGTCAGGTATTTTGTCCTAATGAGGCGGAAGGTGCCTAAGACAGCATCCTTCCAAAATGCATGGTAAAACAGTCACCTATAAAGGAGTATTAACAAGTGAGAAGCGCACCAGGGATTGCTCTCAGTGGTTCTGCCACCTGCCTCGCAAGCACAAGGACCGGAGTTTGATCCCCGGTACCAAAAAAAAAAAAAAAAAAAAAAAAAAA
>NW_022900930.1:8407343-8431632 GCF_012274545.1 Fukomys damarensis | reverse complement strand
CCACCATCAAAAAAAAAAAAAAAAAAAAAAAAAAAAAAAGTGAGGCCTTTCAGATTCAGTCATAGGGCCCCTTATTTGTGAATGAGATAGAGGCCCTTATGAAGGAGGGATCACAAAGACCTTGGTCTTTTGGCCCTTCTGCCTTGCTCCCTGTGAGATACTACAAGGTATCACCTTGAAATAGAGAAAGTAGCCCTTACCAGACTTTCAGCCTGTTGGCCCTGTATCTTGTACTGTCCAGCCTCCATGGCTGTGAGGAACATTTCTATGGCTAATAAACTGCCCTGTCTGAAGTATTTTGTTATAGAAGCTCAAATGGGCTAAGACAAGGGCGACTTTTGTTTTTAAGAGATGAGGTTTTACTGTGTCGTCCAGACTGGCTTTGAACTCCTGGACTCAGTCCTTCTTTGTCAGCCTCCTGAATAGTTGGGACTACAGGCAGGTGCCACTCTGCCGAGCTTTGTTTGTATAAGGTGGAGAAAAAAGCTTCGCAGTAAAGGAATAGCTTTTTCTGGGGAGTGATTTGTCAAAGAATTCAGCCTTCTCAGTCTTTTTGCTACCTGTGCAAAAGGCCAGAGACAAGGCTTAGATCTATCCATTCATTTACTGTAGCATATTGACTTCAGCATGCTAGGAAGGACCGAGAAATTGAGAAAGGACACTTGAGCATGAGAGGGAAGCGCCACTGGATTGGCCACAGCCAGAGGGCTCACCTACTCCGGATTGTGAACCACGGTCCTGTGGTGTGATCCTGCCATGGTCTATCTCATCTGCCCTAAGATCAGTTTCTGAAGAAAGAGGATGGCTTCCGCCTCATCTGCTTTTCCCTGTCCTGTTGACTTGGACTTGGAAGCCCCTGGAATGATCAGTGTGGAAGACAGAACTCATGTCAACAATTTTATGCATCGGCAACTGTTACTTTCTGTCATTTTTCCTTAGCACTGCATTTCCAACCTCCTAATGCTTCTATCAGTCGAGGGATATAATAAGAGCAAGCACATGGCCAACCGGTGATAAAGGATGAAAACTCAGACTTCTAAAACAAATGGAGCAGGAAAATCTTTTGATTCATTGACTCCTGGAGGAAATTATTTTCTGTACTTCAGCCAGTTATTGAGTCCCCAGCAACAGGAAAAATCAGATACTCAACCTTGCCTTGGGCTTAACTAATTTGATGTGTTGTGTGATCAGAGGGTTAGAGATTCAGCTACCTCACGAACCCTCACCTCCAAGGCAGACATTCAAGATGTTCTCCTCCCCTCTGTGGATTTCTGTGACAAGGGGACCCGCAAGATAGAGATCAGACTAGGGGGTTGCCACGTGCTCAGAGGAATAAGTAGGAAGGAAAATGCTTATCGCTTTACACCTAAGGGACAGGAGGCCAAGGAAGCTTGATTTCTGTTATTAAGAGAACTAGAGAAGTGGTTGACCACGAGAAACAAAAATATTTTACAGCAGCCCCCCAAAAGGAGATGAAAGCAGCGCACTGGGCTTCCTGACATGACTGAGGTTGCGGTCCATTTATGCAACGTTCCTCAAATCCCCCGTCACCACCTCCTAAGTGGGCCTTTTGCATTCCTAGGCCTTAGAGCCACAAAGCCAACTATAATCCCTATAATACTTTGGCACAAGACAGTGGGCTCAGAAGAATTTTCATCCTTAAGCTTTTATTTTCTGCCTTTTGCATTATCCAAAGAATAGCTGGAGCACATTTTTGATCATGATTTACTCTAAAGGTCTGAGGCTAAACCAACAGAGACTGCTCTTTGGGGGATCATTTCATGTATCAGAGCCTGGAAAATTAAGATTCTATTTAAATTGAAGTTAGTAAAAGAAAGTGTCCAAAAGCAGTGGCTCTCAGGAACTTTTTTGGTTTTATAAAAAGTAATGATGAATCTGTACATAAATCTTCTGCAGACATTTCAGATAATCACGGTGTGGGCATTGACCTGTTCATCCAGGTGCGGTCTCCATGCTGAGCCCATCCTGGCCCTTCTTTATCAGTCTTGTCCTCCTTGTTTATTTTCCTCTCTGAACTCCTGCTGTCTGAACACTGGTGTACAAATGTTTGTCAGTTGGCTAATATTTGCTCTTGGAAACAGGCATTCTTCCAGCTAGTTTAAGCCAAAGGAGATTTAATACAGAGATTTGGATGCTTACAGAATCTTTGGGTTAGCTGAATGGGCTTTAGGCTGAGCATCTAGGACAACTGCCAGTAGGACCTCTTCAGTGGCCCAGCAGAAGGAAAATGTACTCCTGCCACACTCAGAACAGATGGCAACAGGGGACCTTCTAGGTTCAGCACCTATCTGTAGAGCTGGAATTCAAACTTTTGGAAGCCATTGCCACCACGCTTGTGACTGTTTCTCTGCCCACAAAGTTATTGAATGAATGATGCAGTGTAGCTGCTGAAAAACTAGGCTCTACAACTTGGCTGCTGGCAACATATAAATAAATAAGTGGGGGAGGGAAACAGCAAGAAGAAGACTTTTATTTCACTTCTGCCATATCTCAGATAATGAGATTCTTCTAAATTTCATGCAATAAATTTAATTGGAAGAAACGAATTTGCACTCAGAGCTACAGTTTTAAAACAGTCTAGGAAAGAAGTCTTTAGCTTTCTGCATATGAGAAGGAACTCTGGATAGATGATGAGTATCAGTTTACTGTAGCAACCATAAACACATGTAACTGTCATTTTGTTTCCTAGGCTCACATCTGTTAAAAAACAAAATAAAACAACAACAAAAAAATTTGACGGCAAGATCATTTTCAAACTTCTAAATTTCCTATAATGCCTAGAACAATTTAGGCTCAAAATATTTATAAATCAATTGCTTTTCAATTGATTTTCTTTAAAACATGACTTTAAACATATTCATTAAAGTAATGAATGACTTTCTCCTAGAATAGATGTTTTTAGAAGAGTTTGTTCATTTTGTTGATGTCTAAAGATATTGCAGTGGATATCTTGATGTGATCATTCTGAATATTTATGATCACTGGGCCAAAAGAATAGAAGAGACCACTGAAGACAGATCATATTCATTCTAATGTGTAGTAACTTCAAGTTGTGGCTATTTCGGGAAAGGCACATTGTTCTGAATCACCTCGCCCTATTTCATCTTTTTACTAGAAACTGACTGACGAAAAAATGTGCCCTTACAGCTTTATAATGAGTATACTTATGGCTAATCTAAACTTAAATAGAATAGCTTAATATAAACAAATTATGCAACCTAAAAACAACATATTCAATTTCTCTATTTAGAAAAAAAAAAGTCCTGACATCTTTTCTGACAAAGTTAAATAGAGTGTCTATGGAGGTCACTAGAAGTCCATGAACCATAAAGTCTTGAGTACTGTAGAAAAAGCATAATGTCACGGAATTTTAAACTGAAAAAGATTCTTACAGATTATTTAAAGATGAACCCAAAGAGCTACTGTAACTTTGCTAGGTCACGTACCAGGTAAACTGAAAAGCCAGATCATAAATGTGTGATCTTTTGATGAGTGGAGTGCTCTCAGTAACACAGTGTGTCATTATCTGTTTTTTTAATGGAATTTTCACTCCTTGAAAAAGAAAAATAGTTAAACCGGGCATGATGGCGCATGCCTGTAATCCCAGCATTCAGGAGGCTGAGGCAGGAGGATCGCTGTGAGTTGGAGACCAGCCTGAGCTACATAGTGAGATCCAGGTCAGTCTCAACTACATAGAGAGACCCTGTCTCAAAAAACCAAAAAAAGAAAAATAGTTAAAATTTACTCTCATGACTGAGCTACAGTGAGATCCAGGTCAGTCTCAACTACATAGAGAGACCCTGTCTCAAAAAACCAAAAAAAGAAAAATAGTTAAAATTTACTCTCATGTGCAGTTATGTATTGTTTAATGTCTCGGTTATATTCTGAGAAGTGTTAGATGATTTTGCCATTGTGTGACATCCTAGAATATATTTACACAAATTAAGATGGATGTGATCTCACTAAGCAATTGGGCCTTAAAAGACCACTGTCCTGTGTGCAGTCTCTGTTCCTGGGAATCCACTGTTGTGCAGCTAATTGCTTTCCTAACCTTTGCAAGCTTCAGTAACCTCCATTGTCATACACAGGACAAAGCTTGACTTCTCTTTGTGTCGTCAGCACAGGAACCCACACTGCCACTTGCATAAGTGGTGGTTTCAATAGAGATGTTAACAAAGGTGACAATGACAGAAGAAAATTTCTCCAACTCTTTTCAGCTGTGGGAGTCTATGAATAGTAGTCTATTCATGTAGTGATATATTTACAACATCAGCATTCTCATCCCCTGAAGAGATTTTTAACTTTTGTTTTGACTCAAACACTGGGGTCATTGAATGTGTACTTCAGTTCAGTGCATGGTGAGAAGAGTCTTCTTGAAAGGTTATCAGCTCTGCCCAGTCTGCTGTGGGAATTGGGAAGTGAGGGTCTTAAACGCCATGCATTGGTAGTAAATATTCAGCTGGCATGATGAGTTGTTTCCAGGAATTGAAATATCAGACTTGGTTCTCCTGGGAAGAAAGAACCACACAGTAGACTCGGGGAGGGTGGGAGACTGAATCAGTAGACAAGTTAGTGGGACACTTCCCACGAAGGGCAGCATGAGACCTACTATTGTCATCTTTCTAGTTCTTAGTGGGGCTTTTAATTGTACTTTCATTGAATTTAATAATTGTTCATACCTGCAAAGCTAGAGTCCATTTTGATCATTGAAATAGAAAGTAATCATAAGGATCAGTCATCCATAAAAAAGCAATGCCCCTAAATGCTTTTCTTGCTCTCTCTCAGCATAATGTCTAAAATATGAATGTTAGAAGCATAATAGGGTCTTCCTTTCCTTTCAGGAGAAAATCTGTTAGCAAATACATATTTTCAGGCAATGTACTTACTAAATAATATAAGAGAAAGTCACTAAGAAAACATCAGTTATTTAGTCTTTATCAGTTAAAGCTAGTTTGCAAGAAAAACAAAGTAGTAACAATATAGTAATGGCCAGAGAACACTAACAGTTTCTTTTTAAAGAACTTATTAACTACAAAGTTAACAGGCTAAACACACACAACCTCTCTATGAAAGACACAAGTGGTGTCTTAGGAGAAAACTGGTATTTTTAAGATACTGCACTGGGGGAGATGAAAACCAGATAACCACCACCACCCTGGAAAACTCTTAAAAGACCTCAGCTAAATGTATAAAGAGCACAGAAGCAGGGAGTCTTTCATAAAGAGAAAATTATATTAAAAATATATGCACTCACTGGAAATCAATATGGAGATACCTAAAAGAGCTAGGATCAGAGGTTCCATTTGACCCAGCCATCCCTCTGCTGGGTATCTTTCCAAAAGAATTAAAAGAATCATATCACAATGATATATGCACACCTATGTTTATAGTGGTACAGTTTGTAATAGCTAAAACTTGGAAGAAGCCCATTTGCTCATCAGTTGGAGACTAGATAAAGAAGATGCGATTTTTCTATAAAATGGAATACTACTCAGCCATAAAGAATGAGAAATTAGATTCATACATAGGAAAATGGATACATATTGAGGATATACTCCTAAGTGAAATAAATAAGTAACACACGTATAAATGCTGAATAGTTTCTCTGGTGTGAAAAACTATAATGGTATATAAGATCCTAATGGTATAATTGACAACGTGAAATAGGAAGAAAAGGGCTAAAGGTGTAGGGGAAGTGGGAATTGTAGGGGAAAGGTAATAAGGGAAAAGAAAAAAATATGAGAAAATGAAAAAATGGAAATAAAGTGTTTGTAAATAGGGAAGGGAGGAGGGTGTGAAGGGAGGGCCGGGATAAGGGGAAAAAATGAGAACCAAGACCTGTCATGTAAAGGTACAAGATCGCAATGATGAATGTAACTGTACTGTACACCTAAAATGCACCAATAAAGTCAATGAGAGAAAAATATATATATATATATATGCACTCAAAGTAGAATGCTGTTTTCAACAACTTTCTGGCAAAGGGAAGCAAGTGTCCTGGAAATACAGAAACCAGATCACAAGCTAACATCAACTGGTCATTTACTATGTTAGGCAGTTTACACAAATTATTTCATGCAATCCTTGGGCAATTTTATGAGATGCATACTATTAATATTGACATACAATATTTATTTAGTATTTGTAACCCACTGGGCATTGCTTGATTGTTTTTAAACTCACCTTTGAGCTCCTAGAAAGGCCTTGTGAGGTAGCTACTGGTATATGCCCACTTTATAGAAGTGGAAATGTTAAATAAATTGTCCAAAGCAAGTAGAAGAGCCAGGAATTGAAGCTAGGCAGTCTGAATCCAGAGGCTGCCCTGTACCTTACTGGCAAATTTGGAGGGCTCTAATGTGGCTGTAATTTCTTTATTTTCCCTTTCTCTTTTCCATAATACTGAGATTGACCACATCTTTATTCCTTTGTTTATTTAGCCAGTATTTATTGAGGTCCAGTATGGCCGCCTGCCCTAGGACGCTTCTGGAACCAAGATTGATCATTCATGCTCATAAAGTGGTTTCATTCTAGCTGTTCTTTCCTAGGACTCATTTAAGCAGACCTGAAGGCAGGCAAGCGGAGGGCGAGAATTCACATCAAGCCCCCGAGAAACAGTGGTCCAGTGGTCGGCTGAAAGCACAGTTAACCAGAGTCCTAGAGTAGAAGCTGTGTGCCAGAAAGCAAGCTCCAGGATGAAAGGAACCAAGGCTCTGAGGTAACCCTGTGGCAGATTTGAAGACAGGGATGACGGATAGCTGAAACAGAGGAGTAAAGACCAACGTGGCCCTTGTTAGCAAGAACATTGATTTTCACTCTGGGTAAAATAAGCATCTAGTACAGTCTTCTAAACATTTTGTTTTGTTTTATTTTGTTGAGACACAATCTTGCTATGTAGTTCAGGCTGGCCTTAAGCTCATTATGTAGCCCAGCCCAGGCCAACCTCAAAGTCTCAACAATCCTCCTGCCTCAGCCTACTCTGTGCTGGGATTACAGATGTGTACCACAACACTTAGCTCATTAAACTGAAAAATGAGATGACATGGTCCACCTGACTGCTGAGTTATGAAGACTCTAGAAGGACAAAGATATGAGCAATAAATTATCTTTTTTTCCATTAATTTTATTTGCACATTTATGTATACAGTACAGTTACATTCATCACTGGGATTCGTACCTTTACAGGACAGGTCTTGGTTCTCATTTTTTCCCCTTATCCCGGCCCTCCCTTCATACCCTCCTCCCTTCCCTATTTACAAAGACTTTGTTTCCATTTTATCCTTTTCTCATATTTTTTTCTTTTTCCTTATTTCCTCTCCCCTACCCACCCCACTTCCCCTACACCTTTAACCCTTTTCTTCCTATTTCACATTGTCAATTATACTATTTGGATCTTATGTACACTTTGTTTTTCACACCATAGAAACTATTCGGTATTTACACATGTCACACTATCAATTATAGAAGTAATAAGTTCTTGATAAACAGATGTGACAAAGGCTGACATAGCCAGTATGACAGGGAGATCAGGAACTCAGGGTTGGGTGTGTTGAGTTCGGGATGCTTATTAGGCTTCTGTATGAAAATACCAAGGAGGCAGTCAATAGGACTGTGGGAGGAATACCTAAGATAGGATGGAAAGCCTTTCAGAGCTTTCAGTGATACAAACATCTCACTGTGATACAAATGCCATAGATTCGCCACCAGTGGTATAAGCTGAAGATAAAAAATTGAGAGCTCAGTACGTTGACAGAATTGAAACCCTGTGCTGGGATGAGACTAAGGAGCTGGCAAAAACAGCTGGACAGAAGGCCCAGAACTGACTTACACTCCAGCATTAGAAAAAGGAGCCAGCAAATGAAACCAATAAAGGTGCCAAACACTAAAGGAGAGCTTGATGTTTTGTGAGGCAAGTAAGGGATCTATCTCAGCAAGGAATTTTTTTCCCTTTTTAAATGAAAACCTTGAAGGAAGGGCTGGGGTATGGGGAAAAAAGGAGAACCCAGATCTGCCATGTAAAGGTACAAGATCCCAATGATGAATGTAACCGTACTGTTTACTTAAAAAGTACAATAAACTCAATGAGAAAAATAAATAAATTAATGGATTAAAGACCGGTTAAGCGGGCCTTACTTTGTTCATGTACTTGCTCATCGTTTGGACCAGAGTTTGCTGCCCTTCTGGCTGAGCATACTTATGACTGTGCGGCCAGCTGTGGGTCCCTGGGCCTGGTCAGTCACAGAGGTGGCGAACCTGTGGCACTCGTGCTGCCGCATGCTGCATGTGTCATTGAAAGTCTGAAAGTTTCGCCATCACTGGTAAGAATTAGCCTGGCGGATTCTGCTCTGTGCCAGATGGTCTTTTTTAAAAAAACTTTTACTTATTTTATTGGTACATTTAAAGTATGCAGTATAATGACGTTCATTATTGGAAATTTGCACCTCTACATGATCAGTCTTGGTTCCCATTTGTCCCCATCCCCCTGCCGTCTCTTCAGCCCCTCGCTCCCTCCCAGTCTACACAGACTTTATTTCCACTGTTTTTCATTTTCTCATATGGATTCCATTCCCTTTGTTCTTTTCCACTACCCCTCCCATTTCCCTTTCCTCTTTGTCCCTTTTCTTCCTATTTCACATAGCCATTATACCTCTTAGTCCTTATTTACTTTTCTACTTTCTCACACTAGAGAAACTATTCAGTATTTACATGTGTGTGTCCTATTTATATCACTTAAGAGTATCACCTCAATGTGCACCCATTTAGCTGTAAATCTAATTTATTTTTATGGCTGAGTAATATTCCATTTTATTTAAAATTTTTTTCTTTATCTACATCTTTAGCTCCTTTCTTCTCATAAATAACAGTAATCTTATTAGGATCTTATGTTTTAT
Source organism: Fukomys damarensis (assembly GCF_012274545.1). Lineage (NCBI taxonomy): Eukaryota > Metazoa > Chordata > Mammalia > Rodentia > Bathyergidae > Fukomys > Fukomys damarensis. The sequence continues at coordinate 8,422,723 of NW_022900930.1, read as the reverse complement.
TGCAGATTATTCACACCAGGGAAACTATTCGGTATTTACACATGTGTGACTTATTTATTTCACTTAGGAGTATATCTTCAAGGGAGTAGGGAAGGTGGGATGGGTAGGGGAAGGGTAATAAGGGAAAAGAAAAAAATGTGAGATAATGAAAAGATGGAAATAAAGTGTTTGTAGATGGGGAGGGGAGGAGGGGGGTGAAGGGAGGGCAGAGGTAAGGGGAAAAAATGAGAATCAAGACTTGTCATGTAGAGGTACAAGATCCCAACAATGAATGTAACTGTACTGTATCCCTAAAATGTACCAATAAACTCAATTAAAGCTGGAAAAAAAATAAATTAAAAAATAAATTTTTTTTTCTTTATCCAGTCTCCAGTTGATGGACAATTGGGTTGCTTCCAAGTTTTAGCGATTACAAATTGTGCTGCTGTGAACATGGGTGCACATATATCACTGTGGCATGATTCTTTTAATTATTTAGGGAAGATAGCCAGCATGGGAATAGCTGGATCAAATGGGACTTCTAATCCTAGTTCTTTGAGGTGTCTCCATACTGATTTCCACAGTGGTTGCACCGGTCTGCACTCCCACCAGCAGAGGAGCAGGGTTCCTCTTTCCCCACAGCCCTGCCAGCATTTGTCACTGATTGATTTCATGATAGCAGCCATTCTTTCTGGGGTGAGGTGGAATCTCAGCATTGTTTTAATTTGCATTTCTTGATTGACCAGTGATGTTGGACTTTTTTTTCATGTTTATTTGCTATTTCTTCTTCTTTTTCTGAGAAATGTCTGTTCATTTCAGACACCCAATTTGGACTGGGTCTTAAAATTTGATAGATCTGATTTCTTTTAAGTTCTTTATACAGTCTAGAAACTAGACTGTCTGAGGAAACGCTGGTGAAAATTTTTTTCCCATGTTGTGGGTTGTCTGTTCACACTGTCATTTCTCTTGCTGTGTATAAGCTTTTTAATATAGAAGACATCCATCCCTCTTGTTGATTGCACTAGCTCATGGACAACTAAGGTTTTGTTCATAAAATCTTTTCCTACACCAATGTCTTCAAGAGTTCTACCAAACCTCTCTTCCAGCCAATTTAGTGTTTCTGTTGTAAGATCTTTAATGCATTTTGATTTTAGTTTAATGCATGGTGATAGATATAGGTCTAGTCTTAATCTTTGTCAAGTTGAAACCCGGTTTTTGCAGCACCATTTATTGAAGAGGCTGTCTTTCCTCCAGTGAGGGTGTTTGGCTCCTTTGCCAAAGATGAGGTGATGGAGTGTGTCTAGAGTTGTTTCTACATCTAAGATGGAAAATATAGAAGAAGTGGACAGATTCCTAGATTCATATGAATTACCAAAGTTGAACAAAGATGACCTAAAAATTCTAAATGACCCAATATCAATCAATAAATTTGAAAATGTAATTAAAAACATACCAACTAAGAAAAGCCCAGGCCCTGATGGCTTCCCTGCTGAATTCTACAAAACATTTACAGAGGAACTATTGCCACTGCTATTTAAACTTTTCAATGAAATTTAAAAGGAAGCAATACTCCCAAGTTCATTCCTGGAAGCAAGCATTACCTTGATCCTCAAAACAGAGAAAGACCCTACCAAAAAACAGAATTATAGGTCAATCTCACTAATGAACATAAATTAAAAATCCTTAATAAGATACTGGAAAATACAAATGCAGAAGACCATCAAGAAGTTCATACACCCTGACCAAATGGGATTCATTCCAGAGATGCAGGGATGGTTCAACATACACAAATCAATAAATGTCATACACTGTATTAATAGAGCCAAGGATAAAAACCATATCATCATCTCAATAGATGCAGAAAAAGCATTCAATAAAATCCAGTGTGCTTTCATGATAAAAACACTACAGAAAATTGGAATAGATGGTCTCTACCTCAATCTGATAAAAGCCATCTATGAAAAACCAAGAGCCAATGTCATACTAAATGGTCAAAAACTGAAATTCTTCACAGTAAAATCAGGAAAGGATAAGGATGTCCTTTATCACCACTCCTGTTCAATATAGTTCTGGAAATATGACCCATACAAATTAGACAAGAGAAAGAAATAAAAGGAGTAACAATAGGACAGAAGTCAAATTGTCATTATTTGCAGATGACATGATACTCTATATAGAAGACTCCAAGGACTCCACCAGAAGTCTTCTAGACTTAATAACCAAATTCAGTAAAGTGGCTAGATATAAGGTCAACTCACAAAAATCAATAGTTTTTCTGTGCACGAAAAACAGACCCACTGAAAGAGAAATGGAGCAATCAGTTCCTTTCACAATATCATCTGAAAAATTGAAGTACCTGTGAATCAACCTAACAAAAGAAATCAAAGACCTCTACTCTGAAAACTTCAGCTCTCCAAAAAAAGATTGAAGAGATATCAGAAAATGGAAGGACATCCCCTGTTCCTGGGTAGGAAGAATCAACATAGCAAAAATGTCCACACTTCCAAAACTTCTATACAGATTCAATGCCATCCCAGTTGAAATCCCAGAAGCATACTTTACAGACCTTTAGAAAACAATCCAAAAATTCATTTGGAACAAGGAGAGTCCTAGAATAGCAAAAGTAATTTTAGGCAATAAAAAGAAGTTAGGGGGTATCACAATCCCCAACTGGAAACTATACTACAAAGCTACTGTGATAAAAACTATACTATAAAGCTACTGTGATAGAAACAGCATGGTACTGGCAAAGAAACAGACTCGAGGACCTGTGCCACATGGTCTTATGCTCCAACGGACCAGCTTAGGCTTGTTCTTATAGCAAGAAGCAGAACTTTGGAAAAAGTGAGAGCAAGTGACGGAAGAAAAAGGGAGGAAACGAACAGGCATCTAGAGTCCCAGGCTTAGACTTCAAATACCCTGTTACCACTCATATGGACCCAAACAAGTCTTCCGGTCAGCTTTTATTCAAAGTGTGGGAAGTGGAGTACCTTTGAGTGAGCTGGAACTGCAATTTACCTGGCAACATGTAGTGTAGAACACAGTGTAAAACTGGGAAGTATTGTGCAGTCAGTGTCTATGCCATTCTTTACATTCTTCAGCTTTGGGTCTTATCAGGAGGCCCCCTCAGAATCCTACAAACATCCCTGTAAGTGTGATACATGCCCAGTCAACACTGCTTTCCCCATTGTGGGGGCCTTTCCAGACCTACGGCTCAGATTTTTTACAAACCATTTCTGCGCACACTAGTCTGTCTCTCTGGATGCATGTGGCTGTTATAATTGGAACCACACCTAATACATTCAAATACTTAAGTAGGGAACCGGCATGTTGTAAGCATTCAGTAAGTGGTAGCTATCACCATGATTCTTCTTCACCACATAACAAGTCATCTGAAAACGCGCTCTCATTACTTTTAGGCAGAATCTTGTCTGTCCCTCTGATTAGGCCACCTCCTTAATAAAAGCAAGACGTCTTCTGTATCCCTGTGTTCTTACAGTGGCTAGCACAGTGGGAGGTACATAGTGAGTCCTCAGAAAAATCTTAATTGTTAAATCTTGATTTAAAGTTTAAGGATTTTCTTATAGTACATAAATTATCACAGTTTAAATATCTTGAAGCCACATCAGTTTTTAAACATTTTTTTAGGAGTACATGTTTGCAGTACATAATGATTATATGTAGCATGAGGAGTTTGTATATGTACCTAACACATCTTAATTCTTTTGGGGGGGGCCCTCTTTCTCTCCCCTTCCTGCTCTCCAACTCTTCTTCCCCTTCCCACAAGTTCTGAGAATGCTAAGAAAAGGATGTGTCTTGGAGAAAACTCTACAATGAGTGAAAGGACTATTTTATCAAAGGAGATTATCTGAATATTTTTTCACATTTTTCTATCAGTCTTGCCACTTGGAATGAAGGAAGTTAACTTAAAAGTTCTGGAGCCCTGAAAAAAGCAGGTATTAATTATGTTTAAGAGCTCTGCTTTGTATTTTTAGCAAACATGTTGTCACATCCATTGAGTTCAAGAAAGGTCCTGTTTTTGCTAGTTAGCTTGAAAGAGGGAAAGGGAAATGTAGATTCTCTCAAAATTGAAGTGAGTGGTTATGACAGAAAGATAAACATGCATCAGAAGCAAAATGTTAGCAAATGTATTAAAATTGCAATAACCTCAGCATCAAATTGATTTTTGTGTTCTGTGGCTCTCATTTGAATCACCGGCTGCATTATTTCCACATTAGACATCACAATAAAAATTATTGGAAGCATACTTGGGGGGTGTGGGGGTCATGAGGGGTCAAATGAAGCATTTGCAGTACCATTTCCATAGACCCAGAGTGTTTTAAGATCTTAACTACATACTGTGCCTGCCACAGATTTCAATACATATTTTTTTAGCAAGTCAAAGTCAAAATGTCTCAGTTGAATAAATTCACAGTGAATTTTCTGATTTTAACCAATTGATACCTTTCCCAAGCTTTGAATAAAGTGCAGTCATCGATCTCATGGTTGCAAATCCATGGGTTATTTATTTTTGTGTAACAGAATCTGGAATAAAATTGGAATGAAAAGTAAAGACATGGAACATTGGATGTGTCAAGGCGTTTTTCGCTCTTTAGCTTTTCCATAGTTTTCGACTCCTCATTACTTTTATGAAAGAGCTGGACGTCTCTTTACTCTCTGAGCTCACGTTTCTGTTTACTGTGGCTGAATCTGAGAACTTTTTGTTCAAATTGAGGTAATACTTAAATTGTATGGGCTGCATCTGCACATTTAAACTCTGCCATAAAACAAATGCGTGAGAGTATCCTAAAACAGAATGTGTATTTTGTGGTCAGTTAATTTTTCAGCCTTCCAGTAGCCGTGGCATTGGGCCACTATATTGGGCAGCACAGTTCTCTAAGAGTAGAGAGACCTCCTCCTCCTCCTCCTCCTTTCCTTGTTTGGATTTTTTTTTTTACCTGATATCAGTTAAGAAGGGTAACTGAAGCCTTGCACACTTTATTTTACACTTCATTTATTTCATTAGCTACCGACCTGATTTTCCTCATAATTCCCCAACCCTCACAAGCTTTACTCCCTTCCCGCTGCCACAATTTGAATTCATCATTTATTCTCCCACTAACACGAATTAGATGTTAACTTTGAATGTTCTCTTCACCTCCATTCTCTTCCTTTTCTAATTCATTCTGCCGACTGCAAAATTAATTTCTCCCTCGGTAACAGATTCATTACACGCGTTCCTTGCTTAACATTTTTCAAAAATTCGGTTGGGCCTTGAGAATAAAATCCAGGAAACTTAGCCGGGTATTTAAGGGCTCTCCCTGAATTATCTCGGCCTGGCTTTTACTGTGGTTCCTTTGCTTCTTTACATGACAACTCCATCCACTCTATGCATATGTTGTGTTTTCTTAACAGAGAGTGAGACTTCCCCTCCTAGGGCTTCCATGAACTTCAAATGCCTGTCTTCCCTCATGTCCAGTTTCATTTTTTTCTTCAAGTTCTTGTTAATTTTATTTCACTGATGGGACAGAAATTGTCAGACACCAACACAGTTGTTCTTCTCTTCTTTTTAATAGAAATCTGACTGTTTATAACGTCAGTACATCCCGCATAAAAAATTAAAACTTACCTTTCCGACCGTTTTGTGTCTAGTTCAGGCTTATGAGCGCTAAATTCAAATTTCAGGAAAGATTATCCAGAAACAAATTAAAAGGAGACAAACATTGCTGACGTCTGCCCTTTTTCCATTTCTATTTCCCGTCTTCCTTTTGTAAATACAGACGTGATTCCTGGAGATAGGGGAGTCAGACAAAAGTGTTTATCAGTCTGATGAAGGCCTGGGGATTGGGCCACTTGGGTTGGACAGCACAGCCTTCTCTAGGTCCGAAAAGAGGACTTTCTCCTCTCCACCTTTGGATTTTCCACCTGATGTTGGTTAAGAAAATTAACTGAAGCTGTTGTACTTTAATTTGTTTTTTATTCCATTAACTATTAACTTGCTTTTCCTCATACTGCACTTTCTAAATAATCATGTAAGGAATGTGTTATCTCTTCAGATATTTCTTGTATACTCCTTTCTGTACTCTGAGATTCCTATTCCACACAAACTAGGATCTTTGATAGCATTCCATGTGTATTTTATGCTGTACTTTGTTTTTAAAATCTTCTTTGACTCCACATTTAAGCTTTCATTAAATCCATTATATTCTGTTTCATTTTTCTAGTTATTTTTTCCTGCTGTGTCCAGGTATACCCACCCACTGTTTTAAGGTCCAGAGTATATATTTATTCTTTTTTATAGATTTCATTTCATTTTTATTGTGATAAGACTACCTGACATGCAATCCATTCCCTTAATTAATTTTATTTATTTTCATGTTTTTCTATTGTATAGCAGAGAGTGTGTTATAATGACACTATATCCTGTAGGTGATGCTATTACTCCCCCTCCTCTGAAAAATGTTGTTTTCTCTGACGAGTTGATTCCTTTATTCCAATCAGAGTTGCAGCAGAGTCAAAGGAGATTGTAGTTTTCATTATTGTTAGCTTCTTTGGCTTGCAAGTGTAGGACTCCTGACTTGAAATCATTGCCTGCCTTTCCTTTCTGTAGGACTTTCATCTCTAAGTACTGTAAAGCCACAGAAACTTCTGCCTTTCCAGCCTGGCCCCCAAGAGGTTTCCAATATTCAGCAAAAGTCCTGCAAGGGAAAACCATCATGTGCAGAAAACTGGCTGTATGTTTAAGCCTCCTTCATATACCTATCTGTTGTGTCCATTCTGCACAGCTGTCAAAAAAAACTGTGAAGGTTTCCCTTTACTCTCAAAGAATCCATCTAGTTTGGCAAGCCAGTTACCTCTTCCTGTTCAGATTTGGCTATTTCACTTTACCCGTGGGAGAGTGAGGATACTGAGGAATACCTGCTTATCGGAGAAGGCCTTTTCCCTCTCTAGGATTTAGATCCTTTAACTTATTTACATTCACAACTCCCCACAGCATCCAGTTTTATTCTAGATGTTTTCATGTGAATAGTGGTCTACCAGAACCTCTTATATTCTGAGTGGAAATTGGATTCCTCCCTTGAATATTTTGAGAGACATCAAAAAGCATAGTTGAAATATCAATGCCAAACAGTTCTAAAATAGATACTAAGCATTTAGCATATGGAAGGAACACATCCAACGTGATAAACATGGTTGTGTTATCTCTAGTGATGTGTAGATATATATACATATCTTGTCATAAGTAACTCGAGACAGAAAACAAATTGGTTTCATGTAATACCTGCTAAAAAATGCTGAGTTTTGTTTTGATTAAAAATAGATGCAAACAGAGACCATCTCAATTTGTTGCAATGGCCTCTACATCCTCATTTGAGTCTAGAACGACTCAGCTAACCCAAATCTTAACGTTAAATTGCTGTTTGTTACCAGTTTTTCTTGGTATCAATTCTTTATTAAATGTGATGTATTGTGTAATGTAACTTACAAGATTCTGTTTACTAATATTTTGTAAAAGCACAGATGATGTAAAAGTACTAATATTTTGTAAAAGTACACTTGTTCCATGTAAAAGTTCACTAGGGAGCACTTCCATATGATACAGAAAATAATGATTCTTATGGATGATCCATGGAAAAGAGTCCCATAGAAAACTGGAAATACTCTAAAGTGAAACTCTTCTTTTGGTATGATCAGTGAACATAGCTTATTTTGGATCAGAAAGATTGAACACTAACAGCTTTTACTTTGTTTAACATAACAATGACTATTAAAAATCTCTTTAAATTTCACTAATAAAGTTAATGTCTGCAAAATTCTTCAGAATAATTGAAGTACACACAGCCTTTGTCATATATGATATGGCCCATATATCTGTCTTTTGCAGAAATTTTCCATGTAATTATACAGACTTTGCAACATATTTGCCTCTTTTTGTAAACAATCTGAATGCTGTGAACCAGTAGTGTGTGGCACAACGACAGGTCTTTGTCAGAATAGAGAATGTCACACTTATCTCCTGTGTAAGATGGTGGGGATTTTTCAGTTAAATTTTGAATGGGAAGGTGATCAATTCTGCAAAACAAGACACAAGTGAGCAGTGTGCATGTCTTCTCGTTTCTGAAATTGTCCCTAGGTATTTGTATTTCTTAACGTTCGCTAAACTTACTGGCCAGGTCTGTGTATCTGACAATATAATCTTAAATAGAAGCCGCTGATTTGGTTTCTGTGAAATTAGCTGGACAATTCTTACTAATGGAAGTTTATTTTGAGATAATATAAATGTCAAATCTTATCCATTCAAGAGAATTACTGGAGTGTTTCATTGTAAACCCCATACACCAGGAGGTCTAACTCAGTGATATCATCCAGCAGATTTCCAAATCGTGGAAGCTTAATACAAGAATTGTCTCACCTGATGGTTCTGTTGGTGAATCTGGGAGCACTTTTGGGTGGTGTTTAGTTCAAATCCTGTTCATGTATGACGCATTAATTTAAATGCTTTTTTCTCAAGAATTTGTGTGGCGCTATCACCACGAGGCCATTCAAATTAGTTCCTCTGTTTTTTTCTTTCTTTTTATATTACTTGGTTAAGAAATTTTGCTTTGTTTTTTCATAAAACAAAAAGGGTTAAACTATCCAGTGTCTGTATCTCCTTTTAGACTATTAGCAGAAATTTTTATATTTTGTTTAGTTTTGTTTTATTTACCACGTTGTAATCAATGCTAACAAGAATTGTGACTCATAATGTTCAGTGTTTGTTGAGTGGAATAATGAAATATATACATTCTTTATATGTGGAATCTAAAAATACCAAATTCATACAGCACAGTGATTCACAGGGCCTGAAAGAAAGGAGCCATGGGAAGGTGTTAGTCACGGGGTACAGTTGCAGTTATACAAGATAACGAGGTTCTGGAGATCTAACATATAACAGCATGAGTATATTAAACAACATTGTATATTTGAAAAATTGTTAATTTAAAAATTGTCTCACTTGATGGTTGGTTCTGTTGGTGAATCTGGGAGCACTTCTGGGCGGTGTTACGTTCAAGTCCTATTCATTTCTGAGGCATCCATATAACTGCTTTTTTCCTCAAGAAGAATTTGTGTGACCCTATCACCACAAGGTCATTCAGATTAGGCCACATATGGTTAAAAGGGTGGATCGTAAGTGTTCCTACTTAAAGTAGCTATGTGAGTGATGATGCTACTTCACATGTATATCAGACAGTCATGTGTGCACAATAAGTGTGTGTCATTTTCAATTATTAATGCATCGCAGTTGAAGAAAACAGAATGAAGTGTACATTGAAGGATTTCTTAACTATGTTATGTAATGTAATCCTAGCAAAACCGTGTTTGTATTGACAGAACTACCTAAGTGTGTAGTACAATTCTGTCCTGCATCTCCCTTGGCTTCAAAATAAAAGAGATTGATTTTGAATCGTAAGGAATAAGTTTATTGTAATAAAAATTTTTACCAGTAGTTTTAAATACACAGAATGGTTTTAATTTTAGAGTTACATTTAGTGGAATAAAAAATGTTTAAGAAACATTTGGACTTCTTTTTTCATTTAATTACCTTCTAAAAGGATCCTTTCTAGGTCATTGAAAAGCATGTTGGTTAACTAGGAAACAGCCATCGTGAGATAAAGAGACAATTTGTATTACATTTTGTGCCCCAATTAGATCGCGATGGTGTGGTCTTATTACATTTAACTAAAACTGTGAGGGCTTTTTCCTAATGGAAAGGATTATGCAGATTTTTTTGGTTTGGGCTATCTTTCTGTTTGGTTTTTATGAGTTTGTGAATGTTAGACACAAGGCCCGTGGCTGTTCAGTGTAGCATGGCTACTGCGATACCAGGTGCTAAAGTTTGCCTAGATGCCATAAAAGTAGCACTACTATTTAGAACAATTGCTCTATTGCTCTAAAAAGGTAATAGTGGCCGAAGAGACAATTTTTAAAATCTTTCCCTCATTTCTTTCAGATGGATGCTTATAGTAGGGAAAAGTTTTTTAAATTGTTTCTGAAGACTGTGAAAGATATTAGGTAAAAAACAAAACAAAACAAAAAAACATGCCCATGATATGCTAAAGAAAGGCTGTAAATGGTGTTAGGAAGACAAATTCCGTACTGGTTTTTCTTCCTCCTTTCACTTATGGAACACCTTGGATGGAAAAAGGGCTAGAAAAATTCAGTTCAAAGATAAAAGGGGTTTGCTCTTGTCTTATTAAAAGGGCTATCATGAGAGGAAAATGATTAACCTTTGTACTACAGTAACCATTCCGTATGTGGTGCTAAGTAATGGTGGGAGAAGATGCCTGGCCTTCTTTTCCCCTTTTCTCCTCCTTTTCCCCCTCTTGCAATTTCTATAAGCTCAGTCTATGTAGGGAAAGATATTGACAACTCTAAGTCTTAAAACTATTTCCAGCATAAAATATCTTTATTATTTTTGTGTGCACCATCTGTAATTCTAAGATTAAATGCAAAACAAACTTTCTTCTTTGTGGCTTGGTTCCACCAGGCTTGAATTGACTTAGACTGATTCTTGTGAGATAAATTTAAAGAGCTAGACCTCTATAATGAATAATTAGCTAATCGTACAATTTTTACAGCTGGATGTTATCTAATCAAATGTCTGCATTTTATAGATGAAGATTAAGTCCTTGGCTCTATTTTGAGAATGCCATAAAAGTTCTTGGCTTATTTTAGAAACAACTCAAATGACCTCCCATAACCTCCTGCCTTAAATGCAAGCCAATGTTAGTACTGGATAGAGATTTAATAGAAGCCAGAAGTATTTCTAAAGTGGCTTCTTGGATATTAGTGTGCTGTTTTCAGAGGCCAATATTTTTATTTCCTGAGTTGGTATTTTCTATGGATTATTATGTATACCAACAGTTATACTCGCATTTAAGATCAGAGGTAGTGTAAAATATCCGTAAGGACATCCTTATGGATACACCCCACTTCTTAGCACCCTCATTTTAAGAAAATCTTTATTAATTTTTATCTTTAAATGTTTTGATCATCATGCATTAATTGTACATATTAATAGGGTTCGTTGTAATATTACCACGCATGCCTCATAGCCAGTCTTTCTTTATCCATTTCTAGCAATCCCAAATGCTAGTAATAACCATTCTACATTCAGCTTGATATTTATTTTTTAGCTTCCACATATAGGAGAGAGCTTGTGGTATTTGGCTTTCTGTGTCTGGATTATTTCACTTAACATAATGCCCTCCCATTCCAATCATTTTTGCTGCAAATGACAAAATGTATTCTCTTAATGGTGAATATTCATTTATATATTATCCATTTGTCTCTCGATGCATACCTAGTCTGATTCTAAGTCTTAGCTATTATGAATAGTGCCACAGTAAACATAGTGTATATTTCTAGTATGCTGATTTCATTTTCTGTAGATATGTACCCAGATGTGGCTAGCTGGATCATATCAAAAGTATAGTTGGCCTTTTTTTCCCTAAAATATATAAACTCCATGCTGTACTAATTTGCACTTTTACCAACTGTATAAGAACTCATTCCCTATGTCTTTACCAGCCTTTTTTTTGTTATTTATTTTTTTAAAATAAAGAAAATTATATGAGAAAATGAAAAAATGTAAATAAAGTTTTTGTAAACAGGGAAGGGAAGAGGAGATGAAGGGAGGGCAGGGATAAGGGGAAAAAATGAGAACCAAGTCCTGTCATGTAAAGGTACAAGATCCCAATGATGAATGTAACTGTACTGTATACCTAAAATGTACCAATAAACTCAATGAGGAAAAAAATAATAAAAATAATGATTTCTCATTATAGTTTTGGCTTCCATTTCCCTGATGGCTAATGATATTGAAAAATGTCTTTATCTAATTGTTGCCCATTTGTATTTCTTCTTTTAACAAATGTCTTTTTATCTCATTTGCCCATTACTGTATTTAAATGGATTGCTTATAGTTTCTTACTTTCTTCCATAATCTAGATATTAACTTTCTGTCAGATATAGTGGTTGGTAATTATTTTCACCTTTCTGTAGGTTGTCTCTGCCTTCTATTGAATATTCACTTTGCTGTGTAGAGGTTTTCTAATTTGATGTGATCACACCTGTTAATTTTGTTTGTTTCCTGTGTTTTTGGAGTCCTATTGAGAAAAATCATTGCTCATGCAGATGTCTTGAAGTGTTTATCCCATGTTTCCTTCTAATACAGTAGTTTCATTGTTTCAGGACTTACAATTACATCATTAATCCATGTTGTGTTGATTTTTGTTCAGGATGAGAGACGGTGGTCAAGATTCAATCTTCTATATATAGATACTCAGCTTTCGCAGCAGCATTTATTAGAGTCTGTCCTTTCTTCAGTATGTTTTTGGTGCATTTTTCAAAAATCAGTTGGCTGTGGATGTGAGGGTTTGTTTTTGCAACTGCTATTCTGTTCCATTTGGTCTGTGTATTTGTTTTTATGCCAATACTATGCTGCTTTGATAACTATGACTCTGAAATTGTGATGTCTCTGATTTTGTCCTTTTTGCTCTAGTTTGCTTTGACTATTCAGAGCTTTTCATGTTTCCGTATAAATGAAGAATATCATTGGTATTTTAGGGGGGTTTGCATTAAATCTATAGATTACTGGGGGTATTAATTCTTCCAGTCAGTGTACCAGAGCAATCTTTTCTTTTTGTGTGTTTTTTCAATTTCATTCTTCAGTGTTGTGTAATTTTCATTTTAGAAGTTTTTCATTTCTTTGGCTAGATTTTTTACTTCATTTTAATATTTTATTTGTAGCTTTTCCAAATAGGATCGTTTTCAAGATTTCTTACTCAAAAAGCTCATTGTCAGTGTGTAGAAAAACTTTAATATGTTGCTTTTGTATCCTGCTAGTTTATCACTTGTAATAATCTTTTAGAATCTAGACTTTTCTAAATCTAAATAATAATCTATCACTTGCCAACAGGGATAGTTAACTTCCTCTCATCCTATTTGCATGACTTTTATTTTGTCCACTTACCTGATTGCATTGGCTAAAACTTCTGGTCCTATAATGAATAAGAGAATAAGAGCCGTGACAATGGATACCACTGTCTCCTTCCTAAACCTTTAGAAAATGCTTTCAGCTTTTTCCACTTCCTGTGATGTTGGTCGTGGGTTTGTCATGCAGAGGTTTTATTATGTTGAGGTGTGATCCTTCTATGCCTGATTTGTTCAGCCTTTAATCATGATTACTGTTGGATTTTGTCAGAGGCTTTTGCTATATTCCATTGAGATAATTATATGATTTTTATCCTTCATTCTGCTGATGTTGATATATACATTTATTGACTTGTGTTTCTTGAAGCATGTTTGTACCTGGGAATAAACCAACTTCACTGTGGTGGAAGTGTTCTTTTTTTTAATAAGCTGTTGAATTTTATTTGCTGGTATTTGTCCATCAGAGATATTGTTCTATAATTTTTTTTCTTGTGATATCTTTATCCAGTTTTTCTATAAGGATAATCTCCGCCTCACTGAAGAAATTTTGAAGGGTTCACTTGCAGCTCTCTGGACTAATTTGAGAAGAATCAGCCTTATTTCTTTACAAGTTTCATTAGTAAAACCATCTAGTTCTGATAATTCTCTGTTGAGAGATATATTATTACTGATTCAGTCTTATTACTTAACACTAACCTATTCAGGTTTTTTATGTCCTCATGGCTCAGTTTTGCTAGGTCATACGTGTTCAAGAATTTGTCCATTTCTTTTAGGTTTTCCAATTTATTAGAATATACATTTCATCATAAATACCTGATGATCTTTTGTTTTTCTGTGGTAGTTTCGTCTCATTTTTCAGCTTTCATTGTACTTATTTTGACCTTCCTTTTTTCTTGATTAGTCCAGCTAAAGCTTTGTTAATTTTTGTTTATCTTTTCAAAGAACCAAGCCTTTGTTTGATGGATCTTTTGTATATTTTTACTCTATTTTGTTATATCTCCTCTGATCTTTATTTCTTTCCTAATTTTATATTTGAATTGTTCTAGCTTTTCTCAGTCTTTAAAAAGCATCATTAGGCTGTTTGAAATCTTACTTTCTTTGCTGTTGGTACTTATTGCTACAAACTTCCTTTTCCTTATTTTTTTTTCTCAGTAAAGCACAAGTTTTGGTATATTGTGTTTCCATTTTCATCTGTTGGGAAATTTTATGATTTCTCTGTTGATATTTTTTATGCCATTGTTTGTTCAAAAGTATGTTGTTCAGGCTCCGTCTAGTTATTTAATTTTTAAATTTTCTTTTATTGTTGACCTCTACTGTTATTCCACTGTGATCAGAAAAAATACAGGATATCATTTCATTTTTTTTTAATTTTAAGACTTGATTTGTGGCCTAATATAGTCTATCCTAGACAAAGTTCTCTGTGTTAATAAGAAAAATGTATATTCTACAGGTGTTGGATGAAATATGCTATACATCTCTGTTAAATCACTGTGATTAACAGTCTAACTCTGATATTTCTTTGATTTGGGGGAGATCTGGATGATCTGTGTGCACTGATGGATATGAAAGTTCGCTACTATTATTGTATTAAAGTCTATCTTCTCTTTTTCTAAGTTTCTTTCATAAAATTGGGTATTTTGGTATTTGGTCAGTTTTATAATAATCATGTGTTTAATTAATTTAATTGATTTCCTCAGTTATATATTGACTTTCTCTGTCTTTTCTTCCAGTTTTTGACTTAGAGTCTGTTTTGTCTTTAGACCTCTATCTACTCTTTGTAATTTTTTCCATCTGCTTGGAATATCATTTTTTTATCCTTCCAATTTTAGTCTATATATGTCTTCACTGTTAAAGCAAGTTTCTTGTTGGCAGCCTATTGTGTGTTATTCAAATCTATTCATCCCGTCTATATCACTTAATTAGAGAAATATTATCATTATTGAAAGTGTTGTGTTTTATATCGAGATGTCCCCCTAAAGCCATATGTGGTCATAGGTGGAGCTTTTCGGAGGTGATTGGGTCATGGGGGCATGGTCTCATCACTGAACCGTGGAACCTGTTAGTGGGGTTAGTAGTAATATAATTTATACAGTATTATTCCATAACCTCTTAGTTTTAGTCAAATAGCTGCAAGTACTGTAGATTCCACAACTGGAGCTTCTAGATGTGCTTCTCCCAATCTACTGATGAGTTTATAGCTAAATATGATGCTGGGAGATGAAGCCTGGCTGGGAGAGGTGGGTGACTGAGGATGTGATCTGTAACGGGACCTTCCTCCTCCTCCTCCTCTTCTTCCTGATCCTCCTGCTCCTCCTCCTCCTCTTCCTGCTCCTCCTCCTCCTGCTCCTCCTCCTTCTCCTCCTCCTCTTGCTCCTCCTGCTCCTCTTCCTGCTCCTCCTCCTGCTCCTCCTCCTGCTCCTCCTCCT
>NW_022900930.1:8385701-8407164 GCF_012274545.1 Fukomys damarensis | reverse complement strand
CCTCCTCCTCCTCCTCTTCCGCCTGCTCCTCCTCCTCTTCCTGCTCCTCCTCCTGCTCCTCCTGTCTCCTTCCCTCCCTCCTCTCTGTTTCTCCTTACCCCTTCCCTCCACCATGTCATTAGCTGTTTCTCCTCTGCTATGTCACCCTGCTTGGAGCCATCCAACTAAATGGACCGAAACCTCTACAAACTGTGAACCAAATAAACTTTCCTTGTTAGTATTGCAGGAGTCAGGTTTTGTATCTCTGTGATGAGAAAGTAACTAAGGCAGAAAGGTGTGGACTTAAATCTGGCATTTTGTTTCCTTCTAGTTTAAAAAAACAAAAAACTTTTGTTTCCTCTTCTCCTATATTATCTTGTTTTGTGTTTGTATCAGTCACATTCAATTCTTTTCTACTTCTTACTTATATCTCTCTTCTTCCAGTGGGGTTGATGTTTTTACATGCTTTCATGATCTTAGCTATCTTTCTTTCCATTTCCAGGAAGTATTCCCTTAAGCTTTGATACAAGGCTGTTCTGGTGGCCATGAATTGCCTCAGTTTTTGCTTGTCTTGGATCTTCATATCTCTTCCATTTCGGAAAGATAGTCTCACTGGGTAAATACTATTTGTAGTTGGCAGTTATTTTGTTTCACGACTTGAAATACATCTTTGCTCTTGGCCTGTAGGTTTGCTGCCAAGAAGTGTGCTGTTAGTCTAGTGGGACCACCCTTAAATGTAACTTGACATTTTTCTCCTATGGGTTTTAGAAATTTTCTTTGTCTTGTATTTTAACAATGTGACTATAATATGCTGTATTAAAAAGCCTTTCTGATCACCTCTATTTGGGTATTCCTATTGAATAACTATACATGAATATCCATATCTTTTTCAAGATTGGGAAAAATTATTTCATTGAGCAGGTTTCCTATGTCATTAACTTTTTTCTCCTTACCTTTGCATGTTGATAAAAGCGGATATTTGTTCAATTAGTGGTGTGCCAAACGTCAGGAATGCTGTCTTCATTCTGCATCTTTTTTCTTTTGTTGCTGGACTAGGATAGTTAAAACCTGTATTCAAGTTTACATACTCTTTTCTTCTGCTTAATCAAGTCTGTTGTTGAGGCTTTCAGGGTTTTTTGTTGTTGGTGGTGGTGGTGTCGGTGGTGGTTTGTTTGTTTTTGGTACCAGGGATCAAATTTGGGACCTTGTGCTTACAAGGCACGCAGTGGACCACTGAGCTAAATCCCACATCCCAGTTGTATTTTTTATTTGACTTATGGTGCTCTTCATTTTCAACATTTCTGTTTGCTTTTCAATCTTTATTACTTTGTGGAATTCATTTTCACACTCTGCATTATTTTTCTAATTTCATTTAATTATCTATCTGTATTCTGTTGGATCTCTTTGATCTTTAAATAATCACTTTTCAAATTTTTTCAGTGATTTCAGCCATGTCAATCACTTTGAAATCTTTCAGTAGAGAGTAATTCTGTTCTACAGGAAGTGTTGTGGCACCGTGGTGTTTTTGTTTTGTTTTTCCCACCTTTTGTGCTCCTACACTGAGATATCTATTTGGTATATACTGGTGCATACTGCCAACCATTAGTCTGACAGTTTTATCAGGTGGCCTTCTTAATGAACGACTTTATCCTGAAGTTATGTCTTGGGGTGTTGGTTTATCATGCAACATTGTCTTTGTTTCCAGCTGAGCATCATAGTGTAGTCTCCCTGTAGTTTCTGTAGCTGTAATTAGAGACTAAATAGGCCCAGGGTCTGCAGTGGCAGTCTGATAGACTCACTGTCTTTGCAGGCCACAAAACAATGTGAACAGTCTAGTGGCCTAGGTAGATGTGGTACAGAGTAGTGGGTACTGCGTGCTCACTGTCTGGCTACTGCTCCAGTGAGAGTGGTGGCCAGCTGCACGATGGAAGTATCCTCAGGCGCTGCTGATGCTCACTCTGCTATGAGCATGGACTTCCGGCACTGCAGCCCCAGCGGTAGTGAGGGGTCTGAAGCAACTGTTTTCTGATTAGATTGTGGTACAGGCCCAATAGTGCACAGGGAAGGGTAGCGTGAGGAACTGCAGTATCCCCTCTTTGTCATTAAATCCAGCCCTGATAGCAGAACGTGATCAGATGTGCCACCCAGAAGGGCGGTGGTAGGAACGATGGAGGTGGGTAGCAGTGGAAACTCGAACGTTCCTCTGCTTTGGCGCAATGCATACATCTGCGGACACTGGTCGCTGAAGCATGGCTTTTCTTATGACCCTTTAGCTGAACTGTGCCCCCCGCGGATGGAATGGGTGGGAGGTGGAGGTTGTTTACGCAAAGCTCCTCTTTGCAGTGATGCTGGATCCCCCTGGAAGCCCTGCTTAGCATGTACCTATGGGCAGGGCTGCAGCAGGAACTGCAAGATTCCTTTCTAACACTGTCAAGAACAGCTGCCTGAGTGTAACGCAGAAGAGACAGGGCTGGTGGAAATTGTGTGGCTGCTTGCCTCAGCCCTAGTGCTAGTGAGTCCACGGGTGGCTGGTTATGCCTTGGGCTCAGATGGGGGGCAAAACATGGTGACCTGAATCTTAAAACTAGTGTCCTTTATTCTGTTCCACGTGATAGCACCTGTCTCTTAGGGTACAGGGAACACAGAAAGCTTGGGTTACTGTCATTCTGCTGGGTTTTCTTAGCTTTGTGAGACTACTAACTCTCAAGCCAATGCAGTAGAATATTTGTGTAATCTCAGACTTGGGCACATGCAGGAGTTTCTAGCTCCTAAAAAGTTGAATTCCCAAACTCTAGCAATAGCTCATTTCTCAAGATGGTCTGAGCTACAGCAGCCTGAAGGCTCACTGGGAAATGATGTGGGATCATTTTCCAAAGTAAGGTTTATGTTCAGATTCCACGCTGCTTATTTTACTGAGCTGCAAGCCTGTACGGATTGTAAAATTTTCAATAGATAGGATTGCCAACATGTGTGCTGACAGTTTGCTGAGACTCTCTCCTGTTCATTCCCTGCACAGAAGGAATCTCCTTATCCCTAAGTTGTGAGTTCAGGATAGCAATTGCTAAGGTGTTTTTGTTGTTCGTCTGTTGTCCTGGGCATCAGCATCTTACAAGATCCTAGTTTCTACTTTGCTGAATTTTGTTTTTTACATGGTCATCTTAAAAATGCAGTGTACAAATGACAGTTTTAATTCCTCTTTTGGAAAAGGAAGCTAAAGCCAATCACTTATTTGGTCATCTAGAATCCTCTGCATTGCTTTTTATTCCTTTTTACATATCTTACTAGGGTGGTTCTCTTAGATAATAGAAGCTATATAGAAATAGGAATTATAGCCAAAAAGAAAGAAACCCATCAACATTTGTTTAGCATATGGCATTCTGAAAAACACCATAATACATGTTTTTGCATAACTAAATTATCTTACTCCATTCTTTCAGCAACTCTGTGATGTAGGAAATATTCCATTTTAATAGATGAAATAAACTAAGTGATGAATAACTGATTAAAGCAAGTAATGAAATAATTTGTGGCAACCATGTGTTTGGTAAGTTTGGTTCTATCTGATTATAGTGCTCTTTTTATTACTGTCCTTGAAACTTCTCTATACATACAGGGCAAAATGGATGTGAACACAGGAAATGACAAAGATGGACAAAAGTGTCCTGACTATAACTGCCTGACAGAGCCAAAGAGCCTGGGTGATACACATTTCCTCTTTTATATGCTCAGAAATTTCTCTGCGTGGTTAGAAGAACAAATCTTTTTTACTCTTATGCATGTCTGCAGCTATATACGGAGAGATGACATCAACATAAAAGAATAAGCTCATGAATTAAACCTATTAACTACCAAGGAGCCCATTTACACTTGAGAAAGGAACTGATCCTTTGTGAATTCATCCTCAAGTGAAATTCATTTGCTCAGTGGCAGAATTATTATGTAACCTTGTTACATCACAGGAAATGTACAAAGAGTTACTTCCTGGGCCTGGCATTTCGCTCAGTGGCACCACACCTGCCACGCAAGCCCAAAGTCCTGAGTTCAATCCCCAGTACAAAAAAAAAAAAAAAAATTCCTTCCAGTGGGGGGAAAAATACATCCATCAAACACTGGTTCCTGGATAATTATTTTGAAACATATTTATCTGACTGAAACCTTGTGGGTATTTTTAGTTGGGATACTTATATTAGCTAACCATATTATTGAAATTATATTTTCTGAGTTTTATGAGAAAAAACCCACACAAGAGAAGTGATGTAAGATAAATTTCCCTCACATTTAAAACCCATATATGATCTTTGACTGATAGAACTCAACTTTTTCATCTTGTATTTCTGCTGTGTGTAGTTTCTATCTCCAAAGTCACAATAAGGTCCATGCTGCCTGCTGGAAATACAGCCATTGTACCCACAAACCAGCAAGTGAGGATGAAGTACTTCCAGATGTTGCACAACTTCAGTGGATATCTAGTTAGAACCTACTCACATGTCTGTACCTAACTGCAAAGTATATACTCAGAAGTGCAGTATTTATTTTGCATAACTATATATCTAGTTTAAAGTCAAGAGTTCTGTTTCTACGGTTAAGTGAGCAATGGACACTGGAAAAGAAACAATGAATTCGATCCCACGTAATGGAATGGAAGTTTCTCGGGAAAGAAAAGTATGAGGCCCAAACTGGTGTACATCATGGTAGAGATGGGTGTGTTGGATCGGGTTGCAAAGGGAGGGGCAGGGTAAAACTCCAGTAGAGAATGTACATACAAGAAAGAAAGTATGACTCATGGATTAAATTTTTCACTAAAGCAAGCATTACTATTTATACTGTAAATATAAAAAGTCAGTTACTAGCTATCTAGATTCTGACGGACTACTGTGTGTTGAGAAAAGGTGAAAATATGAATAATTCCTTCCCATGTGGAATTTATCATTTGTTTTTGTTGCAGTAGTTAACATAATGCCATCCACTGTATCAGAGCCCAAAGTTATATAGTGGATTGAGCAGAATGGAAAGAAATTTCTGGCTCACATGGGGTCAGATGTAGCTCTGGACAAAAGCCGGGCTCATTTCTATGTGGTGATTTGAAGATCCAGACTGCACTGTCTTCAAGAGTGGGCTTCTGAACTCACTGCAGTTATGTCCATCGAACTGGCTGACAACAACAGGACAGAGACACGGTTTGTGCTTCAGGCTGAACATGGTGCATTGGCACCTTGTTTCCATTCAAAGGAATAAGAGTTCATCTCTGTGCCCAGCAGGAGAGGTGAATCAGTGAACAATGGGTCTGTCATGGAGTCCGCTTGTGTTATTTCCAAATAACCAATTTTCTCCTCTTCTCATACAAGAAGAGAACCATCCCTTCTCCAAGGGAAATGAAGTCCCACTCACTGATTGTTTTAAGCCCAAAGTCCAGCATCCGTGGTTCACGCCTCATCCCTTCTTTCAGGTCTGAAAATGAATTTTTGTTTTTATGGCTCATGAATTAAATGGAAAATGGTGTATTTTATACACATTTACCAGTAAATGACAATGCAGGAGGACTAGGGCAAGTTGATGGGAAGACTCTCCCATTCTGAAGAGCAGCTTCGTCTTTCAACAGGACTTCTAAGCTTAGATTTTCATATTTATTGTAAGACGTGTTGTGGTTGGATTTATATCATATGTGGTATGTTGCACTTACCCTGGTTATTCTGATTACTTACTTACCTCTTCTTTCCTTGTCTCCTATCATTAATGGGATGCTAAGGCCATTATTGACTTAGGTAGAAGCTGTACCTTGTTACTTCCAATTGTAGTCCTAGTCCACACCGCAAGAGTGACGAGAGATGCATGTCCGCACTCTTGTGCTTGAGACATTCATTTTCTTCTCTCCTTAAGATCTCTTCTTGTTTTGCCTCATTTACTGCTGGCCAACATTTTATTCCATCTGTGGCTGCTGTAAAGAGCTCCACACAGGGTTAATAATGTAGCCTCTCACCTCATCTCGTGTTTCCTGCCCCAGTGCTTCTGTTGCACCAGGTGTGAGTCCCCATGCATTACCTGGAGGGACAAGATGTTTTGTTTTGTTTTTAATATTTTATATGGGTACATTTTAGATGTATAATACAGTTACTTTCATCATTGAGATCTTGTACTTTGACGTGATGTATCTTGGTTCTCATTTTTCCCCATTCCCCCCTCCCCTCCACCCAAGCCTATGTACTGACTTTGTTTCCACTTTTTTCTTTTCTCTTATTTGTTTTTACCTTTCCCCTACCTATCCCATTTGCCCAATACTTTTAGACTTTTGCTTTCTGTTACAAAGTATCAATTATACATTTTGATCCTTATTTACACTTTTAGTTTATCACACCAGAGAAACTATAAGGTATTTACACCTGTGTCCTATTAATTTCCTTTTTAGAGTATGTCCACTGATGCACATTGATGTGCATCCACTTAACTATAAATGTTATTGGTTTCTCCTTCTTTATGGCTGAGTACTACTCCATTTTATTTAAGAAAAAAAAAACATCTTCTTTATCCAGTCTCCAGTTGATGGTCTGTTTCCAAGTTTTAGCTATTACAAACTGTGCTACTATAAACATTGGTGAGCATATATCACTGTGGTATGATTATTTTAATTCTTTTGGAAAGATACCCAGCAGAGGGATGGCTGGGTCAAATGGGGCTTCCAATCGTAGTTGTTTAAGGTATCTCCATATTGATTTTCACAGTGGTTGCACCAGTCTGCACTCCTACCAACAATGTAGGAGGGTTCCTTTCTCACCACACCAAAGCCAGCATTTGTTATTGGTGGATTTCCTGATAGCAGCCATTCTTTCTGGGGTGAGATGGAATCTCAGTGTTTTCACCTGCATCGCTTGAATGACCAGTGACATTGAACATTTTTTCATATATTTATTTGCTGCCTTTACTTCTTTGTCTGAGAAATGCCTGTTCAAATCAGATGCCCATTTTTGAATTAGATCTTTATATTTGGGGGGCCTGAGTTTTTTAGTTTGTTATATATTCCAGATAGTATACCTTTGTCTGAGAAACAGCTGGTAAATTTTTTCCCACATTTTAGGTTGTCTCTTAGCTCTGTAGATGGTTTCTCTTCAAGTGAAGAAGCTTTTAAAAAGATGAGATCCCAGTGGTTGATTCTTTGCTAGTTCCCATGCTGTTTTAATATTTTCACCTTTAATTCACTTTGATTTTAGTTTAGTGCATGGTGAAAGATAAGGGTCTAGTTTTAATCTTTGGCAGGTTGAAATCCACTTTTTCCAACATCATTTATTGAAGAGGCTGTCTTTCCTCCAGTGAGGATGGTTGGCACCGTTGTCAAAGATGAAGTAGCTGAGTATGTCTGGAGTTGTTTCTGCATCTTCTAATCTATTCCACTGATCCTCAGGTCTGCTTCTTTGCCCGTACCATGCTGTTTTTAACGAAGTGGCTTCGTAGTATAGTTTCAAATTGGGAATTGTGAATACCCCCTGTCATGTTTCTGTTGCCTAGAATGACTTTTGCTATTCAAGGTCTCTTCTGGTTCCAAACAAAATTTTGTATTGTTGTCTCTAGTTCACTGAAATATACTGTTGGGATTTCAATCAGGATTGCATTGAATCTGTATAGCAGTTTTGGAAGTATGGCCATTTTCACTATATTGGCTCTTCCTTCCCAAGAACAAGGCATGTATTTACATTTTCTTATATACTCTTCAATCTCTTTTTTCAGTGTTGTAGTTCTCAATGTAGAGAACTTTTGCTTCGTTAGATTAATGCCTAGACATTTTAGGTTTTTTGTATGCTATTGTGAAAAGAATTGTTTCCCTAATCACTCTCTCTGAGTCTGTTATTTGTGTACAAGAAAGCTCTTGATTTTTGAGTGTTGACCTTGTATCCAGCTACTTTCCTGAATCTGTCAATTAAGTTTAGAAGTCTTTTGGTGGAGTTTTTTGGGTCTTCTATGTAGAGTATCATATCATCAGCAAATAATGACAATTTAGCTTATTCCTCTCCTATCTTTATTGCTTTTATTTATCTTGTCTAGTTGCTAATGTTTGCAGATCTATATATAACAGGAGTTATGACAGTGGACATCCTTGTCTTGTTCCTGATTTTAGGGTGAAGCTTTTCAGCTTTTTGCTATTTAGTATGATGTTGGTTGTTGGTTTTTCATAGCCTTTATCAAGTTAAGATAAAGACCATCTATTCTAATTTTCTTAAGGGTTTTCATCATAAATGTGTGTTGAATTTTGTTGAATGCTTTTTCTGCATCTATAAAGATGATCATTTGGTTTTTGTCCTTGACTCTTTTAATATAGTGTATTACATTTGTTGATTTACGTATGTTGAACCATCCTTGAATCACTAGGATAAATCCATCTTGGTCAGGGTGTATGACATTATTGATGACCCTCTGCATTCTGTTTGCCAGTATCTAATTGAGGATTTTTGCATCTATATTTATTAGTGAGATTGGCTTGTAGTCCCCTTTTTCATTTGGGTCTTTCTCTGGTTTTGGAATCAAAGTAACACTGGTTTCCAGGAATGAATTTGGAAGTATTGCTTCACTTTCAATTTCACTGAAAAGCTTCAAAAGTAGTGGTAGTAGTTATTCTCTAAATGTTTTTGTAGAATTCAGCCGTAAAGGCATCAGGACCTGGGCTTTTCTTTGTTGCTAAATTTTTAATTATGTTTTCAATTTCCCTGATTGTAATTGGGGTGTTTACAATTTTCGTATCTTCTTCCTTCAACTTTGGTACTTCATATGTATCTAGAAATCTGTCCATTTCTTCTGTGTTTTCCATTTTATTAAAATTCCCTAAGTAGGTATTGATGATCCTAGGGATTTCTGCTGGATCTGTTGTGACTTCACCTCTTTCATTCCTAATTGCATAGATTTGAGCCTTTTCTTTCTTTTTTGATAAGGTTGGGTAAGGGTTTATCAATTTTATTTATTCTTTCAAAAAATCAACTCTTTGATTCAGTGATTTTTTTGTATCATTCTTAGTATATATTGCATTAATTTCTGCTCTAATCTTTATAATTTCCTCCCTTGTATGAGCTTTTGCTTTGTCTCGCTCTTCTTTTTCTATTTTAAGCTTAAGTTCAGGATTGGGTTATTTATTTGACCTCACTGTTTTCCTAGTGTGGGCATTTTCTGCTATAAATTTCCCTTGTAGAACTGCTTTTATTATGTTCCATAGATTCCTGTATATTATATTGGTATTATCATTTATTTGTAAGAACTGTCTAATTCCTTCTTTAATTTCATGTGTGACCCATGGGCTGTTCAAGAGACTGTTATTCAATTTCCATGTGTTTGTGAAGTTCTTGAGGTTTCTTATGTTATTGATCTCCAGTTTAATTGTACTATAGTCTGATAGTATACATGGGATAACTTCAAATCCTTTGCATTTATTTAAATATGTTCTATGAGCAAGTATGTGGTCTCTTTTAGAGAATGACCTGTGTGCAGCTGAAAAAATTTATATTCTGATTTTGTGGGTGAACACTCTAGAGATATGTTAAGTCCATTTGTTCAAAAGCTTGTTTGGTTCTAGTATTTCACTGTTGAATTTTTGCCTAGAGGACCTATTTGTGAAAGTGAGATACTGAGGTCCCCCACCACAATTTTATTAATGCTTATTTGGTTTTTTAATGTGCCTTTAATATTTGTTTCATATAGTTGCAGACATTAGTATTTGGTGCATATATATTTATGATTGTCATCTCTTCCTCTTGGATTGTTCCCTTTATAAGGAGGTAGTGACCTTCTTTGTCTCTCTTAATTATTTTTGGTTTGAAATTTACTTTGTCTGCAAATAAGATAGCTACCCCTACTTTTTTCCGGGCTCCTGTCACATGAAGAACTGTTTTCCATCCTTTCACTTTCACACTATGGGCTTCTTTTTTAACTAGGTGTGTTTCTTGTGTATGGCATATAGTTGGATTTTGTTTCTTCATCCATTCTGAAAGTCAGTTTCTTTTGATTGGTGAATTGAGGCCATTAACATTGATGATAACTGTTATATATTAACTTATTGTCATAGAATTATTATTCTTTTGTTGGCTCTTTGTAATTTTTTTCCTCCTCTCCCTTTAATTGTTTACTTCCCTGGTGGGTTTGCTCTCTTGGGCCTCATGGAGTTGTGATCTTCATTGTTTTTTGTTTTTTTTTTTTAGGATTTTTTTTTTTAATTGTTGGGGTGCTGGTTTGGTATTCGTGAAGTTTCTTGGGTGTTCTTTCTCATGAAAGTATCTTATTTCCCCATCAATTTTGAAAGATAGTTTTGCAGGATACATCAATCTATGCTGGATGTTGTTTTCTTTTAAAGCTTGAAATACCTCCATGCTTTCTTTGACTTGAGGGTTTGTACTGAAAAGTCTGCTGTAATTCTGATGGGCTTTCCTGTGCATGTGATTTGTTTTTTTTCCCTCACTTCTTGTAGTATTTTGTTCTGCTGGGTTTCCAGGATCTTGATTATTTATTATATGTCTAGGTATAGATTATTTTTTGATCATGGCTAGTTGGAACGTTATGTCTCACTTATCGGTATGTCGAATTCTTCTGTTTGAGAAGTGTTCTGTCATTAATTCTGTGAAAAGTTTTCAAATGACATTTGTACATTCTTTTTCATGGACTCCTATCAGTTTTATGTTATTCTTCTTTGAATCATCTAGGAGCTGTTGGATTGATTTCTCATGGCCCCTTACTATTTTTAAGAGATCCTTCTTTTCAAGGTCACTGACCTCCATCCTGTCTTCTATTTCTGATACCCTGTCTTCAGATTGTCTCCGTCTATTATGTAAACTTTCAATAGAGTTTTTAATCTCCTGGGTATCTGTTTGAATGTGTTTTGTGGATTCCATTTCTTTCCTATGCTGGACATTCATGCCTTCTATCATGGTTAGGAGCTCACACTTTTTTTAAAAATCTTTTTCTGTTCCAAGTCTCTAATCATGTCATTCATTCTGCTCACCATCTCTGTAGTTTTCTGGGAAATTATTTCTGTTTTGAATTTTTCTAGAGCCTGAATGATCTGTTTTGTTACTTCCTGGCTATCAGTTCAGGGTGTCCAGGTGGTTGACGATCAGACTTTTCCACCTTGCTTCCCCTGAATCTGCCTTCGGTAAGCTGGAAGTCTGTGTTTGTGCTTGAGCCTTGTTTGCTTGTTTTCCCATTTTTATTTTTTGTTGTTGGTACTGTCCTTGGTTTGATACCTGGGTTAATACTTCAATTTTCCTGTTATCGCTAGTCTTTAGGTTGAGTCTCTAATGACTCTGAGGCAATCTCTTTTCATTATACCAGGAAGGACAACTGATTAGGTCAATCACAATATCTTAGCCCAAGTGATATAATTAGCAACACAAAAGCATCAAGCACAGCTTAGAAAAGGAACATTTGTGGTAGTTACTAATCTATCACCTTTAACTGTGTGAATTAAATCAAAATTGAGTCTGGAGCTCAGGACAACAGCCGTTATGATCCCCTTGTGCTTCTGTGGTGTGAATCCAGGTACCTGCACAGCCAGGAGGTCAGAGGTATAGGGAGGAAGGGCTGTGCAGGGGCTGCAGGATAGCTCCAGGCAGTTCCTCCTCTTACTGGTCCGCCAAGGTCAGGTAGCTGTGGGGAGAGCTTGGGACAAGATTGTTGCTTCTTGTCATTTGCACAATATTTCTGCTTACTGTGCTGGAAACTAAAATGTATTTTAATAGTCCCAAATATTTTCCACATCATATCTTCAAAATATACTTTATTCTTTACCTTTTAAACTGTTTCTAATATAATAAGCCTTTTACTTTAGATTAGATTTACAGAAAAATGATGATGGATATTTATATTTATGTAGTACATATATGACAATAAACCATACTGTACATTAACTAAAGTTCATGCTTTATTTAGTCTGTCCCAGGATTGTGTCCAGGATAGCACATTATACTGAATTGTAATAGCTCCTTGGACACTTTTGTGTCAGTATCTCTGATTTTGCATGTCTTTGAGGATCTTGACTGCTCTGAGGAGTATTGTTAAAGTATTTTGGAGAATGCCCATCTATCACGATGTCTGATGACCCCAGATGCAAAGTGTAATTCTCACTTCATCAGTGTCAGGGCATGTACTGTCTACGTGATTTATCACTGTTGATGCTGACCTTGAAATCTGGTGGGGGCAGTGTCAAGTATCTCTTTTGTAAAGTTGTGTTGTTGTTTGGCCCTTCCCATGAGGAACTCTTTGGAAGAAACTCACTGCACACAGCTCCCATCTGACTGAAGAGTTAAGCTTTTCCTCCTGGACAGGGAGGAATTCATATAAATGGTTTGCAGTTCTGCAGAGTACGTTTCTCTTCACTCCACTTACTAATTTATTAAATCATTTAAAACAATTTCAACTTTTGAATTGTTTTCATGCTTTTGATTATAATCTAATAATACTTTATTGATTTTATTCAAATTTTCTAGTTTTTACCTTTGGGAACTCTGTGGATACTTTTCATATATGCCAAGTATCATGATTACGTATTTTAGGGTGTTCTTTTTCAATATTTTATTACTTTCTTATACTACAATTAACTACTTTTTTGGTACTGAACAGAGGTTTTGCATTTGCTTCTAAATTCTGTTGTCTTAGCTTTAGTTTGTATTTTGAATATGCTGACATAACTTTGTGCTTTCAATTTTTATTTTAATTATCTCTCCATGATTTGGTTCATCAGCAAATTTGATGTGTTTATTCAGATACACTTCAGTATGACAAGATTAAGGCCAGAGCACCATGGCGTCCTATGAAAGATACACAACCTGTCTCTCTTTTCCAGCCTGACCTCGAGTGCTTAATTAGAATTCTTTTGGTGCCTTGTTCATTCAGATAAAAATGGACATTGTAATATTATCTTCCAGCTCACATTTTATCCTCTTATCCACAAAAACAAAAGAACAGGAAGTCTAATGGGAGAGCTTCATGTGGAGAATAATAATTACAAAGTTGTTACTGCTCAAGAGTGAAAGGAGGATGGAGTGTAGTGAGAGGAGAAACTCAGGAATTTTATCTTTGAGGAAGGAAACAGTTATCAAGTCTGGAGGGCACAGAGTAAGGAATGAAAGTGTGACATCTAACCCAAAGAGAAGTGACACAAAACTTTGCAGGTTCATGTCAGTTTCCATGATGGTAAAGAGGAGGAAAAGAAAAAGAGTCATGTTAGGAAGGGGTAGATAACAAACAAATCAACCACTGTAGCGATAAGCATAGATAGTAGTGAAAGTAAGTGAATATTGCAAGCTGTTAACATCAAAAAACTCTAGCAATTTCAATTTCAGCTTCCACTTATACTGCTTTCTAGTGCTTCAGAATTAACGAATGCCTGGAGAGTAATAGCACTTTTTCAAAGGAAATCTATACTCCTGATTATTTGGTCCAGTAAACATTAAGAAGAAAAACATGGATTGCCAAAACTTCCGAATTTTTAGAAATGCTTCTCAGAATGAAGCCAGTGGATTCCATTTCGTGGCCAGAAGAATTTCCCAGAATGAGTTCAAACTTGATCATTTTTAAAGTGTGTGCACTTAGTGTGCTCGCTTGTTTTTCCTCATGTGTTTATTAACAACTGTAGGAGATGAATGTGATTCTTTCTCTTTACAGATAAGGAACTAGGTATCAGCAAACAAGTAACCTTTGCATGATGTCAAGTGACAGCAATGAGAACACTCAGTTGGTTCTGTGGCTGTGGAAATTCTGTGGCTGTACAAGGACGTCAAACAACTTTTTACATAGTGGGATAAGGGTCTGTCTGAGAAACTGAGGTGTTTGCCTTTCTGAATGCAGGGAAATATAAAAATGAGGTTTCGAACCTTATACCTCAGTATTTGGCTTCAGACACAATCTTTCAACAAAGTGGCTTTTTGTTCTTATTGCTGCATGTAACTTTAACTCCATCATACTGGCTAATGCTGGTCAGAACTTTTGGAAGTCAGGTCCAGATAAATATATTATTGAGCATTATACACTTTTACCTGATCTCTCAAAAAAAGTTTACAGCTATAAGTTTTGGGGAAAAAAAAGCACAACTAAAGAGGAGATTGATGCTAAATCTTAAGAGCTGAACTTAGAAATTAACTTTTTTACCAAGGGCAAGGAACATTTATTTAATCTTGTATTAGGTCAGAAAACCCCAAGTTCATTTTCAGGGCAGCATCCCCCTGCCCCCAGCTTCCCCGTAAATTATACTTTTATCCCCCAACGTCTAAGAGATATTTGAATCTTTCTTCAGTAACAGGCTAATTTACAGCGATTGAAAAAAGTTAATAGCTAACATATAATATCAGATCTTGTTCCCTTTAAATTTTCTCATGGACAATTTTGTGTACTCTTCTTTCTTACACCTGAGAGAGAAAATTTGCCTTGCCAGTAATACTCTGAGGTCCTGGTTGATTAACATTCTGGTAGGAACCTTGGAGAGACTACTGTTCCTGAAAATTTTCATTAGCACATTCTTCTTGGAAGATAGCATTCTCCGGTCTGCAGTCTTATTATTCTCCAGTCTCAGCAGTCTCCTGGCATGGGGCCATTGTAAACTGGAACATCTTTTGTTTTCTCAACCTCAGTGAAAGTTGATGGCTTTAATTGTTATTGCTTTTCTTAGAGCGCAACTATATTTATTGACATTTGGTGTAAGCGGTGTATCTTGCCACACGTTTCCAAGGCAGTGATCTCAGGAAAATTCTTCTAATCTTTCCTAGACTGTTAGCTCAGTGTTCTCACATCCTGAGTGCTGACTTCACAGCTCACCTTGAAAATAAAGAATATGAAAATAGGCAAAGAGGACCTGATGGATCTTGGAAATCCCTTGGTACGAACCAAGTTAGACTGTCTAGGTGGAGAACAGGGAACATCAATTTCTTGGATCATTTTTATTTCTCAGAGTCTAAATACCTTATAGAATAGAGAAGCAATCACTGAAGTAATCATTGAAGCCCCTGGCCCAGCTAATGCCTGATCTGTGAGGGTAAACATTTGAGGATCCCTTGTCTGTTCCTAGGCAGACATCATCTGCTCTCTATGAAAGGCTTTGAGTAAAGGGCTTTTGGAACTTGCGGCACAGGAGCTCCTATTATGCTTCACCTACCCCTAATTCATTGGTGTTTTGGGGATCTGTTTGACAACATTGTATTTAAGGCTCCAACTCATGTCATCATCACATTGCAATGCAGAAGCCTTCTGCTGGAGCTTTTGTGTGATATCATTCCAGTCAGATTCACTGGTCTGCTTTTTCTAACCTGAAGGACTCAAAACCAACTTCTTGAATTTGGCAATACCAGTCCTTGTTTATTCGCTTATCTTTTTCAAAAGACCCCTTTTAAAATTCACTCCATCGATACCTTTAAAAGGTTAATGTCTTCTCTTTTTGCCCTTTTCAGAACTACCTTCTCCTCAGTATTGGTTATATTTGTGCTCTGTGATATGTGAATATTGGGTGGAAATCTAGGGATTTTTTTCAGCCATTTGTAAGAGGATTTGGGTCCTTGTTTAATGAAGAGAATCCTGGCTAGATAGGGACCAATGTAAATTTTTAAAATGAGCAACCCAGAATAGGGGCCCCTTTTGTCCCTTCTGCAGGGCCATATGGCTGGGAACGAAGATTGTCTCTCATTTAGTGGTTAGGAAAAAACTAGTACTGTGATGATTTCTTCATTAACCACAATGTATTTACACAAAGGATTGTGGTATCTCTTCTAAAATCCCTAGGCAGCTTTGTATTTTGAGCTGGGTATATGTAACCAAATTTATGTATAGTAGCATAAATACGAGTAGGAAAGAAGTTTTAAGTTTTATTAGGCTGTAAGACTGGGCTTCTAGTGTTAGACTGAGTATGAAATAAAGGTTCAGCAGATTATATGTAGAAGTCTAACTTCCAGTGCCTACTATCAACTGTGCTATATCTTTGGAAACTAGATAAATGTGACAAGCAAACAATAGGATGGCATCTTGATGTTATACAGCAATGTTGCCAGGTTTTCTGGAACATTTGTATTAGAAAAAAATAGAATTTCACAAGTAGAAGAAAGTGTCATTAAACACAGCAGGTCAAGTTGTTTAACTTTCAGAGGATGAAAATAGGGTGCTCATACAAAAGAGTAAGTTTCTATTTGTGAATGATTTCAATTTTATAGCCATCATGGAGCCACAGATCATCACTTGGGATTTGTTATGTCTATAAGATAAAGTCAGTCATATTTTCAAGGTAAGTTTTCAATAGGTGGCCCCACTTTCATGTTATAACCCATCTTAAACCTTTTATCTTAAAAGGATTATAGAGTCACAGCAAGGAGCACAAATATGAACAAGGTCTGAAGTACATTTCGCCCAATTTATGTTGCACAGAACATTATCAAATCTAAGAAAATGACCTTGTTACAATTCACACACTATATTCAGAACTCACCATTTTTACCTGCACTGACTTGTGTATGTGTCTGTGTGGTTCTATGCAATTTCACCACGGGTAGTTTATGTACCTACCAGCACCATCACCACGAAGACTGTTCCTCCTGTTACCTGTTATGGTTATATATAGTCTTCCCCACTCCTACTCTCCCAGCAATGACTGATCTATCAGCCTCTCTAATTTTGTCATTTTGAGATTACATTGTTATAATACAACATATAATCTTTCAGACTGAGTTTTTCACCTGCCATCATCCCCTTGAGATCTAAATTGTAGTGCACATTAATAATTTTTATATTTAGTGCTGAATAGTAAGTTTGTTTAGTTCTTTTTCCACTTTGGGATTTTGATAAGAATGTGGCTATAAGCATTTGTGATAGAACTTTTTGTCAAAGTTTTTATTTCTCTAAGATAAATTCAGAAATATGATTTCTGACTCATAATTTGGATATGATTAATTTTTTATAAAAAATTGCCCAATTATTTTCTAGAATAGCTGTACATCTCCACACTTTCACTCTCCATTTCCTTGCCAAAAGTCACTGTCCTCGATACTTTTCATTTTAGCTGCTCTAGTAAGTCTGTAGTCATCCTCATTGTAAGCGACATAAAATGTGTTTTGGGTTTTGTCATTAAAATTAGCTGTACCAAGAGAGAAACAGTTAAGTATGTGGACCACACTAATACACTTGCATAGTTCATGTCCTGATTTCCCCATGATTCAACAACTTAGCTAAATCCGATGAACATAAAACTAACGATGATAGAGATGTTCATAATGCAGCAAGTTTTGACGAGGCTTGTTAGGTTTCTTATTAAAGCCATTTCTCTATGGCCAAACCAGAAAACTTGCCAATTCCTAGATTGACTACTTGGAGTTAAAAAGTGATTAGGCTAGAAAAGCAGCTCTAGTGGCTATGTGAAAATTAAGCATACTGAAATCTTTTCTGTTTGCTTTTTGGTGTGTTAATATTTGCTTTATCCAATATACCTTTTCTCAGCATGTTTGGAAATATTAAAATTTGGAAGAGCTCTGCCCAACTTTGCTAAGGAGAGCTAGTAATAACACCTCCCGACTTTCAATTATTCTGCATGACTTTGTCATTCCTTTACCTCCTACAGTGAAGGTAGAGCAGACTAGGTTTGCCTGGATCCCCTCATCTGTCTTTTTCCCAAAGGGAAGGAACTGAATGAGTGAGCTCCTTAGGTTCTCTTGGGCTCGAAGTGAGAAGCCTTACTCCTCTGAGACTACGATAAGCTTAGAATTCTGTCCTCAAAAATTTCCTTCAAATATGAGGTCCAACTGACATCCCTTTAAGCTGTATTTTAGCTTTTATGTATTCCAATTATGAGGAAGAGCAATGTGTACAACATGAATGCAACACAAGCCAGCCAGTTGGAATAGAGTGGTATCATAAATTTACCAAGACACAGAGAAACAGCCTGCTGAGAAGAGAGAAACATACAGCACAATAATTTTTCAACTATCACCTTTATAAAAGTGTTCATGTCAAAGAGAACTCTAAATCATAAATGCTTACATTTATAGTCACTCATTTGTAAGGAGGAGGAAAAAAAGTATTGGAGGGAAACCCAGGATGGAAAGACAGTTAAAAGCAAACCTCCACCATATCTTTCTTAACATGCCACATGTTCACCTGTAAGCTACACAAAACCCACCACCTTCTGGGAATGACTGTACAGAAACAGTGGTATTGGTAGAAGTTTCCTTGGAGACCAATCCTGGAAGATGTTTCCTTCCATCCTTAAAAATTATTTTAAACCGAGATGCTGGTAGTTGAGTGATGCCTCTTAGTAAACATTAATGACTTAACTATTTCAAACTTTTTCTCCTGGTAAGTTTGAACAGCTGTCTTTTTAGGCAGAGGTCAGGATGTTATCCCCAGAACTATCACAAGTCCCAAATCTGAGATTCACAGTTCTATGTAGCCTGTGCTTTCCATCCAGCTGTTATCAAAGAACAAAGTACAAAAGACATCAGAATTTGTAATTCAAACAATCTCCAAGGAAGACAAAACCAAGCCAGTTTTACTAAGTGAGAACAACAGAAACATGCCGATGAATAATCGTCTTCTTTTTCAGACTCCTTGTGAAAACGTGTGCGAATGCTGAGACCTTCCTCACGTCCTCTTCTCCGAGGCTGTTACCACCACTTTGGTTTGCATTGTTTCAGGGTCTGAAGGCCTCTATTGCCTTTCCTCATCTTACTGCCACGTCATCTGTTAATAATCCCTCGCATTTTTCTAGACTTCTACAGAAAGAGAGAACCAGTGCATTTTGCCTTGAGATCTCTTTGTGCCCGATTTGTCATTCATCTCATTCCAAGGTCACTGTTTATTGTATGCACATGACTTAAAATCATTCTGTTAATGTACAGCCAGGGTCTCTCAATTCTTCCTTGGGTTTTTAAAAGTATGATTCACGTCTGTATCTCCAGAGCACAGGGTATCTCCAAATCATTGTATACCTCAAAACTACTAAAACTGAAGTTTCTAATCATTTTGTTGCTGGATATTCTTAGTTACTAGGCTTCTTTCTAATAAATTTAGATACACTTAGAGTGATATATGAAGAATAAGAAACTTTTTTGTAGTACTGAGGATTGAACCTAGGGCCTTCACACTGAGCTGTATTTCAAACCCTCTGTTTATTTTGAAACGAGGTCATAATGATACAGGGAATAATACCGGAGATGAAATATGAAATATTATATCTCTCAACCTGTCACCCCTATGATGTGCTGAGCTATTGTTCTCTAAAAATTGAAAAGTGAATTTTAGGAGCAATGGAGGTTAAGAGTAGGAAGAGAGAGACAAGTTCTTGAGGGGCAAGAGGGGTCCTGATTGGGTAGCTGGAAACCCCTCTCTAATAGGGGAATTTTATAAAGTGAAACCCACATGGATACAATGTGGGCCACAGTCATGATCCTCCATGATCCTCCAATAAGCTTTAAAGTATAGTTACTTAGGTAATAGTGGTCCAGTGGGGAAACAAGTCATGTGACAAGTGTAGATGGAAAGACGAAAGATTCTCCTGAGAAGTGGTGGGTCCAGAGGTCTCTGGTCTCCCACCAGCGTGGTTGCTGTCTATCCAGACTTCAGTAAGCTCAGTTTTTGTTCCTTAGGGAAGCATGTAGGTCTGGTCATCTTGTCTTTATCTTGAGGCCCGGATTCCAACCTATCTGTCTCTGGCTGCAGCTGTGGCATGTTTCACCTTTGTCCTGACTCTCTCAAGGACCTAGCTCAACTGTTTATAATATTATTAAGTCACTACATCGCCACAAGGTGAGTTCTAACTTGTGATTTTCCTGCCTCGGCCTCAGAGAGCTTTCAAAAAAGTATTTCTGTCCAGAACAATTAAAGCAGCATCTTTTAGGCTTACAGACTGAGAATAAACATTTTTAAAAGTTCCTCCAAGTGATTATATCATATATTATAAAGACATTATAATATAATTGTATAATTATATGAATATATTGAAAGGCAAGGCTGGGAATCTGAAATTATATGAATATCAGTCTTACTTAGCTGGACCCGTGTCTTCCTTTTCCTTCTCTGCTCTAGTCCCTTAACTGTTTTCAACTTTCTCCCTT
Source organism: Fukomys damarensis (assembly GCF_012274545.1). Taxonomy (NCBI): domain Eukaryota; kingdom Metazoa; phylum Chordata; class Mammalia; order Rodentia; family Bathyergidae; genus Fukomys; species Fukomys damarensis. The sequence goes on along the minus strand of NW_022900930.1, from coordinate 8,387,143 downwards.
ACCTTCCTTTATCTGTGCATTTATCCTATTTAATCCATCCTAGAGGTTGAAACCAGGGCCTTTACACTGAGCTACGGCCCTGTCTTTATTTATTTATTTATTTATTTATTTATTAGATAGATTCTTGCTAAATTACTAAACTGGCCAAGCTGGGCTGGAACTTGCAGTCCCCTCGCCTCGCCTCTCAGAGTGCTGGCGTTACAGGCTGTGCCACCACGCCAGTCCCTTCACGGCCTTTGAATAGTTCATGTCAGAAACGGATGCCAATGGCAGCACATTTAAGCTGCTCCCTGTGCCCACTCCAGACCCCACGTGCCTACTTTTCTGTATTTACCTCGTCCTTAGTCTTTACTTTCAAACAACGCAGTAAGGAAATTCTCTTCTCTTTTAATTAATCTCTTTTCCTATTTTCTTGTTCCTACCTTTTGGAGTCCTCTCTCCCATCTGCTTTCCCAGCTTTCTCTAACGAAATCATCCTACTCCGCTCATCTTGAAATCTTTCAAATCAAGACTTAGGCACACACAAGTTGTTGCCACTTAAAATACTGTCTTTTAATACTGTTTATCTATGTGCCGTGCTTTGTCCTTTTTGTTTTGTTTTTACAGGGAAGAAGCTTATGAAAAAGCAGTTGTCAGCTTCCTCGATCTCATCACGTGATATTCACTTCTCAAACAATTGTAAATCTGGCGTGTAACCTTCTCTGTGATTAAGAATTCTCACTAAATCAATAATTAACTATTATTAAGTACAAGGGATGTCTTCTATGCTTACCTTTTTGGAATTCTCCATAGCATTTAATTCTATTCCATACTCAGTTTTTTCATTTCCTCTGTCCTTTGGCTTCTTGACAGATTTTCCTTTTTAGATCCTTCTCTAGTCTTTTTGGTGTCTCCTTTTCTTTAGCACGTTTTCTTTTTGTATGTTAATTAAATCCCATGACTCCAATTACTATTTACATAGCGATAACCCCAAGTTATCCGTGCATGCCAGAATTCTTTCCTAAGTTGCAAGTAAACTCTGTTTGGAGGTTTGAAATTCTCAGCTAAAAGTGGATTCTACCCACTCTTTTTCTTTCAGCTACCATAGTAAACAGCTGGTCAATATCTAGCTGCTAAATCCAGAAAATAAACTCTTGTGCTTTCACTTTCTTGGTGTCTTCAGAGCCTGATCCCTTTGCTTTACCTATCATTACCATACGCATTTCTTGCCTACATTACAGGTAACTTTTAAACTTCCAGTCTAACCCTTATATAATTATTTTGTAATTCCTTTTTCTTTTTTCTCTTCCCCTGGACTTGAAGATGTTCACTTCAGTTTTGCTGGTTAGAAATATAAAGTAGTAAAATAATAAAAGATATACCAGGAGAGAGCTATGGTGGAGCTCACTGTTAAATCACATGCCTAGACTACATGAGGCCCAGGATTCCATCAGAGAGAGAGG
>NW_022900930.1:8281107-8385643 GCF_012274545.1 Fukomys damarensis | reverse complement strand
GGAGGAGAGAGGAGGAGGAGGAGGAGGAGGAGAGAGGAGAGAGGAGGAGGAGAAAGAAAACACAAAACTCTGAGCTAGTTCTAAGTGACTCCATGTATCTTATCTAGATAACAAAAATACAAGTCCCTAGGCAAATTAGAAGAGGAAGAGCAGGAAAATAAATGTCAGTGTAATAGTTTGAAGTCTTAAGGATTAATAAAGGAATGAATGAGATGAGAGGAAATAAATGAAATGCTTTCTTTCCCCTCTTTGGATCTATTTAATTCTCCTTTTCACTAATGCATCCCTAGATAGTTTTAAAAACATGCCAACACAAACCTGCAGAGGAAGTAGATAATGAAGCCTGTGGAGAGGGTCTTAATATTAAGTAGGTTTGAGAACTAGGAACAAGGGGAGGAAACTGGATCCTTTCTCACTGTTCTATGTCAAGCACAGATTGGATACTTAAAAAAAAAAAAGTACTCTTTTTCCAAAATATAGTTTTACATTCCTCATGTGAGTGTATCGATAGAGAGACAATCCTCAAGATTCTGGAGTGCATTTTTCTTTCAGAAAATCTTGGGTAAAAAAGTGATCAGAATCTTCAAGCTTCATGCCTGTGAGTGAAGTGGCAAAACTCATGAAAATTACGTTAGAACAAAGCGGACAATCCAAGCAGTTCCGAGGAATCTGTCATGCTCTAGAATTCACCTACCTCTCCACCTTCTTCTCTTACCTTGTTTCCCTTTGTTGCTGAAAGTCTAGAGAGACCCAGAAGAAGAAGTGTGCTGTTTTCTCATTCACCTCAGAGCTTTGATGTGCTTTCTAGTTGGACACTTTCTCCACCATGGCCCTCTGTGCAAACGCCTTGATCAGTAAAATGTAGGAGCTTTGCTGATTGGATGTTTTTAAACTAAAGACAAGTATATGCATAGAAAAACTACATGTAGAAATGTATTACTTATGAAGCGATTTTTTAAAGCAGAAAATCAGGGAATAGATGAAGAAAGTCAGAGAATAAATTTGTTTTAATTAAAATGAAATTATCAGGAAGAGTTTCTGTAGCTCTTGATTTGTAGGCTTTAGGCTACCGGGAAAGTTAAGGTCAGGGACTATGTAAGTGCTACAGAGCAGGCAGGGCGATGAGGCATGCCCGGGCATGCACAGTTACACACTACTGGGGCTACTTCGCAGTTCTTTGTTTTCTCATCACATGTAAGTATATATTAGGCTTCCCAACTAAGTACTGATTTTATTTCTTTTATGCTTGCTCTTAAATTTCCCCTTTTCTATGAAAACTATAGTCCCATAAAATTTGTTTTATTGCAAAATCCCAGTTACAAATATATAGTGCTAGATGAAGAGGCATGGGATTTCTGGGCCATTTTATAAAACTAGGTCAGTTTTTAAAGGCTTTACCAATTTACAGTACTCCCTGTATCTTAGGAGAGTCCTGATTATATCTCCACAAACACTTGTTATTTCTGCCTGAAAAATAACCTTTCATATTTTCATTAGTGCTCATTACTAGGAACAAATTGTCTAGGTTTTCTTTAACCAAAGATGTCTTTATTTGACTCTTAGGAATCAGTCAGAATAAATTTACAGATTCTTACAGAGTTGGAGTTTGTTTGTTTGTAGTATTAGCAATTAAACTCAGAGACCTCACACTGACATACATCCCCAGCCGTTTTTTAAAATTTGAGACAAAGTCTCAGTAAGTCACTTATTTGCCCAGGCTGGTCTTGAACTTGTGACCCTCCTGCCTCAGTTTCCCAGAGTGCTTGGCTTACCACAATACCCCATATGCCCAGCATGGTAACAGTTTTTAGTGAACAGTTTATAAATTTTCACAAGTATGTGTATCCAGGTAACCAACCGTACAGCATTGCTATTAACTAGAAAGCTCCCTCACATTCCTTTCTAGTCTGTTTCCTACCGTGTCTCCATACCGTGGTCTCCATACCAAGGCAAACACTATTTAGATTTCTGTACATGCTGATACTGTTTACAAAAATGAAATGGCACAGTAATACGGTACCATGTCTAACTTCTTTTGCTCAGCATGCTGTTTTAGAGACTTAGCTGTGTGGATGCATATATTACTAGAATGGTGCTTTTTGTTGCTGAATAGTCCACTGTGTAAATATACAATAATATGTTAATTCACTTTCCTGTTGGTGGTCATTGGATTGTTTCTACTTTTTTTGTTAGTATGAGCAAAAAAGCAATAAGCATTTTACTGGAAGTTTTGGGATAGACACGTGTTCTTATTTTGGGGGGTAAATCACATGAAGTGAAATTGCTGGCTTATAAGATAGATATACATTTTAATCCTATAAAAACAACGGAGGGTCCTGGGATTCAGCTCAGCGGTTCTGCTGCCTGCCTCACAATCGTAAAGACCCGAGTTCCATCCCCGGTGCCCCCACAAGAAAACAAAAACCAAAAAACAAATTTCAATAATTTCCTTAGTGGTTGTGTCTTTTTATATTCTTACTCTTGCTATACTGAGAGCACTTGCTGAGTGTGTAGTAGATTTAAGTGTAGAAAGTCTAGTGTTTATACAGTGTTAACTGACTGTGGTTTTCATTTGCATTTCCATAGTGACTAAAACTACGTTTTTTCTGCTCGCTGACTATAAATCAATTTCTATAATAGTATCCAAGTATTTCCCCATTTATGAGTGTTTTACCTCTTGTTACTTATTTTCAGAAGTTACTTATGTAATGCTTTGTAATACATGTATATTATGAACGTTTTCTCCCTGTTTTTGCCTTGCTTTTAATATTCTTAACACCTTTTTTTGAGAAAAATGTTTCTCATTCTAATGAAAACTATTCGATCAAAGTTTTTATGTATTGTTAGTGATCTCTGTGTTCTAAGTAATCTAAGCACTGTGATAATAGCAAAGATATTTGCCAGGTAGCGAGATTTGTATTTTTAGCTCTTATATTTGGGGCTATAATCAATCTTGAGTTTTTTGTAAAGTGTGAAATATAGGTCAAGGGTTTTTCTTTAAAGATAACCTGCTGACATAATAAAATTGATGAAAGGTCTCCTTTCAACACTGAATTACAATAGAAAGTTAATCAAAAAGCATTTGACTCACTCTGTTTCCATTACCTGCTTTTATTGTAGGTTTATTTAGTCTACTTCTCTACACTTAAACCAGAACACAACGTCATGGTGGATTTATGTTAAATCACAAAATAAGGTAAGGTAAAGCTTCAATTTTTTTTCTGAAATAGATTTGATCTTCTACCTTTTATGCTTCCACATGAATGCTGTCACAAAGAACTTATTTAAAAAGTTATTTGCATTTTTAGACTTCTTAGTTTGTATTTAGGTTTATGATTGATTTTGACTTAATTTTATAGATGATGTAAGGTATTGGTAAATCTTCCTGTTTATGTTTTGGGGAATGGCTTGTATATTTTTTTATGTATCGCATACCAATATTGAAAATATCATTGTCTCTCCCATTAGACTGCCTTGCCAATTGGCAAAAATGAACTGGCTGAATGGCATAAGTTAGGTGGCTTACTAGGAATTGCTCCCCCACCCAAATACACACTCTAACTCTACATGAACTAGAATACCACTGTGATAATTCTGAAGACCAGGAAAGAGGCTATAGTCATCAGGTCTTTATAAACTATGTAGCCCCATACTGGGCACCCTTGGCAGAGAGACAAAAGCAGCAACCATGAGTCCACACTTCTGCCTCTCATAGAGATGGAAGCTGATGCAAGCTGAGGCAACTAGCATCACAGAACTGTAGTCCCTTAGGGAGATGCCAGGAACAGAAAGAGATAAGAGAATATTTTAGAGGTCTTAGAATATCCAGGTGGCTTGATTGCTGAAGGTCCTCAAAGTCTGGTCAAGATAGTGTTTTGTTTTGTTTTGTTTTTTTCAAATGCCCAAATTCCAACCAAATATGTGAATATTTCACAAGGCACACAAAGAAAAGGGAAATAAGTCCCAAAGGAAAGAAGCAATGTACATCTCCTAAAGCCAATATTAAGCAATTCATATCTGTGAGCTGCCTGATGGATAATTTGAAATAACCATCATAAAGATGGTTAATGAACCAAAGGAGACCAGAGATAGAACTTAGTAGAAATTGTACTTGAACAAAATAAAAGCATAATGCTAATTTTTTTTTTTTTTTTTTTTTGTACTGGGATCAAACTTGGGTCCTTGCATTTGTGAGGCAGGTGGCAGCACCACTGAGCTAAATCCCTGGCCCTATAATGCTAACTTTGTCAAAAGGAGCATAAACATGGTTGTTTTATGCCTGCATTTATAAAAGCATAGCTTTTTCTTTTTTTTTTTTTTTTTGGTACTGGGATCAAACTTGGGTCCTTGCATTTGTGAGGCAGGTGGCAGCACCACTGAGCTAAATCCCTGGCCCTATAATGCTAACTTTGTCAAAAGGAGCATAAACATGGTTGTTTTATGCCTGCATTTATTTTTTAGAATATTTCTATTGATGAAATTTAAATTTTGAGTTTTATTATATAAAGCAATGAGTACTTAACAGGAAAAAATAAAAACTAAATGTTTAATATTTGAGGGTTTATGAAAAACATCCAAGTTTTCAACATTGACTGTCTTGGTGTACAAAGTCTAAAAAGAACAAATAAATTAAAAGAAATTAAAGAAATAAATTAAAAGAAATAAATTCCTATATGAACTACAATGAACATCTTTATTTCAATCATCACACCTAAGGAAGCCCTCACACGTGTGTTTAGCTTCTCTTTCCTATGTAGCAGGCCATTTTTTTCATCTCTCTTTTCTTGTTTCATCCAAAACTTCCCATTAGGTTGTAGAAAGTGCACTTAGCCCGGAAATAGGATATCAATAAGATACCAAATATGTAATGAGTGCTGAGAATAGACCTCAACTTTTTTCACATCAGCTGTATACTTAAGAAATAGTCTTTGCTTCAACTGTCACACCCAAGGCAGTCTTCACAAAAGAAAATTGCATGTTCCATACACAAGTATCACTCACATTGATAGCACATATGTTTTGTTTTCCTGTCCTTTCTTGTAGGGCACAGTTGACCTCTTTTTGGTTTTCCTGTGACATACTAGGTCTTTGGGATGCTACATCTGCTTGTTCACATGTCAGCTCACTAGTGTGCTCCATATTTTTTTTTTTTTTGCGTTGTTCCCTGGGCAGAAAGATTTTGTATTTCCTCTGCTGTAAATGATCTCTTACGAGTTCTAGTCCCAGTCCTCTAAGAACATTTCTCTGTGGTATTTTGCACTTCTCATTTTCTTTGTAGTCTACCAAACTATTTATGCCACACATTTCGGATCAAGTAAAATACAACCATTGACCAATGCTTTGTCTTTTAAGTGACATCATAGTTGCTGCACAAACTCATCAACAGCATCTACTCTTGGTTTTGTTGTAGAAAGTTTCCATCTCAGGCTTCCACTTTGTCAAGGCTTCCTTATCAATATTTCCATCTTGGTGCAGTGTTGACATCACCAGAACAATTTTACTTACCTTGGCCCTACATGCGGCCAATGTTATATCTTTCTGAAATCTAAAAATTGAACTATAAAATTGTTGTGGAATCGAAACACTGCATTTGGGATTTCTGCTTTGTTCCTCTGTACTGTTCCTGCACTGCTCAGGTTGTGCTCAGTTAGCAGATGTGATGTCGACTGGAACCTGGTAAACCAACTGGAGAAGTCCTGTTCCGATGTGTGCACAGTATCACCCCACTTTTAATATATCAATAAGGATACATTTCTAAATTAAAAGCTTAAGTCTTTGCATCTACACAGGCATACATTTTGTGCCATATTTGTGTAGTAGGCTGTAGTTTTAGTACTCCTAGTTTTGAGCAAAGGAATTTTCTCTTTGGTAAATATAATTTGCACTTTTTTGTGGTACTGGGACTTAAACCTAGGACCTTTGTGCCAATCTACATCTCCCACCCTTTTATTTATTTTTAAAATTATAAGACAGTCTTGCTAAATCACTAAGTTGTCCAGGCTGGGTTTGACTTTTTGATCCTTCTGCCTCATCTTCCCAGAGTGCAAGGAATAAAGTGTGCATCACTGTATCCAACTATAATGTACACTTTCACTTATCTTAGCCAAGGGGCTGAGAAGCAATGTATAATTTACACTTTCATACTATGATCTTTCTTGAATTTGCTATGGCAACCCTACTGTGAAATCATATGCACTGATTTTTCTTTCAGATAATATGGCCACTATACTATCTTGTCACTTTTGTATGCTATTTCTTATGCCTAAGATTTCTACTACTCTCTACCAAATAAACTGTGTCTTCTGCTCAACTTCTTGCAGTATCTGAATACTTTTCTCAAGATATTTTTTATCAACATTTGATTGAACAGTTAGTTTGTACCAGTCCATCACATCCTTGGAGAGCCTCAGGAAGTTCAGAGATTGGACAGTTGTCTTGCTTTAGAATGAAGAAATTGAGAACATTCCTAAAACTACACACTTAATGACTGACAGAGCAAGGATGCAATTCCAAGCGTACCTGACTTTATAGCTAGTAGTTACCACCACTAAGTGATGCTGTCTCATTCACCTGTTTATCTTTAGCTTTACCCATTCATGACCTGAGGTCCCATTTAAATTATATTCTATATGTCTTTTACCCTAAGCACTTCATTTTCAAAATTCTTTATTGCTTCTCCTCTCTCATTTTCTTGCTTCCATTTCTGAGGCCTTGTGTCAGTGTTTTGCTTTTTGCCGTATCTGTTGCTATAAAATAAGGCTCAGAACAACAGGGAGTTCCACGGGTGTTCACTCAGAAAGCAAGGCTTCCATAGAAAGAACTGTGGAGATTCCTCAAAAATAGTGGATTTTCTTAGGTGTTATCTTAGATAAAACTTCCAGGGCTCCCTCGGTGAGAAATGGAGCCTTCGGATGAAGGCATTTGGAAAGTGGTAGCCAGCATGGTCACACATGGGATTCTCTGAATCTTCAGGGATTTGCCCTCTTTGCTCATATCTCTGTTTAGCAAAAGGCATTTGGCTAAATTGTAACTTGAGGACCAAGATGGTCTGGGGACAATCTCATGAAAGCTCTTCTGGACTTAATGCCAGTTTGTGTATAATTCTTTGCAGGCACTATGTGCACCAGAGATGAATCATGAAGCCTGTAATAGCCAGCAGAACACTTGCATTCTCTTCTTTGTGTACTCTAAAAAACAGCTGAGTGGAGCACAGCAGTTCTCTTCCCTGTGATTCAGAGTGCGATTTTTAAAAGGTAGGTAAATTTTTACAGTTTAATGATTTCACATTATGATGCAATCCAAACTCTAGTAGAGTCTAGCATTCTAGAGTCTCTGCTGATGGTTTATAAATTGTTAGTTGTCTCTAAAGAGTATGTCCATATATCTATAATACACCGATTGCAACATTTGCAGTCATGGACTAGATGCTGTCTGTGTGAACTTAGACCACCCACTGTCTGACTCACAGGAAAGCTTTTATTTGCCTGTTGCAGATATATCCCTATAGCCAGCCTGGCCTTTTTCCAAGAAGGTACTGACCGATGCCTGCTCTACATACAATTCTTGCCTTTTTTGATGGGGAGAGGAATGGACCATATGTGGCTAAAAGCTACAAAAAGTCTATCCTCTAACACAAGCCTCTTCCTTCCCTGTGCCAGGAAGACCTTTCCAGCGGTCTTCCTGGACCATGCAAAGTTCAGCTCTACTAACATGAGCTGGGAAGCTGGACAAAAAAATGGAGACTCACAGTGACTTCCTCTTTCCTTTTCTGCTCCTGGAGGCAAACAGCAAATTGAACTTGGGGAGAGGGAGAGGGAAGGGAGAATGGGAATGAATAGGAGAATTTCTTCATTCCTATCCCTCCTCTCTGCCTTGGTTTCAGCCACTACCATAACAAACAGTAACATATGTTTCCAGGTAACCCAAGAGATCATAAGAACAGCACTTTTGGACTATCTTTTAGGGGCTCTTCTGAAATATTCCCAGAGTTATGCTACTTTTTCCAACAAAATATTTCTCCTTCCTAATTCAATTCTCCTTTCAGTTTGGAACCACAAACAATGATAACTTTTATTTTCTTTTTTGATATTGAATCAGTTTGCAAAGCACTGGAATTGAGTGTGTTTTAAAATCTCAGGTTGGAGTTCTTAGAATTCTGAGCCAAGTCCATTCTATTTCCCATATGCTCACAGGAAGTTTGAATTGATGTCATTAGAAATTTGTGTGTGTGTGTGTAAGCCTGAGAGGGGGAAAGGTATTTCCCATCATATCTACTGATTTTATCATTACTTGTGCCAAGCTAATATTTGCAAGTGTACAATACTGATGAGCCAGGCAGTAATTCCTATCTTTTTGTTTGCATTCACTATTTTGAAAAGACTAGCCCCTGTATGGGGGACATCAGTAAGTTTCTGTTAGACTCTGTTTCCAAATCATACAGCTTTCTACATATTTTCTCACACCTTCAATATGCATAGTTAGGGTTGGGGATATAGCTCAGTGGTTCTGCTGACTGCCTCGCAAGTGCAGGACCCGAGTTTTGTCCCCGGTACAAAAACAAACAAACAAACAAAAAACCCTTCTTCAGTATGCATAGTTACATCATCAGGATTGATACTTAATATCAACTCAGGAAAATTATTTATGTTTCATAATTTGTACTTCAATTTTGGAGAAAAATTGATCAGTTTCCCCCATTTGAGAGAGGAAAAATCCTTTTGCATATGACAAAAACATCTTCAGTTGTGAAAAAGTATGTAGAAGGATAAAACAAAACCCTGTACAGTGAACACAATTCCACAAAGATTCACTGAATTTCTGGTACAGGAGAATCATGTCAGTAATGCATGTGTGTGTGGTTTGGCTAAACTCCACAGGCACCCTGCCACCTGATAGCATGCCACCCTTCACTTCATTTCACCTAAACTCTAGTATTTAACAAGAGAATATATAACCATTTATATGTGTCTAACTTATCCTAAGATCCCATTACCTGTCTTTGACTTCTTTCAGTGCAGGAATGGAAAGTGATGAGTTCAAGCAAGTTAATACATTCATATACCCTCCTTCTCTTCTTTTTCCCCTTGTTTATGTCTGTCCTGGTAAAAATCTGTTTTCTTTTGAGCTCTTGTTTGTATTCTCCATACGATGTTTGGCAGATTCCCATATGACTTTCCTGTTCTCATCCAGACAAGATACAGAATAATTTCAAAGCTATAGGTCTCATCACGTTCCATTCCTTAAAGTGCAGCATGTAATATAGGACTGACCCTCTAATCTTAGTGACTGCTCTTGTTGGATGAAAAAATCTAATTTGACTGTATCAGCCCCTTTGGTTACCACAGATATCTACACTCCCAGTGGCCTTTTTAGTTTCCAAAGTGTTGCTTACTATTCCCCACCATCACAACAAATGAGCAAAAAGAAATCCAGAAAATTATAAAAGCTCTTAGCAATTTTTTAGTTCTAAATTAGTCACAAACCTAGCAATTGTGTACAAGATAGATCTTTTGCAAAAGAGAAGGAAACCAAGACATGGAAGGAAGGGTGTGGAAGAAGATGAAAACAGAATTAAGCTGTGTCGTGTACGTTTACCAGCTGCTCATGAGAAATGTAATCATGATGTACTGCAAGTATGTACTAATCAAAATACAAAAGAAAGATAAAACATGAGAATATCATTCTGAGTTTACTGGGAAACATTTGGAAACATTAGAAGTGGATTATCATTTATCTACATTATGAAAGTCAATTAGCAATTACATGCCAAATGCGTTATTCTGTGAGGATTCCACATCAAAAAGGAATTCCAAATGCAGCTTTCAGTAATCAAACCAACACAATTGTGTAAAATTGTTTATATTCTCTTTATTCCATAATATGAGCCAGTTATTTCTGTGCTTTTTGGCTAAGGCTGTATTCAACTAATTACTAATTTCACAGGGCCTATTTACTATGCTAATGCTTTCTCCAAATATTTCCCTGGTGCAAATTAAGGCAATTATTTTATTGGAAAATTTTTTCTAATATCTTGGCTCTCTGTTCTGTCTCATTATTGTGATTGTAAGCTACTTATCAAAAATCAAATGCTATTGACTGTGCTGACTGAGTTACATAGCATCCAATTTTTTTTGCCTTGATTTCCATCTATCTTAAGTGCGGTCTACATTTTTAAAGTACTCAAAACTTGTTATTTTCCACGGATTTGTTTTCATTGCACAATTTTTAATATCTACACTTATTTAATATACTTTATGGTTTCTTGCATACATTCATTTCACTCACAATGGTTTTTTTTATTTCAAAACAGCTTCATTTATAGACCAGAATTGCAGAAATAATAGAGAATTTCCCTACTGATACAGCCAGTTTTTTTGTTTTGTTTTGTTTTTTATCATGGCTAGTTGGAGTCCTATATGCCTCACTTATCTGTTAGATTCTTTTGCTCTCTTTGGGAAATTTCTGTCATTAATTCTGTGAACAGTTTTTTATGTCATTTGTACTTTCTCTTGCATTTTTGTGTACTCCTATCAATCTTATATTCTTCTTTGCATCATCTAGGAGCTGTTGGTTCAATTTTTCATGGTCCCTTACTGTTTTTAAGAGATCTCTCTTTTCATGGCCACTGACCTCCATACTGTCTTCTATGTCTATTCTTTCTTCAGATTGGCACATTCTGCTGTGAATACTTTAAATAGAGTTTTTAATCTCCTGGATATCTGTTTGAGTCAATTTCATGGTTTCCATTTCTTTCCTATACTGGGCACCCATGGCTTCTAACATGGTCCTGAGCTATCCATTTTTTTAAATGTTTCTGTTCTAGAGTCTCTAATCATGTCTTTCATTCTGCTCACCAGCTCTGTAGTTATCTGGGAAATTATTTCTGTTTTCAATTTTTCTAATGTATTGACCTATTTTGTTACTTCCTGTGCTTTCAATACAGGATGTCCAAGTGGTTGATTATCAGACTTTTCCACCTCGTTTCTCCTAGAATTTGCCTTTGGTAAGCTGAATGTCTGTGTTTCTGCCTTGCATAAATGTCTTCTCATTTCTCTTTTCATTGCTGGTACTGTCCTTGTTTCAATTCCTGGGTTAATACTTCGATCTTCCTGGTATAGCTGGACTTTAGGTTTTGAGTTTCTAATGACTCTGAGACAATCTCATTTTCATAATACCATGAAGGACAACTGATTAGATCAATCACAACACCTTAGCACTAGTGATACAAAAAGCTACACTATAGCACCAAGAACAGCTTGGAAAATGACAATTTGTAGTAGTTATTACTCTATCACCTATAACCTTGTTAATTAAAACAAAATCAAGGACCATCCCCAACTGTGTTTCTAGTGAATGAATTTTTCAACTTTACCCTTCAGAATAGGGACTTAGAAGGGGTTGGGAGACAGATAGGTAGAAGGATAGAGAAAGGTTAGAAGTGAGGCCAGAGGACACAGGAAGATCATGCTAACTGCAAGAAACTGCTAAAAACAAGAGGAAAAGACAGAATGAAAGAACAAAGACAAGAATAGAACAGCTGAACAGCAATAGGGAAGCCAGAAGCTATACTCACTTTCCTGTGAAATTAATTACAGTCGAAGAAAGAAAATGAAAAAGAAGAAATCTGAATTAGGGAGGAACAGGAACAAAAAGGGAGATGAACAATGTGGGGGAGAGAAAGGGAGAGAGACAGAGAGAAAGAGAAAAGAAAAAATGAGAAAGAAAATGTTTTGAAGAGTATAAAAGACAAACTAAAAATTAAAAAGAGAAAAAATAATTTTGAAAATTAAAAAAAAAATTGAAGGGCCTTCAGGGTATGTCTCTGCTGTCACGATAGATAACATTGGCAAGAGTGTGCCAATCTAAGTCACTAAGTCTCAGCAAGCCAGCAGCCAACCCCGGAGATTCAGGCTGATTTCTGGCTGCAAGGCCCAAGTTGAGCTCCCTGACTGCCTGCAGTGTTGAACCCTGCAAGTTTGTACAGCAGGTTCCAGCTGCCCTTCCTTTTAAGATAGTCAAGTTTCCAGTGGGAGGTGGTGATCCCTCCAATTCACCAACTATGGTGTCCTGGTATGCCTCTATTGCAGAGATTCTTTTTACTTTTCCAGCGGACTTCAATTTTCATCAAGGAGCCTGAGAGAGGCCCTTTTTTCTGTTTTTCGCTTCTGCTCTAGTTTTTGCAGCTCAGGACAATGGCCTTTATGACCCCCTGTACCTCTTTGGTGTGGATCCAGCCAAGTCCAGAGGCAGGGTTGAGGGGCAGGGGGAGGGGCAGTGGCACTGGCGTGGTGCTGCAGGTGCCTTCATGGCTCTGCTCCCTCCTTGGAGGCCCAGGTTGGTGGTTGGACAGAAGCTCAACTCCACAGGGCTCAGCTCCTCACCTGTCTGCTGTGGCTTGGAAACCTGGGGTGGGGGTGGCCACAGTAACATAATATACAAAAAAAAATAAATAAACCTATTACCATGCACTTAGCTTTGAGAGGGAGACAAGAAAGTTGACGATTATTATATAGGATGATTTCCACTATCACTAATACAATCACAGCATCTATTATCTCAATGGAATGGGATATTTTTCATGCATTTCACCTATCCAGTGACATTTGCTTTTACCTTCTTTTGAGGATTTCACAGAGATATGATATTGCATTATCTTTATACAGATTCATTGTGCTCACTGCTACAATGTTATTTGGGTGGTGTTTTTCTACTAAATATGACTATTTCCCACATTTTATAAATATCTCCAATCTCATTTGAAGTGAGGGATTCCTTTACCTTTTTATCTCCTCCTTGCAGATGAAATTTCCTCTGTAACTTTTTGCTGTTTGGAGATGGTCACCCATAATCCTGCAATGAGAGACAGAGAGAAGAGCCACTGGCTCAGTTGTGATCATGTGACATTCAGCATCATATACTGTTCATGGCAAGACATTGTTAGATTGTCAAGTTAAATTTTATTAGAAATGTTTAGCTTGTGTAACATTCACAGAACAAGTTACAATCCAAGGTTTACTGTACTTGGTTTCAAATGCCACTAATCTCTTCAGCAGCCATATCTGTTTTGGCTTCAAATTTATACATGGTTCTTTTCATGGCAAAACTTTTTCAAATTTTTCTACTCTGCTTTTTGTCCCCAATTCTATTAATCTGGCTAAAAGCAGCCAGCAGAACCTGTAACATGTTGTGAATATTGGTGTGCCTGGAAATTTCCTCTGCCAGATTATTTAGTTCATGATCATCAATCTCAGTCTCCTGCAAAGTCTCAGGACATGGACAAAAGGAGTTAAATTGTTTTTCCATAATATAACATGAGTGGTCTCTAGTCCCATTCCTGAAATAATTCTAATTTTTTTACTACTACCTGATGATTCTGGCCTTTACTATCTGCATTTTTTGGTACTGGGGATCCAACTCAGGACCTTGCACTTGCAAGGCAGGTAGCACCATCACTGAGCTAAATCCCTAGTCCCATACTATCTGCATTCTTATAAACATTTTAGTCTTCTAAGCTCTGACCAGAATCAGCCATCAAGCTCTGCTTACAACCATCTAAGCTTTCTCCAGCCTGATTCTTCAAAATTCTCTAAACCAGTTTAAAAGTCTTTTGAACCACTTGTCAAGGCACAGTTACAGCAACAATCTCTCTTCTCTGGTATCAATTTTTTGGATTAGTCAGGCTTCACATCACTGAGATAACAATGCCTAAAACCTACAATTTAAGTTTAACTTGGCTCATTGTTTCAGAGGATTCATGGATAGCTACTACCAAGGCAGACACATCATGTGCAGAAGGGTGTATTATAATTAATTTACAGTGGCCAGAAATTAGAGCAAGGAAACTGTACCAGAGGGAGGGAGCCAGGGATCATATATAATACACAAGGTTATACCTCAGTGACATGACCAGAAAAATGCTTATTGTATGTGGCCAGCATTACTCTGTTATCATAACTAGAAAAGGGCACAACAGTTAAACTATTGGCCAATATTCCTGATGAACAGAAATACAGAAATTTTTGGAAAAATATTAGCAAATTGAATGCAACAGCACACAAAAGCAATCATGCTAATCAAATTGATTTTGCCCCAGGAATGTAAGGATGGTTTAGTGTATGAGGAGCAATACAAGTAATATACATCAAATCAAGAAAGGAAGGGTAAAAATTATATGGTCATCTCAGTAGATTCAGAAAGAGAATTCAATGAAATTCACATTCTCTTTTCATTAAAAGCTCTGGAAAAGTTATCTATAGAAGGATCATGCCCTGACATAGTCTATAATTAATATGTGAAAAAACTATAATTAACATAACTTGAATGGGGGAAAATTGAAAATGTTTCCTCCAGATTAGGATCAAGACAAATATATTCACTTCTATTCTATTATTCCACAAATTATTAAGGGTTTTAGCCAGGACAGTTAGTCAAGAGAAAAAAAATAAAAGCCATACAAGTAAAGGAGGAGTAGAACAATCTCTGTTTGCATACTATATGATTCTGTGCATAGAAAAGAAACTAAGATTCCCCCAAAAGATTGTTAGAACTGATAAATTCAGCAAAGTAGTAGGACATAAAATCAATGTACAAATATTAGTAGCTTTTCAATACACCAATAATGAATTTTCTGAGAAAGAAAGCTTGAAAGCAGTATCATTTATAGAGTGATTTAAACCAATTAAGTGAAAGACATCTGAAACGAAAATTACTGAACATTGATGAAAGAAATGGAGGAAGACACACACACAAATCTGAATGAACCTCCATGTACATGGATTGAAAGAACCAATATTACTATAATCTCCATAATGCCCAGAGCAATCTAGCGATTCAGTGCAATCCCAATCAAGGTACCAATGCCATTCTTTGCAAAACTAGAAGAAACAACCCTAAAAGTTAGAGTGAAAGAAAAAAGTACAAATAGCTAAAGCCACCTTGAGCAAAAAGGAAAAAAGACATAGTATAGGTAATAATAACAAGAACAGCATGGTAATTAGGCATTAAAACAAACTAAACAGAGATCTGATGTATTAGAGTAAACCCATGCACATACAAATAACTGATTCTTGGCAGAAACATACATTGGGGAAAAGAGCCTTTTCAATAAATGGTGCTGGCAAAACTGGATATCCTCATGCTAAAGGCTGAAAGTTTCCCCCTCTCTCTTACCCTATATGCAAAAATCAACTCAAGATGGATCAAAGACCTAAATGTATGACCTGAAACTACTACATGAAGTATATGAGAAACATTTAAAAACAATCATACAGGCAATGATTTTCTGGATAGGAAACAAAAGTAAAAATTGACAAATTGACAAATGGGATTATGTGAAACTACAGCACTTGGCACAACAAAGGAAGAAATCAACCAAGTGAAAAAATAGCATACAGAATGTGAGAAAATATTTGGCATCTATTCAACTGACAGAGGTTTAATATTCAGAATATATAAGGAACTCATAAAATGTTTAAAAAATAAATAACCCAAGTAATAAATGTACAGATGATTGGGACAAACACTTCTCAAGTGGCCAAAAAATATAGAAGAAAATATTCATTTTCATGATGGAAATGCAAAGCAAAACTATAGTGACATATCATCTCCCCCTATTTAAAATATATTACTCTTAAACCCCAGCAAATTCTAATAAGGCTAATAAATAATGCTGTTGGCAGGAATGTAAATTAGTACAACCAGAGAACTGTATGGAGATTTCTCCAAAACCTAAAAGGAGATCTAGCGTATCATTCAAGTACCCCACTTCTGGGTAAATATCCATAGAAAAGCATGCAAAAACAAAAAAAAAATATCCACTGACAATCGTGGAGTTGGAATTTAGAGTAGTATGAAGACCTTTGTACACCAGCAATGCTCGGGACATGCAGGGCCATGTTTATTGTGGCAGCATTCACCATAGCTACAAGATGGGATCAGTGTAAGCGTCCATCAACAAATGGATGAAAATTATGTTATATTTACAAAATGGAGTATTTTTCAGCCATAAAAAAATGAAATCCTGTTGTTTACAGCAAAACTAATGGAATTGGAAGGCATCATCATAAGTGAAAAAAACTAGACCCAGAAAGACAAGTGCCGCATGTTCTTTCTCATATGTGAAAGATTTTTTCTAAGTTGACCTGAAAATAGAAAAGTAGTAATGGGAGATTAGGCCGAGTGTGGGAAGAGGTTGTGCAAAAAGGAAGGTTTCATTTTATCATGTTGTATGCCTTTGTGGAAATGGCACATTGAACTTCTTTAACATGGACATTTAATGTGTTCATTAAAAAAATTTTAAGATAAAGTGAGCTTCCAGTAGGAACAAAGGGATAACACCATGGCATACATCCTGCACCTCACTCTGCAAGAACTGAGTTTGATGGTGCCAGGAGCCTTGATGCGGGCACTCTCCAGCAAGAGGCCAGTATGGACAAAGATCTTCCTCTGGGATTTTCAGGTCTTGAATATATTTCACATTTTTCTATCCTAATCTATAACTCCCATGGACTGTTACTACAAATCTGCACAGCATTTCTCCTCTTTGTCCAGGACAAGTTTAGAAATGGAGAAAGAATTAGCCTTTTGTCCTGAATTGGGAAGTAAACAGGCTTGGCTCTAACATTTAGTTCCCAGGCAAGCATAGAGATAGATATCAGAAACAGTGAAGTAGTCAGTCCAAGCCAAGCCACCCCTAGGCAGGTGTCTCCAATCCACTAACTCTGCTTACATCTCACTCTTATGGTTAGAAGGCCAGATTCAAACCCAGAATTACTAAATTCATCAATCAGAGTCTTGAGACACTTATAACAATGATAATGTTAGCCAATATTGATTGAGCACTTTCATCAGGTCCTGGTCTTAGCGTTTTAAACAGTCACACTTTAAAATTTTAATTAATTGATATATTCTCTCAATATATTTCTAATTATTTTCTTTTCTGTATCATGTTATATTAGATGTAGTAATTTTTCATTATTTTAACATTTAATATGTTGATATTTAGTGGAACTCTAAGAGAATATTGCGCCATCCTCAGTGGAGGAAAGATAGCCTCTTTAATAAATGGTGTTGGAAAAACTGGATATCAACCTGCCACAGATTAAAATTAGACCCTTATCTTTCGCCATGCACTAAATTAAAATCCAAATGGATTAAAGATCTAAATATTAAAACAGAAACATTAAACTTGCTGGAAGGTAAGTTAGGCAGAACTCTGGAAGACATTGGTATAGAAAAAGACTTTATGAACAAATCCTCAGTAGCACGGGAACTAGCAGAAAGAATCAACAACTGGGATCTCATATTACTAAAAAGCTTCTGTACTTCAAAAGAAACCATTAGCAGAACTAAGAGACAATCTACAATGTGGGAAAAAATTTTTACCAGCTGTACCTCAGACAAAGGACTATTATCAAGGATATATAAAGAACTCAAAACAATCAGTCCCCCCAAATATAAAGACCCAATCCAAAAATGGGCATCCGAAATGAACAGACATTTCTCATACAAAGAAGTAAAAGCAGCAAGAAAATATATGAAAAAATGTTCCACATCACTGGTCATTCGAGAGATGCAGATGAAAACAACACTGAGATTCCACCTCACCCCACAAAGAATGGCTGCTATCAAGAAATCACACAATAACAAATGTTGGCGGGGTTGTGGGGAGAAAGGACCCCCCCTCCATTGTTGATGGGAGTGCAGACTAGTGCAACCACTATGGAAATCAATATGGAGATACCTCAAAGAGCTTGGGCTGGATGTTCCATTTGACCCAGCCATCCCTCTGCTGGGTATCTTTCCAAGAGAACTAAAAGCATCATATCACAGAGAAGTATGTGCACCCATGTTTATAGTGGCACAGTTTGTAATAGCTAAATCTTGGAAGCAACCTATTTGCCCATCCGTTGGAAACTGGATAAAGAAGTTGTGGTTTTTCTATAAAATGGAATATTACTTCGCCATAAAGAGTGAGAGAATAGATTCATTCATAGGAAAATGGATACATATTGAAGATATACTCCTAAGTGAAATAAATAAGTCCCACATGTGTAAATACCAAATAGTTTCCCTGGTGTGAATATTCTGCAACAATGCATAAGATTCTAATAAGATTACTGACATTTAGAAATGGGAAGAAAGGAGCTAAAGGTGTAGGGAAGGTGTGATGCATAGGGGAAGAACAAAAAGCGAACAGAAAAAAATGTGAGAGAATGAAAAGATGAAAATAAAGTGTTTGTAGATGGGGAGGGGAGGAGGGGGGGAAGGGAGGTCAGAGGTAAGGGGAAAAAAATGAGAATCAAGACTTGACATGTAAAGGTACATGATCCCAACAATGAATGTAATTGTACTGTATCCCTAAATGTACCAATAAACTCAATAAAATTAAAAAAAAAGAGAATATTACAATTGCAAGTTATTCTCAATCTTATAAAAGAGAGGAAAAAAAACTTGCAATGGCTCATCCTGTCCCTAGGAAATGTAGAGCCTAAGACCACTGAGCCAGCCATACCTGAACAGAAGTTCTCTGGTATCTACTGTGCAGCTGACATCATCAGAAGTTCTTTGGAATGCCCATAAATACAACACCCATGCTTTAAGTTTTATGTTAATTTCCAAATGAAAACATGGTTTTGTTTTGCAGTATGCTTTGTAACAGGTGCCTTGAGCTTCCAATGTTAATATCTTCTATAATATTTGCCTTAGTTGCACAAATTTAAGGTGTACTCCTCTCAGACCTTATTTTAGGCTAAAACTTTTTGATTTTGATTTCCACAATCACTGTTGGGCATTGTGGCTGTCTTTTAGGTTTACATTAAAATAGGGCATGTATCAAAGACATCAAAACAACTTTTATACATACTTAAGATGTTTTTGCAAAAATACAACAATAAAAATATAGAGATGCAAAAAAAAATGTTCCTAGAGATACAGGCATGTGTCAAGTATTTGGCAAATGTTTAAATTTTTTAAAAATGTATTACAGTGAAAGACATATTACTTCAATCTCCCTCAGAATACTCCCTCTTTCTTCAAATACTCTAATCCCATCATTTTTGCCACTTCTGAAGCAGGTCTGGAGCCTACTTGAGTCTTATCACATATGATCAAAGATAGGGTGAATGCTGCCACCAGCTGCCTTCAAAAGAAAAAGAAGCTCATCAAAATGTTACCAGTGTGTCTTCACCTACCTTATTCATCAGATCTGCCACCATGCAACTGCTGGTCTTCCCCAAAGTCAAATGATCATGAAAGGTAAGCGTTTTGAATTGTTTAAAGAGATGGAGGCACCCACACCACACACCTGAAGTCACTCATGAAAGATGACTTTTAGAACTGCCTCACAAAGTGGCAAGAATGATGGCATAGTGTGTTTGCGATTTGAGGGATATTAATGTCAATATTGCTTTCCCTGAAATAAAGTTTTAGAATATAAACATCCACCAAATGTTTAGAATATAAACATCCTCACCTCATATTTAAGTGTTACAATTGAATGACTCTTATATACTCAAAAGTGACGTTCAGAGGACCTTAGTAATCTAGCAATGTGTAGGATCATGTGGATTAGGGAATATTCTAAAGATAGAATTCAGTCAGGACCTGCATAGTGGAATCCAGCTTTATATGAGGAAGCCTAGACTAACAAGACAGCAATAGGAAATATCAAGGAAAATGAATGCAAAAATAGGTTTTAAAACCCTGCAAAACATAAAAATAATTTGGCCTCTGACTAAAGATGCGAGAACAGAGAGGGAAGGATTAATGATGTCATCAAGTTTTGGAAGATGTATGCAGGGGCCACTGTTAGTACCACACAGGCCTGCTTCATCTGCTCCCTGAATCTATCTCCCAACCACTATGATACGGGTATTGTCTGCTAAGATTTACCCTTGCCCGTTTGTCTGGAGAAATGCCCTCAAGGATTGTCCTTAGCATGGAGTTGGAGCTGTCCCTATCCCAGGAGCCAGGGACATTTACCTCTTCCTCCAGGGACCTGATAGCTAATGACTGACTGATACGCTTTTCCCACTGCCTCAAGGTGAGCCAACTCTGTGGAGCCTATCATGCCTTTTGGCTCCCTGTGGGGCCAGTTAGAGGCTAGACTTCAACTGAAATTGAAACTTTGCTGAGCTGCTCCTACCTTTTCTGTTTTCCTCACTTCCTTCCACATTCTCTTGAGAGCACTTCCTTAATAAATCACTTACATGAGGATGCCTTTCTCGGGCTTTGCTTCTGTAGAAATAGACCTAAGATAGAAGAGTAGGCAACTATTGGAGCAAATGACAGAGAAGGGGAAGTAAGAGAGGGGAGTTAATTTGGACTTGGTTGATGGGTACTATCAATCTTTTCCCAGCATAGTCTGAATTCTCTTGAGCAACCTTCACCCAGGAAGCATACATCACATCTAGAGGAAGAAATTGCAAGGTACTGAAGAAGTAGGCAGGTATGAAGTACCCTTGATCTTAAATTGACTTTCTCATGTCAGTTCCTTAACTACCAAAGCAAATTCATATTAAACTTGCCCTAAGTACATTTTATTGGTTGACCTAAATTTTAAAATTGAAAAAAATTTCTAGCTGGGAATGGAGAACCCATGAGCACCTAGGGATCAGCAAAATATCCCAAACAATTTTTCAAGTGTTTTACTTTTGGCAAAACTCAATTTAACTCATTTTGCAAGTGTTCTTCCCTTCAGTTTTTAAACCCTTGGGCATTTCAAAGGAAATTTAATCCATATGTTTCTTATTCATTTACATTTTAAGTCATAAAAATGTTATTTTTATAAGAGCTGTTTGATATCCAAGAAACTTTCTGAGCCTTTTTAAAAATCTCTTTAAAGTCTTGGTTGGAGCCAGGGAGCAGACGTGGTGTGTGATACACCACCCGAGAATGTAATCCAGACAGACTCAACCAGAGACTGACCTCAGAACAATGCCTTCCACATCCAGCCAAAACAAACTGTGGCAAAGAGATGCTCAAGAAGGTTGGTCTGGACAACAGAGAGTCCTTGAGAGACACAGAGATAGCCACAGCAAGTGGTAGCAAGGTTGAAGGGGATCACTAGTGTGAGCTCGATGTGCTTGGGTGTATAAGGACTAGACCATCTACAGTACAACAAATTGTTGTTCTTGGCAGCTTTCAGCGGATCTGCAGATTTCTGCAGGACCAAGCTCCCTATCAGAACCCAAACATGTTACATAAAGAAAATTGTGCCTTTTCATAGCATTATAACATCTAAGGGCTTTAAGTAATTTATTGCATATCCTTACTACAGAGCTCCAGGTATGGTTAAAATGATAATTTTAGTGTATACTTAAATGATGTAAAAAGTTCACAATATATTGCTAAATCATTATGACTGACCTATACACAGACATTGGGACATTTTTTGTTAAGAAAGGGGGAATTTCGGGGCAACCCACTTTCCAGTTCCCCTTCTGTCTCTCTTAGACAGAAACTTTCTTTCCCTCAATAAATTTTTCCTACTCTTAACCTCTGTTGTTCCTAGAATTCATTCTTTGATTTTAGAGAACATGAGCTCACATTTTGGATATCTAGCAGGTTTGATAGTTACATCTCTTCCCCTTGTATCATTTTGGAGTCCCACTGAGATTACTAGATGGAGGTAAGAGTTTTCTTTCATAAATTCTAACTGTAGTCTTCTTGCTTCATAGATTGTAACTTGTTTCTTAGGCTTTCATTGGTTTCATGGATTCTGGTTTTTCTTTCATAAACTCTGGCCTTTGTTTCAAGTGTCCTAATTTTAAATTGTGTTTTAAATGTTTGCAAATTTCTTGTTTTTCTTATGCATTGCATTTTGATAAAAATTGTGTTTTATTCTTGTTTCGTATGTGTTGCATTTGGACTTAGTTGCTTAAAATGCTGTAAAACGGGTGTCTTACGAAATTATCTCAGATAAAGACAGTTCGGGCTTTTCTCTGTTCCTTATAGAATCATAAACAAATGGTGGTTACTCGGCCAGCTGGCAATTGCCCATAGGGTAGTGCCACTGTCAAATCAGAGGACAGGTTTCTCCAGTTCCCCTCTGGTGAATCCCCACTCCCATTGAAGCCAATGGCAGATAGAACATTGACCAGATAGGCAATTGGGCTCCTTTTGGAGACAGATGTCTGCTTGCATGGAACTAGTGAAAACTGAGGTGAAAACTGAGGTGACAACTGAGGGGTCATGACCAGGGCTACTCTCTGTTGGGTACCCAAAGGTCCCTCAGAAGAAACTAGCTCCCGACAGCCCATCTGGGCAATCAGCAGAAAATCTCCACATCTTGTCCTGTATCTGGACTCCTCAGTGAGGTGAAAGGGGAACTTGTCAGTGATCATCAGGTATCCTCTGTCTCAGAGTGATCTGAAGTGATGCAGACAAAGCCCTTTCCTAAGCCTCCATTAAGAGCTGAGCTACAGGTTTGGACTGCTTTCTCTACTACTAGTAAGACAGACCTCTAGACATATATAAAATACCTTTCATAGATTAAAAACTACCAAATCTTCTCACCCTTCCTAGGCATGGTCTTTATCATTTATGTGTGTAGGGGAGAAAAACACCTTTTCCAATAGGTTATAGACTTTGGAACTTTGACTGTGGTCTTATAAAATGTTATGTGGTGATTTTTCTTGGATGTTTAACCAGCTTGAGCTTTATTTGGACTTTTCCTCTTTGCTAATGAGTTAGAAACTCCCCTTAAACTTTTCTCCAACTTGTTGGGAGTTCATTTGAGAATCCCTCCTAGTCAGATCACATCTTCTTCCAGAAAGTCAGACTAAGACAACTTACAACAACTGGTTTGTCTTACAATAAGGAAAATAACAATCAGTAACTTGCATTTGTTTTTACCTGCTAACTAGAATATGGAACTATTTTGGCCAGCCTTTCTCCTCCTTCATATGTGTGCATAGAAAGTGAATAAAGGTGCCTTTACTGTGTAGATTGTGGCTGCTAGGAAGACCTATGAGTTTCAAATACTTAAATTTAAAATGGACCTTAAAGGAGTAGCCTTGTCTTGCTGCTAATAAAAGTTGTCTAAAAGACTGAGAGACTACAGAAATTTCTCAGGGCTTTCTCTACCCTAGGGCCCAGGGCAGAATCTCTGACTTAGCATCTCTGGAGGTGATCTCTTTTATAGGAAAAGTGCTATATTTTCCTCTGTCTCTTTCAAGGAACTAGAAAGCAGTGGTTTGAATTTTTTGATTTGTTAGCAATACTACCCTAAACATGATCGTTCTAGCTGAAGTCAATTGTAACTTGTGCTTTGAGAGTACTTACTGAAGTAAGGATATGAGTTACCTGAGGAAGATAAGATCATGCTGGTCCTGTCTGGTTTTATTTTCTGGGTCTCTCTCAGGATAGTAGCTACCTACCCTGGAGTGGAATAAACCTTGGCGAGTGCACTAGGGGTCACAGGAATCAAGCAGAGACTGATAGGACATCATATTTGTTTCTCTTGTTTTAGATTAGGAACTCCACATCGGAACCTCACACTCCTTTCAAATGTATTAAGGAGCAATTTATTATTTGTCTACACCCGCGCATAGTGGGCCTACTTCCTCAAGCCAAGTACACAGAGGAAAGTACTATGATGCTATCTCACTATTAGAATTATATTGTAAAAGACAGAAAATGGTCAAAATTATCTTATGCTGAGATTTTAAGAAGTAATTCTTGATTATGTTCAAATGTAAATGTGTGCCATAGAAAAATGAGACACCTCACCCGTTAGACATTCAGTACCTCTAAGCCTGAGGCTACTCCTCTCGCCCTTTAGAAAAAAAGTTTCTAAGACAACTTCAAACCTTGACTACCAGGTGCTGAGGATGGAGTGTCTAGGCTGGCCATAATTCAAACCTCCATGAGGCTATATCCATCCTTAGCTAAGTTGTTCGGGCCCCTCAAAGACAATATCCCTTGCAGGAAGTAAATGGCAAATGTGGGACTATTTGTATTCATCTGTCTTTTTCTCAGTGATCTAAGACATATTAAATGAGACCTAAGAAAGTTTTTGATGACCCTGATATGTACATTGAGGTCTTTAGAGAAATTACTCAGACCTATGAACTAGATTAGAAAGATGTGATATTGACCTTCAATCAAATACTAGTTTTTAATGAGAAACAAGTAGTATTACACTAGAGACAAATATTATCTTAACTTTAGAAATTCAAAACATAGGCAGCCAGAGGAATAACTGGTTTCTACTGGAACACAATCAGTTCCTAAACGGGACCCCTACTGGCCTGACAATCAGATAGGAGGTTAAAACAGAAATAGAAGACATTTTCAGGCATGTATTCTTAAAGATCTAGGAAATATGAGAACTAAGCCCTTCATTTATTTTAAATTGCCAACTATCAGAAAGAGATGAGGACATCCCTAGATCCTGATTTGATAAAAGGAAATACTATAGTTTTCCCCAAGTCAGTCTTGCAATATGTAGATGGTATAGTGTTACATGCCCCTCAGAAGAGCTTTCTAGCCAAGACACCGTATTCTGCTGAATTTTCTAACAGACAGAGGTTATACTGTTTCTAGGTCTAAGGCTCATGTTTGCAGCCTTGAGGTAAAATACTTAGGCCTTAGTATGTCTCAGGGAACCCAAAGACTTGGGGAAGAAAGAATTAATCCAATTATTTCCTCTCCACAGCCCAAGACCCTAAAACAGCTATAAAGAGATTTCTAGAAATTACCGGCTTTTATTGACTTTAGATAGTAGGATATAGTGAGATCATGTGACCCATCTATCAGCAAGTAGAAAAACCAAAAGACAGCCATAGTTTAACCTGAGAACCTGGTTCTCAGACCACATTCCAGAAGCTAAATTAAACACTTCTAAGTGTCTACTTTCAGGACACCATTTCAGCTTGTATATTAATAAAAGGACAGCTAAGGCATGACTTTGGGAATGTTTCTGCAAGATCAGAGAGATGCTCAACAGCCTCTGTAGAGTATTTAAGTCATAAATTAGATATTATCAATTCAAAATAATTTATTTCAAAAAGAAAATCCCTAAGCAATATAGTTAGAACACTTTCATTCTCTTTCAAGAGATAAAAACAAAAACAAATAAAAAACAAAAAACAAAACAAAACAAAAAAAAACAGCCATTCAGATTCTTTGATTATTGGTTTAATTTTGTGCTTGGCAATGCAATTATAGGTGGTCATATCCTTTGTCTCTAGAGATATGTTCTGCTGAGGATTGCCTATCATTCTGGAAAATGTCCTTCTATACCTGAGATGGTTAAGATTTAGTTCTTGTGCCATACTTAAAGGCACTCTTCTGTCCCTTCTCTACTGCCCTGCCCTGAGAAATAATGCAGTTCTCAACCATATTTAACTCAAAGGCACTTCCCTCCTCGGTGGCTTCTGGATTTCAAGACAAAGCTTCCAGAATGGTAAGTGTCCCTTTCCTAGAACCCGTCCAGAGTAAAGCCGACCTTAATTTATTTCTAGGACATATTCAAAACTGGTCTAGGCTTCATCCCAAACTGTTGAAGACTAAATATACGTTTTAGTCCAGGTTTATCTGTCTTTCAGCCCTTGGGTCAAATTAGAGAATGAAAAGAACAGCTAACCTGGCTCTGGCCACTTCTTATACCTGTAGTCTGCCACCACTGGCACTGGACAAGACAAAGTCTGAGAGACACCTTAGATTGACCACAGAACAAGAGGGGTAGATAGAGTTGAGTTCTTTCCCTTTGTTCTTTTCGAAATAGAAAAAAACAGTCATAGGCAGACATCTGCAGCACAGCAGGCTGGAGCCTTAGCAGGCCTTCTTTCACTATGTAGAATTCATACTCAGCTCAAAAGAGGGTCCCCTGGTCTCTTCTACATGCAAAGCTGGCCTGAGTGACCCCACTGGAGATAGTTAAAATTACTTGGAACAGTCCGTCCCTTTAGCGAGAACAGGCATATGCAGCTATCAGCAACCATGAGAAGCCTGTATACCCCGTAGCTGGGGCTTCCAGTCGGATAAACTGTTATCTTAGGGCCCATCTTAAAACTGTTTTTGCTTTCGCAGGTGTAGATTTGTATTCCTTTGATTCTTATTATAAGAGATCTCTGTTAATTGATCTACAAAGTTCTAACTAGTATTATTTATAGTTATAAACTAAAAATTATAAAAGATATAATTCAACTTGGCCAAATACATCTGAGTGCACTCTGGTTTACAAACAAGTTAAGTGTGTGTCTGTTCAATTCCTTATAACATGTACAGCTGTTTTGTCTGAGGTTTTTTTTCTTTTGCCATTTGGAATTTTTAAAGATGTTTGCCTGTAACTCAGGTTGGCTTATAGATAAATGTTACTAACGACGTGCTTCCCCCAGATTGCGAGATGATCCAATTAATGTCAATTGGTTTTACAAATACAGTACGTATTGTTGTCTATATAATAACTGAGGAATCTTTCATAGGTCAAAAGTAACATGTTAATTGTTATGATCTGGCTCTCATAGGTCATCTAAAAATTTGTTTGGTCATGGTCAAACAGCTAAGTTTTCTATGGGAAAACAATAAGGTTTTATTTAAAATGCTTTTGGTATAAAACAAAATTAAAGCACAATGGGTTTCATGTACTGATACTTATTGTTATTTCATGATGTATATGTTCATGCATTCTGGGTGTACAAGTCTTCTAGGATATTGTTTATGGTAATGATCTTTTTGACTCATGTATCTGCCTTTCTTGCATTCCAGCTCCTTGTGGTAAGATAGATGTCAAGCCAGCATGAGCTAACCAGTCAAATAATAGTTTTCTTAAAAACTTATGTGATGTATGTTATATGTGTCACCAGTCAAAACAATGTCACACACTAAAATCAGAGGTTGGACATTATGAACTCCTAAGGTACCTCTACAGACCAACATGTATGTTATCTCTAGATGGCATTCTTCTAATGGATAACAAGAATTAAAGAAGAATTTTCTTTATGTCATTTAATGTCTTGTGATTAGATGGAGATATCTGAATGGAAGATTATTCCATGATAAGATGGACATTGGTACAAAGAAATTATCATCACAATTGTCATGCTAAAATACTATGTGTCTTTTGAACTAAGTTTCTATAATATATAACTGTTGTCTGTTAACATTCTGCAGGGATTAAACTATTAAAACAACTATGGTTGCTAAAAAAAAAACAGCCTGTCTAACTGTGCTTTATACTTCAAAGTGCTTAATGTCCAGACGAAATTATAATAGTTAAACTACTATTGTCATTGATCTTATCTTCTGGGTGTTCAGCAACTAAAGTTTGGAGACCAAAACTAGAAAGGTAACTGGGCTAGGAGGACAGCCAATATTTTGGACCTGGCCCCTCAAGGTCTACAAGATCCAGGACACAAAAGAACCTTTCCTATAGGATCCTACATCTTTGGTAAGTCACTCAACTTCCTGAGCAGAGAGATTTCTGGGCACTGGAGAATAAATACACTGTTTACCAAAAGAGGGTCACCACAAGAGAAAAGTCTCCCATGCTTTCACTGAAAGCAACATGGTCACATAAGGCTGTGACCCATCCTAATGGCTGACACTGACAGAGGAGCTGAGAGGCTCTATGCATGTTTCTAAAATAATGCCTGAAGAGACTTAACTGACCTTGGTAGATAGCAAGAGGTTCATGTTGAATGACACAAGTCTCACTTTAACTTGGTCATTAATACCCAGTAGAAAAGAATAACCAAAAGAGGTATAAAATAATGTCACAGACATAAAGCTAGATATAAAAAGGGGCTCCAGTCATTGACCCCTTCTGGAAGTTTTCAGCTCTACCAGTAGCTGACCATGATTATGGATCATTAGGAAAAACTATGGTATAAGAGCTCAGCTAGAGTTTTATATTTCTTAGCACAATTTGTGCTTCAAATTGTCTCTTATCTTCCAGCTAAAACTAGAGAGACTTATGACAAAGTATCAGACTTATAGATAACCTCTAAGTTCAGCAGGTTCAATCACTATTTCAGTGTCTAAATGTGGCTTTCTCCCCAACCTGCCCTTTCATTCTAGTGTGCTCATGCTTAGATTATGCATACTCTCATTTCTTAAAAGTTTTCTTTATTCTTGCATAGAGGCTGCCAAACTCCAAGTGGTCATACAAATGGAACCACTGATAAGTGTGCTAGACTTCTTTATTTATTTAATTTTGGGGGCCCTTGCAATTGTGAGGCAGGCAGCAGAACCACTGAGCCAATCCCCAGCCCCAGTGCTAGACTTCTTTTACTGGGATCTACCAGACTGACCTTGTAAACAGTTCATAACTGCTAAACTGTATGACGTCTATGTTGGATTCTGAAGTCCTCTGGACCTTCTCCTTATTCTTTGTTGGCTATATTCATAGCAATCCTGCTGACCTTATAATATGGACCATGCATTAACTGTTTATTTGTCTTCATCTTCTCCAGATTTAAAAGCTGTGCAGCTACGAAGATGACAATGTCAGGCACCTACTGAAGGTCTTTAGATAGACACTCTGTAGAGTAACACTAACTGCTGATCACAACTATGACCCTCTTCAGCTGGAAGTAGACAGAGCTATCTTTGCCCTTTTCTGCCTCACAGCAGTACTTCTTCAGAGGGGGAATATTGCAGATAGGTAAGTTAATTAGATATCTTATAGGCAGTTAGACAGGGCCACCCTCAAGGTGCCAACATGGAGGAAAATCAAGACGTGTTCACTGAAGGCCAGAACTTTGAAAGGAGTTGCTTCCCCTAGGGATGAATAGCAGTGATTGATACTCTAAATAGGTTTCAATCACCTGGGTGGGAGGCCAAGGTCTTAAACCAACCTTTCCAGGAAATATCCCCGACTCCATCCTTACTGAAGATCCTTGTACGCTTGCTATCTATGTGACTTGTTCCCCCATTAGACCCCCATTTAATCAATATTCTTATTGGTTGGTCATGGTTTTGCCCTATGTAGTGCCCACCTAGTAAATTTCCACTGGGTGTTACAGTTTTGTCCCATTTTGTACAGGCCTCACCACATGACTTCGTTGTATAAAACATCTTTGAAAAGTAGGGTGAGTGGGCAACCCTCTTTCCAGTCCCCCCTCTGTCTCTCAGACAGAAGCTTTCTTTCCCTCAATAAATTTTTCCTACTCTTAAAAATAAGAGGACTATCAAATGCATGTTATATGTACAGAGTTCACCAAAAATGTATACCTAAGGAAAAGAAAAAATTGTATGAATATTCTAATACTAAATCTTCTGAGACATCAGGAGGACACAATTATAAGAGGTGCTCAAAGTGGTGGCCCTTAGCTTCCAGACAT
Organism: Fukomys damarensis; assembly: GCF_012274545.1. NCBI lineage: Eukaryota > Metazoa > Chordata > Mammalia > Rodentia > Bathyergidae > Fukomys > Fukomys damarensis. Next base: position 8,356,355 of record NW_022900930.1, on the reverse strand, counting down.
TTATTAGTATGATGAACTGCTGAAGTTTGTATCCAGTTTTGGTGGGCTCTTTGTATATTGCAATTTTAAACTGTAATTTCAGCCTATAGTATTGGGCTGTTCTTATTTAGTTTGCTTTCTTGGTTATATTTTCCAACTTCTGCAGTGTGGAGCTAAAATTTTTTCTGTACTTTAAAAAATGTACAGAAAGTATCCCTATGCTATTGAAAGGAAGCAATGCCCTTCTTGTTTCTTCTGCTAGTGAACAATACTGTGTGGGGTCCAAGCCGGAGGGGGTGCTACAGCAAGCACTAGATGATCAAATCGTCTGAGAGCTGATGGAATGCAAGCCTCATCTGGAATGGCTGAATCTGTGGTGACCGTGCTTTCTGAACCTCAAATTGGTCACACGATTTAACATGTAGGGGGTTGCAATAGGATAGATTATTTTAAATCAGAACTGTTCTCAAAACTCTAAGACATATGGTTGTTCTGCCTATAGGACACAATGCTTCAGAAAGGAAGAGAAATTCTACATGCAGTCAAAGAAAGGCTGGTATCTAATAAAACTGTAGCTGCTGGTTCTGAATATCCACTGAAGCACAACTCTTGGTTCTCCCTTGTGTAAATGGAGACAGCATTTTAAATCCAAAGGACTATTACTTTTACATCTGTTGGCATCTAGTCAGTTTCTGTTTAAAGTACTCCCTGCACAAAATGTGCATGATTGCCAACATTAATTTACTCCATAATTCTCCTGAAACCTGTAAAATGAATGCTTTCCTCCAGAGAGCTACTCTCCCTAACACCATTAGCACCCTGTTTCCTCCCTTCTTTTCTACCATCCGCACCAATCTCAGGGGTGGTTCTGAAATAACAACCATTTTCCTTCCTACTCATATGGAGTCATTAGGTCCTCTTTAATTACAGAGACAGAATAAAGCAAAGCAGAACATCCTTTTCTGAGACCCCATTAATGGAGAAAAGTTAAATACTACTTACTGCTTCTTTTTTAAAAAAGAAAAAATGATTTCACAACATTCAAATCAAATGAATAGGATATGTGGAGAATTCAGTTTTGATATAAAATCAAGTTATTTCAAAACCCTGGAAAAGCCTCGGACTTAACATTCTGTGATGGTTCTATTTAAATATATTGCATTCTCACCTTCTGGAATGATTGAATTCATCCTAAATATGCACTAGCTATAAAGCTCAAAAATGATGAAAAGTTAAACCAATAAGCTGTCATGGTTAATCAAACTTTCCTATGGAATACTTTATGCTCAATTCATAAGAATATGAGCCCTTGGTTTCGTGTCCTATGGGATAGATCCCAAATGCTGGCAAATCTCTCTTACAATGAAAGTAGTTTGAAAAATTTCAAGGGCCTAGTTATGTATAGATGACATGTAGAGGCAATGTCCATTCCAAATGATACTTACATAAATAAATTTCAAAAGTCCATCTCAGAGCAAAGCAATGGAATATTTAATTGAGCTCCACTGATGAGGGAAGGTAGGAGTGAGTGTGTATGTGTGTGTGTGAGAGAGAGAGAGAGAGAGAGAGAGAGAGAGAGAGAGAGAGAGAGAGAAGACAGAGGATGTCCCAAAAGCAAGAAGGGGAGAAAAATGATTTGGACTTTGATAATATTTATCTTCTAGTGTTCTATTTTTGTCATCATGCCAAGAATTCTGCATTCAAACATCACCAGAACAATGGCACACAACATTAGATGGGATGCAAAATATTGGAACACATTGTAGGTGCTTAGTAACTATCAAATCATATTTACTGATTCATTCAACAATTAACAATTAAAACTCTCTAAGTAGCAGCCATCAGGATAGGCAGTGAGAACACAAAGATGAGAGACCATATCCTGCCCTTGCAGAAGTAGCAGTTGTAGTTGGACAAATAAACGTATGAAAAAAAGTACAGGGTACTCAATACAAGGGAGGTTGAGTATGATATTAGTAGATGAAATGTAGCCTTCTCAGCAAACATAGCTCTTGAGTTTTAAAGAATGATTAGGACTTAGTCAAACTAAGGATAGGTAGGATGGTAGTGAATGGATAAATAAAATTACCCAGTATTTTTTGGTATAAGAGCATCATATCACTACCAGTTAGTTTGTGGGCTTACAGGCTTCCAAAAACATAAATCCTTTATAGTTTAAAATAATCAATTAAAAGAGCTCCTGGCTAAAGTGTCAATATCTAATTCCAAGAAAATAAATCTTTTCTTCGTCAGAAATCCACTGACTTTATAGTCTATTGCTGCTACTGAGCCATCTAAAGCCAAGCTCAGAACTTTTAGAAAGCAAATGAAAACTGGGTAATGTTTGAGAAAACTGTACTATTTTTAACATAGAATATTATGTATTTTCAAAAACAGATTTAAGCTCAAATCCTAGATTCCCCATATAATAGCTGCATAGTTTACTGCTTTAACTTTTCTGAAACTCAGTTTCCTTCCCTTGTTTAAGTGGTAAAAATTCCTTTCATGTGTAATAAAACTGTTGGGGAGAATTTAATTAAACAGTATATATAATTTTGACACTTAGTGTATCATTCTTTTCCCATTTTCCTGGAAATTGAGGCTAGGGTAATAGAGCAGGGGAATAGAACCTCAGCTCACCACACCGGAAGTACCACAGACAGTGGCCTGGTCAGCCTCATGTTAGCCAGCAAGCCAACCCTCACTGATCAGCTGCCGAAAAGTAATATTTAGCTATGGATTTTGAATGCTAGTAGGCAGCTTCTACTTACCATTTCATTTACACAGTGGAGACACCTGTAGTGTAGCATGTAGAACAGAATTGTTATAGGAAATCTCTCCTGTGGTAATAAAGACACTTACAGTTAACGAGCTAATAAATATTGTCAAGTGACCTTTCCCTTGCCAAGTATTAAATCGTAAAGGGAGGGGGGAAGGGAAGGATTAGAACTGCATATTTGCTACGGAGTTCAAGTTCTGGACTTCTTCTGGCTAACGTTTATTATAATTGACCATATTTTAGGCTTGTCAGCCCATTAATTCCTCCTAATGCCTAACACTGTATATTCTCTAGGGCAGAGACCTCTTTCTTACAGGCTGGTGTGTGGTTAAAAGCACAATGTTCTTTTTTCTTGCCAGTAATAGCTCTTTGTAGGTTTTCTTCTCCTAGAGCAAAGGATGAAGATTGGTCTTCTTTGCTACAAAATTAGCCCTTTTCAGCCTTACTTCTTTCCATACATTGTCATGAACACACACTCTCAACACATACTAAAAAATTCATGAGTTTAGATCTTTTCATCCTGATAGTGTACTTTATTGCAAATACCTGATCCATTCCCATTATTTCTAATCAGACTGATGTAACATGTTACATTACTTCAGCTTCTAATTACAGACGTTGTGATGGCTTCAAAAGATGTCCATGAGTTCTTCATACACCTTCTTTCAGAAGATAGAGCCTCTTTCCCCTCACCAGTAGTCTTGGTTGAATTTAATGCCTTCCAATGAATGGAATGTAGTAAAAATGATGATGTTCAATTTCCAAGACAGGTCATAAAAGGGATTGTGGCCTCTTCTCTCTCTCTCTCTCTCTCTCTCTCTCTCTCTCTCTGTCAGGCTATGTACTTTCAGGGACATTAATGCCATGTTGTGCGCATTCTCAAAATGACCCTGACCCACATGGGTAGAAACGCAGGCTGCCCACAAATAGCCATGTGAAGCAGCCATCTTGAAAGTGGGTCCCCTACCCCTCATCAGATTGATTACTAGAATCCTGGCCTGACAGTTTATCACCTCATTAGAAACCTTGATCCAAAATTACCTAGCTAAGCCACTTCCAAATTTTTGACAGAACCTAAAAGATTATAAAGCCTAAAAGTTTGGGGTGGGGGTAGTTTGCTGTATGGCAAAAGAAAAGTAGCCAGGAATGCTGATCTATGCCTGTTATCTCAGCACTGAGGCAGGAGGATCACAAGTTTGAGCCTGGTCTGGCTCATTTAAATGAATTAGCAAAAACCTATTTCAAAATTTAAAAGGGGGGTGAAGCTGGGATATAGCTCAGTGCAAAGACCCTGTGTTCGATCCCAAGTATCACCCCCCAAAAAATCTAAGAAGATTTTTAACCTGTGTGCATATAGGCTCTGGGAGGCATAATAGTCCATTAGCCTCAGACATTACTCTGATTCCTTGGCTACTTATGGGTCGCAGACACATTGTTTACACATTTTCACTTCTTCCCAAAGAAATGGTGAATTTCTCTTCACGCTTTCTTCCTCAAGTTATATCCATGGCTGTCTCTAAGTATTAGCTGGAGAAGAATTTTAAGGCACCAGCCTTCCTATAGATATCTGGAAAAGGGCATCATCCCACAGCAGAATTTTCTCCCTGAGGCTTCTTGCCTATTTATTTTCACTCTCATCCTCTTCTCCTGGGACCAGCCTTGAGCTGCCCTCTCAGCTGTGAGGTCTTGCTCACAAGGACTGACTGGGAGATTGGGAGTGGGTGCAGGAGCAGAGCCTAAGCTGAACAGCCATTAGAATGGAGAAACAAACCAACTAGTCAGTGAGGCCCACGTTACAAGGAAAAGAGGGCTTAAAAGCTCAACTCCAATTTGAAGTTTAAGTCCAAGACTTTGGCTCACGGGGAAGTAAACAGGGAGATGAAAAATAGGTTGAAGATGAATTTGTCATTTCAAGGGGCATCAGGATGTTCTGAGTTCCCAATTCTTTCTTTCAAAGGTATGTTCTTCTCTTTGGTGAGATCACAATCTCCTGACTTTCTTCAAGTTTCTGAATCATTGCTGCTTCCTTCTCCACTGGATGGAAATGTTGGAATGTCCCAGGATTCCATCTTAGATCAACTTCTTTTCCATAGGTGACCTCATCTTGACCAACAACTTGAAGTAAATTTATATGGTATTAATCCCAGATCTACATCTCCAGACTCTCCTCTAGACCTCAGATTTATAGATACACAATCAGTCTTCATAGCTCTGCTTGGTTGTCTTAAAAGCATATCAATCTCAAAATGATCTCAAAACAAACTGTAATTCCCACTGTACCAAGAAATGTGATTTTGTTGTTGTTGTTGTTTTGGGGCTTTTTTGTTTTTATTTATTTTTTGCTTCAACAAATACCCAAGAGCCAAATCTAGAAGATATCTTTAAATTTTTCCCTATCCCTTTATACACATTTATCTTATCAGCTACTCCTGCTAAAGTTGCTTCCAAAATTCACCCTTTTCTCTCACCTGGGCTGCTTATTACAGTAGCTTAATGAGTCTTCTTTTTTCTATTCTGCCTCCATGGTCTATTTCCCTCTCCATAGCTAACTAAATATAAAAAATAATTTAGATCATATCCTATAGTACTTTTTTTTTTTTACTCTGAGAACAAAATCCAACTTTCTCACTCAGGCTTTAAAACCCCCCGCATGACCTGGCTTCTTACTCATACATTTCCTCTTTTTCTTTCTAGACACATGGACCATCTTTATGTTCCTCAAACACATCAGGTACCTTCTTGCTTCAAGACCTTTTACTTGCTGTGCCCTATGCTGGAATTTTCTTCCTGATCTTTTATACCTGCGTTGCAGTTAAGATCTAAACTGTTGCCCCAAATTCTCATGTGTGTGAAAGGTGATTGGATTTGGGGGGCACTGTACCCATCAGTGAATTTACCCACTGACAAGTTCAATAACCACTTGTGCTATTAGGAGGTGGGACCAGGTTGGAGGTAGGTCATTGGACGTGTGGCCTGGAACCGTGTATGTCCCTCCCAGCTCTTTCCTTCTCTCTCTGCTCCCTTGATGCAATAGGTGCTTTCTCCACCACTGTACTCCTCTGCCATCCTGTTTCCGCTATGGAGCTAGCCAAGCATGGACTGAAATCTTAAACTTAAGTAAATCTCTCCTCCTTCAAGTTGTGGGTGTGGAGACTTCTGTCCCAGTCACAGAAAAGTGACCAAGACAAACTGTATGTATCCTTGCCAGTAAGTCCTCAGCTGCAATAAGACTTCCTCAGGTCTTTCCCACCCATCACTGTAAAGTTGCCATTTAGCCTTTTACCACATCACTTACTTTTAACTCACTGCCAAGCTCTATCTTCATTTCTTGACTTTTCCCTTTTGTAGTTTTTTTTCTTTTAACTTTTATATCCCTATCACCTCGAACAATTCTTGGCACAGCGTAAGAGTACAGGAAAGACTTGTGAAATAAATTAATGTATGATAGTGCACATGAGGCTCAATTGTATTCTACGATTCTCCCCTCTAGTAGTTCTTTGGATTCCGGAAGGATAAATTTGGAATGAGCCAGAGTGGGGGCCTGGTTGTGTACAGTGACCCATTTCTGGAAGTGTTTGTAGCAGGCTGCTGTGTGGTGCATCTGTAGGCACCTGCTGAAAGGGCACGGTTGATGGCACTCACTGGAATAAACAGTAAAGTATGGGAAGCAATTGGCCACAGAGGACATAACAGAGAAAGAGGAGGACTACTGAAAAGGTATATGCACACATCAATTGGCATGTCGTACACCTCCCCCAGAGACAATAATTTGAGAAAGAAAAATAATTTTCACGTGTCTTACACTGAGTACTAAGATTTTTGCCTTATTATGTCCAGAAAACCAAAGTATTATCATACGTATACAACCAAAATCTACATGTTTGATGCATACATACCAACACCTGGAGGTTAAACTAATAACCACACTGGAAAAGTTAAACAAGCCTATCTCTTATTTCAGGTTCTGTTTATACTTCTAGCTTTCAGCCAACTTATTTGATTTCAATCTATGCGTCCTCATTAGTTACTATCATGACATGACAAAACCGAGCCTAATGTCACTGGTTTAAACTACAACATGTAGGGTAAAAGCAATAGTAGCCCATTTTCTTTGCAGGAGAATAGGGTTCCAACACTTCCCTGGTGTTCTGTAAGTTCAGATAAAGTTGTACTTTTGTGACTTGAAAGTAAACACACCATCTACTCATTAACATATTGACAGGGAAAGCCCTCCACTCTCAAGATGGTCATTTTGAAGTAAGAAATAATTCAACTGATAATGGGATTTGTTGCTTCCTCACAGGATGTAGCAATACCCACATGTAGACACTGATTAGATACCTTCTTGTGCGTTAATTTGATAGTTACTAAGCCACAGTGCTATTTAAGACACTTTTTCTTTCTGTGACTTAGATTCTCCATCACAGAAAGAGTTACTGAGTGACTATAGCACATTTTACACACCTAATGGATCTTAATCCATGGGATATTTCCAGGGAAACGTTGCTTTTTAAGGAACATTGACATTATTAACAAAAGCTATGAAGTATCAAGAGGATATAAAAATGCCAAATTACTAAGGAGAGGCCTCTCTACTATACAGATGGCTAGAAAGATCAAACACCAAATACAAAGCTATTTTTGAAGGCTACTAATACATTAGGAGACTCCAATTTGTATCATCTTGGTTTTAAAAGTTGTAAATGTCCAATAATAACTCCTTTGATATTGACGGGAAAGAAAGTTGGGGGAGAAGAAAAGGAACAAGTTAAAATTAAATACTCTCCTTAGGGAACAAGCACATTCCACAGACATGGAATGTGAAGGCAAGAGCTCCATTATTGAGGCAGGAGGGATGGTAGTGACAGCCTCTGGAAGCTAGACTTTAACACTGCCCATTACTGACGGCAGTGCCAACGTTTCTATCTAGAAACAACTTAGGTGCAACAATCCTGTTGGAAGTAGCAGTACTTTTAGCAAGCATATTATTGTTACTCGGTTGTGTATTTATTCAGGTAATCTTGGGAGAGTCCTAAAGTCTAGAGGGACTAAAGCAACCCTTACACAGCTCACTCTTTAGATCGTACCCTCTTACATTTCCTAATGGAGAAATATTAGTTGGTACAGGAGGGGGAAATAATACTTGGTATAGGAACAAATGAGATGAAGGAATTCTCTCTCGCTGAAGCTGGAAAAGACCTAGAAATCATCTGCTCTGCCATCTGAAGGTCATATGAGGAGCTGAAAAAGTGTGGATAATTATTGAATCTAGGCATAGAAATGGGTTTAATTATAGTTTTTTCACTAAGCGATACATCTATTTTTAGATGTCCATAATACAGAGAAAAAGGGAATGAATAAAGGAGAAAAGGAAGAGTCCTATGAAAAATCATGGGGCCATGGAAAAGAAATGGTTTTCTGTCAGGTGTAGAGGGGACACAGCAAAAGACTGCTTTTTCTCTGCAATTGTAAACCAGACACAAAAACTTTAACATGGGTTTTTCTCTTTTGCTGAAATTGCCCACAAACTACATCAGCTCTTGAAAACAAGTAGCCTTTTTTGAGAAGCTCAGCTAACATAAAAGTCTGGCTGTAACCAAAGGCAGAAATGCAGATGTGCATTCAGAATGTTTCAGGTGTTCAGGCCTCTGTGCATCTCTGTGCCACCAGAAAGGAAAACCCAGTACATCTGCCTCCCAGCTGCCCAGCTGCATCCAGGATAATCACATGGAGTCACATTGCATGGATCCTAATTGCAACCACTACATAGATTCTTATTTCTTCAAAATGTCTTATTACTCAGCAGGTCCAAATTGTACATCTAAAATAGATATCAGCTTTTCATACATGGAATTAATAACTTGTCTTTTCAGACGCTAAGTTCAGAAAGTGTTCAGAGAAGAATTAATGGAATGTGACTTAATAAGTAAACAGAGTTAGCTCTTAGAAAAGAGACCAAGACTCATCTCCAGACCAAGGCCCTATCTTTCTCTATCCTGCTGAGTATTTACATGGTCACAAACAGGCTGAAAAACTGCTGGGAATGTGGATGACACCCTTTGGAAGTAATTTTTATGAGATCCAAACAATTTCCCAGAAGTTACAAAGAAAAAATACTGTGCTACATGCCAGAGATAAGATACAGATGGTGTCAAGTAAGATTAAGAGAAAAATCAGCAAAGCTAATACACTGTACACATGTATTGGCAGGTGTTTTTTTTTGTTTGTTTGGTTGGTTGGTTGGTTTTTTTTTCAAGAAAGCACATGAAAATAACAAACAAAGGCTAGAAAAAGGGCATAGCCTTTGGGCTGTCTTAGTACATGGGCAGGAGTGCACCTATGGATGGCATAGAAAGATGCAGGTGGCAGGAAGAAGACGTGTGGACAAAGTCCTGGACCACACGTTAGTGTGGAGTGTTAGGTAAAAAGAGTCAAAACTAGGAACAGACCAGGACCATAATAAGCCTTTATTATGCAGAGGATCTGCAGAGCTGTCTCCAAACAAAGGAGAGACAGCAACATGTCAGAACAAGGAGCTTCATTTATAGGATCAGGGTGGGGTTAGCCTGAGCTGAGTTGGAGTTGAGAGAGGTAGTATTAAGGGATTGGAGGAGCCTGTGACATCACTAGTTGCTAGGAGGTGGCAAGTATCAAATTACCTTTCTTGGTGGGAAGAGGGGCACATTGGGAAGAAGACTGTCCTTTGGTGGGACAAAACATGGCTTTATGGGAAGGAGACTGCTCTTCCATGTGGCAGCCATCTTAAGGCACAGAGCATTATGGAAAGGAGGCAGCTACTACTTTATGTATCAGCCATCTTAAAGCAAGGGAAAGCTAACAGTGTGCACACATCATCCATTGGGTGAGTCATGTTTAGGCGAACATTTCCATGTTCCTCACACGAGGTGGTGATGATGCAAACAGGAATCAGATATGACACCTACGCACACAAACTCACTCAAGGGTCCAGTGAGACATCACCTGCACTGAGACTGGAGGTTGGGAAACCAGAAAGGCTCAACCCCTACTCCAGAGAAGAACAGCACACACAGGACACTCAAGTTCTTAGAGCAGGGATTTGCTAGGACAAGGAAAGCCTTATGAATCATAAAAGTGTGTTTCCATTGGCCCTTTGTCACTGTTTCAGTAGATTCTAGAACCCTTCTTTCTTCACATCTGCTTCTTAACGGCCCTCCAGCACAAACACAGAGGCTTACCTGCAACCCTTTGGGCCCCTAAACCTCCCAAATCCCACACCAAAATTCACCCTAGATTACTCTTTCTAGAAATGACTTTACTCCAAAACTATGCCCTTTCCCAAAAATGTCTTCCACGCTTTCAATTGTGGCAACTTCAGCTTGATATTAAGAGGAAAACGAACAAAGTGAAATCATTTTTAGTAACCTGAATGGTTAAAAGTCTATCTCCTCAAGAGCTCATCTTTATTATCTTTTAATAGCCCTGTTTAACTCAAATTCTGGGTGGTATGTCTTGCAGTTTGGAGGGGATACTTTATGATGGGGATTTGTTTCAGTGGCCCTTACTGTCCAAAACCAGAGCCTTCCCACAGAAAGCTAGCTCTGGGACAAGGAGGACAGAAACATTCTTAGGGCTTTTTAACTTACTCTCCTGCCTGAGAAAGGAAGCAGCTTCTGCTGTTAAATCTGCCATACAGTTTATAATGAACTCCAGGCCATCCATCTATCCATAAAAGGTCTAGCAAGGCCTATTTGAGAAGGGCTGGGGAGAGTGGTACCGGAAGTAAGGCAAGCATGGCCAGTGTATCCAACTCTGCCTTGACCATCTCCCAACCCTGGAGCACAGCCTACTCAGCCAGGGACTCGTGAAAGCCCAGCTCCCTCAGAGAAGCCTCCTTCCATTCCCCAGCCACCTTTCTAAATTCCCCTTTTGCTTCTCCGGGTTACCATGTATTCCAAAGATGTTCCAGAGAATTTTCTCTAAACTCTAGCATCTCTTCTCTTCGCCTCTCAAGAGGGCCAGCTCCTGCCCTCTTCTTTGATTCTTGTAGATATCCAGTTGGGACTTCCTAGAAGGCTTTGGGTCACAGGATCCTGTCAATAATATGCTGACTCCCTTATCTTCTTGGATGTAGCCCTGACAGAGCCACCTCTGGATCAAATCCCACTGTGGCTTGGCCTCCCCTGAGTAAAGAATTTATCTTTTGAGAGCTGTAGCTCCAGGCCCCCCTCAGAGCCTCACTTTCAGTATCTACAGATGAGCACAGCCTACCCCAGTTCCTGCAGTATTGCCTCATAGACAACTGGCCACTAAGGCTCTTCCTCCCCTGGGTGAGGCCTAACCCTAGCAGTTTCACCACCAGAAGAGGGACCGTGACAAAAATATGGCCAAAATGGGAGGTTCGGGAGTCTGGAATGTCTTCATCTCTTTGTTTCTCCAGTTTCAGGAAAATAGATGAAGATAATCTCAAGGGGTAACAGAATCTTATCAGCTGAGGAGAACTCAAGGAAACCTCAGCTGTTTTGCAGGCTCGTTTGTTTACTTTCTGTGCGGTCACCCTGATAGCCCTCTCTGGGTTCACTTCCCTTCCTTGTAAACAACTGGCTCTAATTAAACTCTTTCTGTTGGATAAAAGTATATAACCTTGGAAAGTCCATAAAAAATGGCTCCACTCTTAAGACTTCAAAAAGCACGTGGTTCCTTTGTCAGGTCCTGGACAAAGTTAATTTATGTTGTTACTATCTTACTCTGAAGGACTCTGGTTACTTCACATCTGTTCTCTGTCTAATCTTTGTATGAACGTTGTGGTGGTCTTGGCAGCTCTGTGCATCTAGTGGTCTCTTAACCGTTTCCTGCCCAAAATGTCCAGGATTTCAGACTTGACTTTTCTCTCCTTTGCTTTCATGAATGCTCTCGGTTTCCTTTCAGGCTCTGTCCAGGTTTCATGTTTTCTGACTTCATCACAGAGGAACTGACCGGCTCCCCAGAGTGAGTGAATTCAAGAAGAAACTGAGAAGTTTCATCAGTGGGTAAGGCAATTTTTCTTCCATTTTCAAAATGGAGAGAAAAGGTGATATGAGAGGGAATTGTGCAGAAATATCTATGTATCTATATCTAGATACATGTATATAGTAGAGAACATGTTTGTCGATCTATGGTTGAATTCAAATTTTAAAAGGAAAACAAAAATGTCAGAGTATTGCACTAATGAAGGAAATCGTTTATGAAAAAATAAAAAGCTTTGCTTTAATTGGGTGTGCAAATGTGGTTGTTCCTTCCAATGCACTTCTTCCTCCTGTAAGTTGCCATTAAAACAGTTTAAAACTAATGGCATGGTGCAGAGCGCGACAGCATCCCTGTTCTCCACCAGTGTGACTGTGAGCACATGCAGTAACTTCTCTGAGTCTTTGTCTTTTCATCTGAAAATTGGGAATAACATGTGCCCTACTTACCACATAGGGATATTGAAAGGACCTAGGTATGCTGATGTATATGTAAGCCTTTTCTTCCCAAAGCTCTATATGAACGCAACTCCACTTCAAAAGCAGAAAGGGCTCTACAGAGGATGCTCGGGGATCTCACTGGACAATGCCAGGGCGCAGCCTGCTCTCAGGTCCATCACACATGACTTCATTTATTCAACAGTATTCACAAGATGCCTACTGTACAGCAGGACTATTTTAGTGTCTGGGAATAACAGACAAAATCCTTGCTTTCATAATGCTTACATTCTAGTGGGGGGAGGCAAATTTAAAATGGAAAAAGCTAGCATGTGATACAATGCTAAATTCTATGGAGAGTGTCCTGAATGGGCTAGTGCATCTGGTAGGAATGTTATCTAAGATCCTCTTGAAGTTTTCTCCAGCAACTTTTAGTGGCTGCAATTGTCATCAAATCACTGTATGATTGTGCTATTTGGAAATAATGTGCTGTGCAGGGTACCCACAGATGCTTTATGCAAAGGATACCTTCACATCACTGTCTTTTCACTAGGAAGTCTATGGGATAATCAATCATGGTTATGGCTCAATTTTAATTAAAAAGTATAGGCTCTAAATTAACATGCAACACTTTTTGAGTAGGAGGGAAGTAAGCATATGGAATTTATTACCTGAACTAGTTGTAAAAGCCAAAATATAAACAAGTGCAAGGCAGGTTTACATAAATAGTACATGTATAATAAATGGATAATGGCACTAAAGACTTTTAAAAGACATTATACAAACTATACTAAGGGCCCTAAGAAGCTTTCGTTGCTCTCAGCTCTTGTCGGCCAACCACTGCCTCTATTACCATCAGCACTATCCAACTGCAGAATTACGACCACAGTCCCACGGCCCAGGCTTTGGTGGGTTATTTTTATCAGCATTGTCCAAATCAGCAATGACAAAAGTGGGTCATAGATCACCTGGTGCAGTGGCACGGCCAGCAGGGGAAGCTGGGAGGCCTGGATGCTCATCCTCACTCTCCTGTTAATAAGTAACAACATTTTTAAGGCTCTCTTTTCTCTTGGTAAAACCAGTTAGTCTCCATGAACTCTGAGGCTTTACTCAAAAAAGAAACAAAACCAGAAAAATCCTGCTATGAAGTCGTGTTCAGAGTTGCTACCCTCCCATATCTGGGGTGAACCCCGGGGGCTGTGGCCACTGTTTTCTTATGTAACATTGTGCTCATAAATAGTCTTGATCTTGATCTGCCCTTCAGAGTTTTAAACCGAGTTAAATTTCTAGCACATTGAGAGTATGCTTGTCCAAGGCAGTGTACATTAAGCTCCCCTAAAATAATTTACTAAAAACTCAATAATCCCCACGGTTAAGGTCAGCACGCTACGGCTTGTTTACCAGCTTTGTGTGATGCCTATTTGTGTAAATAAGGGAGAGGGGAACTATTCTGCAACACAGCAAATTTACAAAAATCATTGCTAGCTACCTTGCCAATGTAATTTTAAAATTTTCTTTCTCCCTCTTCAAAATTCTGCCTTCTGAGGTCCAGGTGCAACTCACTAGTAGAGCCCTTGCCTCATGTACACCAGGCCCTGAGTTCAGTGCACAGCACTCTTTAATAAAAAGATTCCATTTCTGTCTTGAGCCTCTTACTCAACACACAAGCCTTCTGTGTTTCTCATTTCGAAATGTATTTTTCTGGGTATTAGCATTACCTCTTATTTTGTATATATCAGTTTAGCTTTTTCCACTTCTCTTTGCATGGTCAACCAAGTAAGGAAAAAAGGTCAGGAGGAGGGAGAAGAAAGGAAGAAAGACAGAAAAGAAGAGAGTTTATAACCTTTTATTATTATTCTTGCCATATTTCAAAATGCAAATTGTTATACATTGAATTATGTACCCCTATAAAATGATATGCTGAATTGCTAACCACCAATACTGCAGAATGTGCTCATTATAACTTTGTTTCCAAACGCAGTTGTAAGCCAGGCGCATGCCTGTAATCCCAGCACTCGGGAGGCTGAGATAAGAGGATCGCTGTAAGTTCGAGACCAGCCTGGGCTACACAGTGAGTTCCAGGTCAGTCTCAACTGCATAGTGAGACCCTGTCTCAAAAAAAAGACCCAAATCAAAACACAGTTGTTGCAGATTTAATTAGAGATCAAGCCATACTGAAGTACTACAGGCTCTAATCTGATTAGTATCACCCTTTACCATCCTTTAAGAGAACTTTAAGACTCTATTTATAGTACATTTCATGGCTTTGGAGTCTCCTGTGTGAAGATGGACTATAAGTGGAGGAAACATGACTAGTTTTGTTCATGCCACACAAAGCTTTATCTGATACAGCAACAGAAGCACAGTAACAAAAGACACAGATGAGGGAATATTGGTAATATGAGTTCAAGGAGAGTCCTGGTTTGTAAAACTCAGGAGTGAAGCCATTAGAAACTGGGATTTTCTTTGATAGAAGTTTTTATTATTACTCATTCAACATCCTTATCATCAGTCTGGTCAGATTTTCTATATCTTCATTATTTAATCTGAATAGGTTATATGTTTCTAGTTCATCTGTTTCTTAGTTATCCAATTGGCTCACATAAAATTATACATAGTAGTTTCTTATGATTCTTTGCATTTATGTGGTATTCACTCTAATGTCACCTCTTACTTGTAATTTTAGTGATTTGATTGGGCCTTCTCTAGTTAGCTTAGCTAAATGTTAATAAATTTTATCTTTTAACAAAATCAGTTTTTAGTTTATTTGATCTTATTTTTCTCTGTTATGTCTTTGTTCTTTTTTTCTTCTTTATAACTTAAAGCACATTTTTTGCTCCTGGAATGGAAATTACCATAATGTGCTCATCTCAGTCTGTTACTGTACCTCTCTTGGTCAGTATTTTCCATCAGACTTATTCTGTAACCAACCATATGATCTCTCCTGGACAAGATTCATTATGCCCTGAAAATGATATTCTGCTGCCTATAAATCCATTTTGTGTATAGAATAGTTCCCATCCAGTGTTTGTCAGTATTCTGTCCTGATGATCTATCCCTTTTTGAAAACTGGGTATTGATATCCCCTGTTATTGTGTTCCTCTCTGCCTCTTCGGAGCCATTCATATTTGCTTTATATGTTTAGGTGCTGTGATGTCATGTGCACTTGTGTTTATAGCTATGGTATCCTCCTTAAATTGACAACGCTGTTTTTAAAGTTTTATGCTTAATAGTTTTAAGCATGTCTATACCTGCTCTCTTTCAGTTTTAATTTTCATGGAACGTCTTTTATCCCACCATTTTAAGTCTTTGCGTGTTAAAGAGAAACTCAATCTCCAATATGCAGCACATGGTTGGATTTTTTAAAAATTCCTATCAGGTACTCTGTTTTTCGAATTGGACAATTCAATCCATTTACATTCAAAGCTACTATAGATAGATAAGGGCTTACTACTGCTGGTTTGTTAATTGTCTTCTCATAGTTTTATAGATCCTTTGTTTTCATTGTGATTTGGGGGGGATTTTGTAGTAATATGCTTTGATTCCTTTTTTTGCATTACTGTTTTTGCTTTGTGGTATCATGAGACATAAAACATAGTTGTAATACCCTGTCTTAAGCTAATGACAAAAACTGCTCAAAATGCTACGTTTATTACATCCCATGTTTATGTATTTGTACCTTTTTAGATTGTGTAGTCCTTACTGTTGCTGAAGTTATTTTAAATAGTTTTATCATTTATCCTTTGAAATAGAAATGATTATACAAATTATCATTACAGCATTACTTTCTGAATTTGAATATAGACTTTTCCCCTGTTTTATGTTTTCATGTTACTAATTCATGTTCTTCCATGTTTTCTTGGAGTACTCCTTTAATTTTCTCGTAAGACAGATCTAATAGTAATAGAATCCAACATTTCTTGGTCTGTGAGAGTTTATCTTTCTCTTAATTCTGAAAATCAGCTTTGTTGGATAAAATATTCTTGGATAGCAGTTTTTTTCTTTCAAATACTACCCCATACTCTCCTGACCTACAAAACTCTTGCTTAGAAATCCACTGAATGCTCAATGGAGATGCATTTATGTAACGGTCATTTTTACCTTGCGATTTCCAGGTCCTGTCCTTGATTTTGAAATGTTGAATAATAATATTGGTGTAAGTTTTTTTTTTAATTGAATCTAGTTGGGACTTTTGGATCCTATACTCAGACGTTTATATCTTTTTAGATCTGGCAAGTTTGGGACCACTGTTTCTTTAAGTAAAATTTGCCCTTTTTTCTTCTTGAATTCCTTAATGTATCTCTTAGCTCTCCTCACAGGGTTCCTGAACTCCCACAGGCTTTTCGTTCTTTTTTCCTCTTTCGCTGAGTATTTTTAAGAATATTTGGGTACCCAGATGCTTTGTTGTGATTGATCAGTCTTCTATTTACCTTCTCTGTTGAATTGTTCATTTCGTTCACTGAATTCTTCAGTTCCACATTTTGCTTGGGTTCACTTACTTCAATCTGTTACTCCTCGTTCTGTTTCTGTACTGTTTCCTCGATTTCAGTTATCTCTACTTTTCTTGTTCACTGCTGCATAGATTGAAAAAAAAACTGTTTTAAGGAAGAACAGACAGAACTCCTTTGGGAGGAATTTATTGAAAATGGATACTGTGTTTTCCTTGTTTTTCATGTTTCTTGTTGCCTTGTGTTGACATCCATGCCTTCGATGGGGGTATCATCTCTTCCAACGTTTATGGACAGGTTTTGGTGGGGACGACCTCACCCCGTCACTGCACACACGTGTGCCAAGTCGTGTGTCAGTGAAGGTTTCCCACCAAGATCTCCATGCAGGTCTGCCAGCTGAGTCCAGCAGTGTCAGAGACTTTACGGTACCCAGCAGACCAGGATGCAGCTGTCATGGCCGCAACGGCTGATGGGCGTCTTTCGATTTCTCTTTCTCTCTCTACAAAAATCATGGCCAAAGCATTCTTCCTGGCACTAGGTTGGGCCTGGGGGTGTGTTTTAGTGTCTGAGGTGCAGCACTCGTGGAGGAACCGTGGGGCTTGGATTTACTTTACCAGCACATATGAAGGGCCATGGCGCCAGCATCTGGGGTGGGACCGCCACTGGTGCTTCAGTGGCAGTGGGGTGTGTGATGTGCGTGGCTATGGAGCAGCCAGGGAGCGGGACTCTGGAAAGCTATGGCATAGAAAAGCTATGAAATCATAGAAAGCTATGGAATATCCAGGGCCCCAAGTATGGACTGCATCACTGTTGTAGCAGAAGCAGGGTCTGAAGCCCATATAGGCCCAGAGAAACTAAAGCTCCACGGCCCAGGGTATGGACTAATCCATAATGGCAGTGGCTCCTGTGTCTGAATTAGCACTGTGCACGGTGCAGCCTCCGTTATCTCCAGTGGTTGAGCGGTGGGCTGCCTCACCGTCACGGTGGCTCAGACGTCAAAGACACAGGCATCTCTGGAACAGCAACAAAGCTTAGCTCTGCCTACGGCACACAGAGCAGAGGCTCCAAGGGCCCCAAAAGGGCTAGCCTGCAGCAGTAGTGGATTGGGTGTTTACGGCAGACCCGAGGTACGGGTGTGGGAGCATGCACTGCAGGGATGGAGCCCGGGCCAGGAGTGCTAGCACACCTTCAGTGGCTGCCCTCTAGGATCTGAGGTACATCCTGGTTTTAGAGAGGTGGCAACCCAGGTCCAGAGCAATAGGTTGTGGTTACTTCTTTAAGGGGTGGTACAGCAGCAGCTTTCTCACTGGGGGTATTCAGTCTCACGGATGGTTTGTCAACCCCTGCGGCAAAAAATGCGGATGTCTTCCACAGAACAGGTCATGGGGACCATGGTGACACCCTAGGTACAGAAAGGAAGCAGCTATCTCCAGACATTTCAGGATCTCCCTAGCAACCCTTGTTTGATTATGGCTTTGCTCATCTTGCTCATCTCGTTTTTGTTTCTTAATTGGACACTTGCTCCCTACCAGAGCCATATTCCTTCATTGATAGCTACCTGTTCGTTGTTTTTTTTGCTCCCTATTTGCTGTTTTGTGAAGGGACAAAGACTGGTACATCCTGTTCTGCCGCTGGCTGGTGTCACTGCCTCCCTACTGTCATCTTGACTGTATACTTCTAGTCTCCAGAAATGTAAGGCCATAAATTGCTGCGGTCTGGAACCCCCTAGTTTGTGGTGCTTTGTTAAAGCAACCATAGCAAAATAAAACAAATATATGGAATGAAATTGTGTACGCTTGATCTATTTCGAGGCAGTGGTTTAATAGCTGAGCCCTTGAGAAAATTTCCCTTTTTCCAATTTTTCGGGGCTTCTCATGTTGACCTCACTTCCTATGCCTGGGAGGGTAGATATTTTTGTATAAGAATTGTTTATTTCCTGTCCATGCCAATAAGTGCTTTTATTGAAAAGTTTGGACAAAATACTATGTTTTGTGCAGAGCACATTTAATTAAATTACATGAAGGTGGTTTTTCTTAGACTTTTCTGACACATGTAGAATTCTGTGTTCCTTGGGCATGCAGTGTGTTAAGAAACCAAAGTCCTTGCTCCCAAAACCCTTCTTTCCAGTGACTGATTTACAACACTACCTATCAACCTTACCATCTGGAACCACCTTAGGTCCTTCCCTAAAATGAGATACAATCCGTGTAGATCAGGGTCTTGTAAGAAACAGCCACCCATACAGGTTTTGGCTCAGTGACTGGTAAACAACAATGAAGATGATGACAGGAGTCTCTGGCTTTTAAGGCCATAAACATAGCTCAACAATTTTGATTCATGGCTGATACAGAATATTGTGTGAATGTTGATTAGCAGGTGGTCCTATCAAATGGATGAATTGTTTACACTTCCTCCACAGTTAGTCACAGTTCATTTTCCTTTCAGAAATTTTAGGTAAGAGTTGGAACTCCTACATGTTTGAGTTTCAGATTCTGGAAGGAATGCAGTGGAATATTTTGGCATTCTCTGTTGCATGATTTATGTGCTGCTCCCATTGGATAATTTGTTTTAAGTGTGTATGACAGGTCTGGTGCTGGACTTCTGCTTTGGAGACCTTTGCTTTGGATTTGCATGGTTGGCCCTTCTGAACATTACAACTTTACATTTTAATGAACAAAGTACCTCCCCAAGAGACAGTTACACTGCATTTGGAGGGAAATAATGGATTATTTCCCTGCTTTTTTCAATTGGGATGAAATATTTGGGAAGGGTGAAGGGGGGCAGGGGTATGGGAGAAAAAATAAGAACCAAGACATATCATGTAAAGGTACAAGATCCCAATGATAAATGTAACTCTATTGTTTGCTTTAAATGTACTAATAAGTTTAATGGGAAAGAGAACCAACATATCATGTAAAGGTACAAGATCCCAATGATAAATGTAACTCTATTGTTTGCTTTAAATGTACTAATAAGTTTAATGGGCGGGAAAGAAGCAAAGAGTAGGAACACTGATTTTAAGATTGGCAGAGAAAACACCTAGCTAATGTCACTTGAAAATATGTTCGAAGAACATGATATATGGAAACAAAATAATTAAAAGAAGAATCACTGAGCTCTCCTATGAGCAGCAGATTCTGCTACAGCATCTGATTTAGTTTGTCTCACTGATAGTATGCGACTAGTGGCTTGTCTAGTTCTGATCATGCACATGGCACTTGTTAGACAGTGAGTAGTACAAAGAAATCCTGTCCAAATTACTCTGAAGGTAGCAGTGTCGAAGTATCAGCCCTCTACAACAGTGGCAAACTACCCAGGTATATAACAAATGAAGTCAATTACAGCGACTTAGAATTTTGGAGCTGAAGGATAAGAAATATTCTGTAGGTCCAGGGCTTTAGCTCAGTGGTTCCCCTGCCTGCCTCACAAGCACAAGGACCCATGTTTGATCCCAAGTATTCAAGTACCAAGTATTTAAATACCCAGTATTTAAATAGAAGGGGTCTATTTAATGTACTACCATTGTTGGAGAACAAGATAGTCTCAGTCTTTCAGTTAATTTGGAACCTGGCAGAGTGAGGGATTTTTAAAGCTCACACATAAGTATTGGGTTAGCTCCCTTATATTTTTCTTAATTTAGAGTAATAACTGATCTTGCAAAGGTCAGTCACCCTGCACGTTGCCGTGGGAAAGCCAAGTATACTCAGATTCATTTCTATCGTGGCAAAGCTAAATCTGGATGCTCTTTGAAAGGGCACTGAATTAATTAGGATCTATGCAGCAGATATATGGCAAACTGAGGAGTTCAGCCAAGGATAGTTTAACAAAGAGTTGGGGTAAAGAGAACCATAAAGAGATGTCGCAGAGCGCAGAGCTCAGGGAATGGCAACAAAAAAACCTGTAACCTCTCCTGAGCTTCAAAGGACTCAGAGAGGGAGGGGAATTACTGGAGGATAGAGAGTTGGAGCGATGCAGAGATACTTGGCAAGTCCTTCTGCCATAGGCAGTAAGCTAAGCCTCCCTGCCTTCTTGTTACTGCTGTGGAGCAGGAAGACGCTGGGGGAATGAGGCCTGGCCTCTCTCTTCTCCAGCTTGTGTGTACCTTTCTTTGGCACAAGATGATGGGAAGCACTGGGCAAACATGCCCTGGTGGTGTGGTGCTGTCTATGCAAGGCATCCTCCTAGGAGGATCAGGGGAGTGGATTTGAGGTTGGACATAATTTGGGGCATTGCTGCCTAAAAATGAAAGACTCTGCTCCTTCATCCTATAAGGTTGAAACCAGACATTACCTTGAGGTGAATCACTTTTATTCTACAGAGGGTCAATGTCTGCTTTACATCTCCCCTCCAGCATCTGCATTCGCCCTGTTAATGTTAAAGGATGTAGAATGCATAGATACTCCTTGCCGAAGGAGGGGGAAATAACGAGGAAGTGTACTGTTGCCTGAAATATATAGAACTTGACATAAACTTTAGTTTGAAAACGTGGTTTCTGTAAAGATAGGTGCTACTTTACACAAAGGACAGAATGTTTCTTAAAAGAGAAATGGTCAAGAGGACAGGACGTCCCTTGTTTGGTGACTAAAGCTGAAAGTAAGAGCTTCCTGGAGGTTTCTCTAGGAGAACTGATTCTGATCATGCCTACCTAAGAAGACTCGGTTTGGCCACTCGATCCCAGAAATGTGTTGGAGAATAGCTTAGGGTAGAAGCATGAACTACAAGAGTTGTGAACTTGTCACCAAATACAGCCACTTCTAATGGAAAAATGTTCATGTAACTTGCATGATCTATATTCAATTACAAAGGCAACTGGCAGGGAGAAATAACAGTAATTGTGAAGGAAATAGAATCTAGTTCTTCTCCTTGTATTCGAACTTAGGCTAGAGAAGTGACCTATTGTCTCTTTTAAAGTATTTACCACTCAAATGTGGGGATAAAGAGAGAGGAACACAGGGAATTGTATTAAACTGGTATTATATATCAGAAGATTTCAGAAGCCAGAGAGATTGGTTGTGAATAGTCAAAGGAGACTCAGAGAGGCTGAGACTAGAACTGAGCCCAAAAGGATAAAAACTATTAAGGGAGGCAGAGGACAAAGATACATTCCAAATAAAGTTTCCCCAGATGGAAAAGTGCATGGCACACTAGGAGGACAGTGAGTAACTCACTTGGCTGGAGAAGCATGCATGGGACATGTTTGAGCTGAGAGAGGTGATGAAAGCGGTGTTAAAGACAATATTGTAAGGCCGGGGAGTTAGCTCAGTGGTTCTGCACCTGCCTTGCGAGTGCAAGGACCTGAGTTTGATACCTGGTACCAAAATAAGAATAATAATAATTATTATTATTATTAATAATAATAATAATAATAAAAGAAAGAAAGAAAAGAAAAGACAATATTGTAGTCATGGGCTACCTAATGGGTGGCACAGGGCAACTGGAGATTAGTCAATATTAGGAAACTCTGCTAAGAAATAGTTCGGGCATGAAGTGTAGCAACTCAGACCAGAGTCAGTGGGAATGGAAGGACCAGCTGACTCAGAAAACATTGCTAAGGCATGATGACCAGGCCTTGCTCACTAATTAAAGTAGGTGGAGGGCTGAACAGAGGAGAGCCAATCAGTGGTGAACATGTGGTTTGCAACCACAGGGACTCAGAAAACAATGCTGTTTTAAAGATACAGTAACAACTAAAAACTTAGTTGAATAAATGTGATGAATTTAAGGCTTCAGTAAGATAGCTGAGGTTTCACTGGAGATGTTTTTCTGCAGAATGATCCTCACTTGGCTTCAAGATCTCACTGAATGACAATATCGTACACTGTTTTCCCAAACTATACAACCTGAGAATCATCCTCATCAATTGTCTCTTTGTAACAGCCAAAAATAATCAGTCTCTAAATTATATTAACTTTAGCTCATTTTTTAACTTACCAACTTTCCCCAATCTTCACGTTTTCACCTTAGATTAGACCACCATTATGTTAAACCTGGCCTTCATAGTTGTCTCAAGTGATACCCTTCCACCCTTCAACTTTTCTATGAAGAAGCCAGAATGCACTCTCCAAATTAAAACTCTGATCTTGCCACCTGCTCATTATATGCCTTTGTTGACTCTCTCTAGATAAATCCTTAACAGGACATAGTGTTCTCGTAGTTGGTAATTCATTCTGTACCCTCCTCTTTTGTCATCCCATGCCTCCCTTCTAGACCCCAGCTATTCTAAGTGTTTACATTTTCTGGAATGGGTCATTCTCCCTCACATCCAGTCCTGCACAGAACTGCCCCTTTGGAATGTCTCTCTTCTTTTACACGCATCATTCCTCACATATCATATCAAAGTATCCCTCCTCAGGAAGCCTTTGCTGACTTCCCAAGGCCACCCTACATACCTCTTTTCTTTGGGTCCCCTTAATATCTTATTATACCTCTACCATAGTTGTATCACTGTGTATCACAATTTGCTTACTTATGTACCTGATGTCCACACTAAACCTGAGGGTTCAACTACTAAAAGTATTTGCTTAGTGAACAGATACATAGAGCAAATATAAATTCAGTGGTGTTGATGTTTAAATTCTTTGACAATCTGGCATCGAGTACTTGCTGTTTTCCATGGTCTATGCTAGAGGTTAGGATTTAACGGTGAATATATTCTCACAAAAGATTTTTCACAAAATGTTTCTCAAAACAAGAAATATACAACCTAGTATTATATGTCAGCAATTAATCACAAATACATTAAACAATGAAAGTATTTAGCAATACTGGGGAGTCAGAATAGGACGGTGGAAAAACAGGCTTTTTTTAAAAAACTCAGACTGAGATTGAAATTGATTCTACATTTTACTGAGCCTTGAACAAGAAGCTTAATGAGATGCTTAACCAATCTTTCAGCTATCATGAAGAAATAAATCCCGGTTTTGGATCTTACTTTGATTAACAAGCTTTGAACATTATACAGTAGATATGCAATACAAGTTATTTCCTTCCCTTTATTTGTAGTATTACTGTATTTGTGTTTTCACTTTTTGAGACTAAAGATATCCTCACATACATCTTACTAATCCATGACAATGGGTGGGGTTGAGGGTAAGGTAGAATTTAGTCACAAGCAGGAGTTTGTATCTTTGAGAGCATTGGTTAGAAAAGAAAGGAAAGGGGAGAAAAAGAAAAGGGTCTCTGGGAAATGGAGACAGTACTGTTGGAGAAGAGCAGAAACTGAGGCTGAGCCTGTTTCTCCACCCTTATCTGAGTAGCACGTTTGCCTAAGGCTGACTTTGACCTTCGACATCAAAAGTTACCAATAGTCTACAAGTGTTTTCTAGGCACAACAGTGCAGTTCACTCGCATCTATTAACACATTTTCTCCTTCCTTCTAAGCAGCAGAAAAGAACTCTGGTATGAATGATCTGAAGGCATCAGCCTTGCCTCTAACCGCACACCTCTGTGTGCACCACGTCTTTCTTCCATCAGCTAATTCTTGGCCACTCCAAGAGATCAGTTTGAGGTCTCGGCTAAATTTCTTAGGCAATCAAAAAAATGAAAAAAAAAAAACTGGGCTTGGGGTGCAGCTCAGCAGCACAGCACCTGCCTGGCAGGCACGAGGTCCTGAGTTCGAGCCTAGGTACCAAAAAGAAAAATATTATACAGCTTAATTTAAAAAGTATGTTCACCCCCAGCTTGTCCCTGTGTATGCAGATTGCTCATGTTTTCTTTTCCTTGTCACTACAGGAATGATTTTAACACTGTTGACAGTCCTGTGTTGTTGCACCAGCAAAAAATAACTGTGAAACAAAATGAGAAAGAAAAACTAAAGATGAGAAACCAAAATTGTTTCAAAAGCAGATGATGGAAGAAAGGAAGAAGAAGACTAAAATTTATAGATGGCCCGAGTATTCCTGTAGAGAACATCAAGGAATCTATACAATAATGACTCTAGAATATGAATTTTAGCATTGTTGCAGAATACAAAGTCAAAAAACAAAACCTGATCATATTTTTATATACTAGTAGTAAACAATTGTAAAATTAAATTTTAGAAATTATGTAAGAGCATCTAAAAACAAACAACTTAGGAAATACTTATATTCAACAAAAGACACGTAAAGAGAACTCCTCATTGAAAACTACAAAACACTCCTGAAAGAAATTAAAGAAGAAACATATAAATGGTGATGTAAAACATGCTCATAGGTTTACTGGAAGACTCCAATTCATAGTTCACTGGAAGTTCATAAGTTTATCACAAGATTCAATTATTAAGATGTCAATTCTAACCAAATTGATGTATGAATTCAGAACAATCACAGGCAAAGTTCCAGCTGGAATTTTCACTGAAATTGACAAGATGGTCCTAAAATTTGGAATGTGATGGACCTAGAATAGCCAAAACAATTTTGAAAAAAATAAGATGGAGAACTTATCCTATGTACAGTAATCAAAATAATGTAGCTTTTGACATAAGATTGACATATGAAACAATGGGTCTGAATAGAATCCAGAAATGGATTCACACTTATATAGCCAATTGATATTTAATAAATGTGGCAAGGAGATTCAATGGTTGTGGAATTTTCTGGAATAATAACACAGTATCACATATTGGGTAAGTTTTGAAGAAATGGGGTTTTACTCACAGTTCTAATGGGCCAAGTTCAAAGGGTTGCATGTCATGATGGCTTTCTTCTTGGCAGAGTGTTGAGGTCACCGGTGCAGGATATCCTATGGTGAGAAACAAGGAGCATGTGTATGTACCTCCTACAGTTCCTCTCTGATGAAGCTACCAGTACTCAGTCAAGGTGGTTCCAACCTGATGAGCTTATCCAATCTTAGTCATCCCCCAAAAATCTTACCTGCTTCCACTGTCTTTATATCTCACAATGAAAGTTAAACTCCAACATGAGCTTCAGAGCAGACAAACTACAATTCCAAGCTGAATATGGTGGCTCATACTTGTGATCCACACTCACACTCAACTTGGAACAATTATATACTCAAAATAAAAAATAAAAGCAATTCACCTCAAATGATATATGAAAAATTTATCCAAAATTATAGAACTAAAATAGGATGTAATGCATTGAAATTCCTAGAGGAAAATAAATTCAAATGACCTTGCCTTATGTATTGAAATTTTTAAAATGTTGCCCTTTTAAAGACTTTAAGCATATAAAAAGATAGCCCAAAGCCTGGAAAAAAATATTTGCAAAGTATACGTATTCAACAATGGGCTGATACCCAGATATATAGAATCCTTACAGCTTGATAAGAAAACAAACAGTCTTGTAGAAAAACATGCAAACAACTTGAACCAACACTGCTAATGAAAGTATGTTAGTGGAATAAAAATATGTAAACCATATTATTCACTGGGGAAGTAGAAATTAAAACTACAAAGATAGGCCAGTATGCAACCATTAGAATGACTATAATTAAAAAGATGAGAAATGTCAAATGTTAATGAGGGTGTCCAGCAACTGGAACTCTGCTTCACGACTGGTGGGAATGTAATAGGGCACAATCACTTTGAGAAAGCTGTTAGTAATTTCTTTAAAAATTAAACATATGATGCAGATGTTCCACTCTAAGTATTTACACTAAAGAAAACACGTCCACCCACAGACACAAATATTTATAGCTGCTTTGTGCACAGTAACCAAAAATTGGAAATAATCCGAGCAGCTTTCTGCACAGTTGGCAAAAACGAAACAATCCAGATGTTCACAACAGGTGATAAACAATATAAGTGGTGCATCTATAAAATGGAATAGTATTGAACAATAAAAAGAAACCAAATGAATTTGTGCCAAAATCATTAGGTTTAGGGTAAGAAGCCAGAACTGAGTGCGGTCCTGTTTCTACAAGATCCTAGACAATACAAAAAAAAAGCTATTTCAAAAAGAAGTCAGTTTGGGAGCCAAAGACGGAAAAAGCAATGGACAGTAGTGGGGAAAAAGAAGTCTTGGGAGGAAACGGAAATCTTGTTTTGTAGTGGTGGTTTCATAGATTATACATTTATGCACTGTAATTGAATGCAGCAAATTGTACACAAAGAATACTTTGCTAAAGTTGATTTAAAATAAATCAGACAAGAGTAGTCTAACGCACTGTACCTACAAACTAATCTCAAAGTTGTACTCAACTTTTCCTTTGAAATAACACCAATTTCCTCACCTGGTTCATGTAATGGGACCCATTGTATTTTCGACTTTTCTTCCTCTCATGCATACCACACACACCACTCCCACTGCCATTCTACACACACACACACAGGAGGAAATCTTCCACTTAATGCAACATTTCTAGGCTTTCCTACAACAACAACAACAGTGTACTGTGTATGCATGTCCTTTCTATAGAACAGCTGCGTTGGAAGGCAAGTGATACTTACAGAGTAAGAAGTAGGAATTATGTAATGGTCAAAGTAACTGTGATTAGGCAGAAATCATACCACTTTAGGGTAGACTGTTGAGGAAGAAGGGGACAGTTCATAGATAAACTGATCACCACTGTTTCCTCACCTCCAGGGAACCTGCTACATGTGGAGTCAGATTTAAAAAGACATTTCCTTCAATTCAGGGAGCACATTCTTCTGGTAGAGAATCCTTAAAGCTTCAATTATTCCAATCCTATAATTTGCCGCTATCCTAAAATCTATCTCAATAATTTTCTCCTGACCCCAAAAAAGGTTTTATTGGCATCCAGAAAACATCCCATCAACCTCTTTACATCCCCAGTGCTGTTATTTTGACAACCTGATGACTGATGCTTGTGCATCGTCTGAGTTCTAACACTCTTGAATTCCAGCAATATTTTCTGACTCAGGCAGCAGTCACCTTAACTTCATACTAAAGGCCAGCTAAAGCTCTGGAATCCTGAGATTTCATTGAATATGACCATAGCATATTTAATACCTGCCAGTTGCCCCATGGTCAGAGAGTATAAGTGGAAGGTCTGCACAGGGTATTGATCAGGTTTCTGGAAGCAGTAGAAATCATAGCTGCCTGTACAGGTGTACAAAATGCAAAAGTTTCATATGTACTGTGTGCACCTATATGAATCCATCAAAGAACATGGTAAACGTTTTGCAGTATATTATGGAAATGTATGAAGGGCATTAGAGAAATATTTTGGAAAGGAAAAGAAAGTGGCACAAATCAAAATCTTAACCCAGGAGATTATATGCCTAGACTTAGTAGAATATACTGTGGTTTAAAAAAAATGGAGAAACTGATATAAAATTTTAAACTCAAAGAATGCTCAGGAAGGCTGAGTAAAAATGGCAATGGCTCTTTTCTAGAATCTTTAAAAAGCATTAGTTCTCCTACTTTAAACTGACTTTAAACCACAGAGAAAGAATAACTTAATTTTTTATGATTAGCCAGTCTATTTTAATGGCAACTCAAGCTCTGTGGTTTTTATTTCATGAATATTGTAGATTTGTTCTAACATAGGAGCAAGGAGAATGATGATTAAGCCTATTGAAATTAGTGATTCAGGCTTAGACTAGAGGAGAAGTAGAAGATCAAAGAGAATTGGAAAGGATGATTTCAGATTTTCCAATTCCAGAAAACTGAATGCATGCACAGAATATAACAAAGCATTTGAGCTACTTTGGGCTAAATGCCCTTTTAAAGTTCTTCCTGTAGGCTCCTTACAATTTTTTAAATGGATTTAAGGACTTGATAAGGATGTCAAAGAGACCTGTTTACCAGCTGTTTTGGCTAAAAGTTCATTTTAAAAATTCAGAGGTGAGGGCCGGGGATTTAGCTCAGTGGATGTACCACCTGCCTCGCGAGTGCAAGGTCCCAAATTTGATCCCCAATCAAAAAAAAAAAAAATTCAGAGGTGAGATTTACAAACTTTGAATCTCTGTATGTCTTTAGAAGACAATCACTGGAATAAAAATTGAAATCAGATTTTTATATCAGATTTTTGAATACTGGAGCAATCTAGTGTTCTGTTTTAATCCATATGTTTAACATTTCTTGAATCAGCCTCTTTCTGGCTTCATAAGCCATTAGGGAACGCCTATGTTTAATTGTATAAGCCAGTGTGACCCACAATGCACCAGGGTATGAGCCTAATTTAAAATTTTTTCTCAAAAACAGGCTCACATCCTTTTCACCTACTTTCAAGGATCTCTCTTCTACATCAAGGAAAATTTCTCTTTCTTCAAAAGAGTTACTAAGAATCCTTGAAGGATTTCTATTGTTGAGTGAGTTTGATGCTATGATAAGTACATGCAGAACTGTTCTAGGGCTCCTAATCTCCAATTCTAGGCAAGCTGGGGTTTTGAAGTAAGAATTTTGCACACCCTGCCATTCTCTGTTCAGTCATAGACAAGAGAAGGATCCAGACAGAAACACTTTCAGAGGCAAACAATGGTTTTTCAAACTGGGGAATCATCAGTAGGACTTTTCCTTTGACTCAGATAGATGGCATAAAACATTTTTCTAAATAAAAAAATTACAGTTCTGAGTGAGCTAAATTATTTAAAATACTCTAATATATAACCATCTTTTTGGAGGAGCAGAGTTGAAATCCATGCTTTTAGCCTGAATTTTTTTTTTTTTTACTTATACTACTTTAAAGGAACAACATTATATTTTATTATTCCTTGTAATTATTGGCTATATTCAAAAACACATTTCTCACTTGTTTTGTTCATTGTTAATATGAAAATAAAAATAGACTAATTTTTAGGTGAGCAAAATTTTCCCTTATTGGTTAGCTTACATGGCAATTGGAGAAAACAGGTAAGATAACCTAGCACTTACCAATCACTCTAAAGAATGAATGCTTCCGTGTTTTTTCTATCTTTTGTCTTGGGTTTTGGCTTCTTTCTCCTTTACAATGACACTTTGTATCTTATGGCTTCATTTACTTTTCTATTTCATTCCTATATTAATGTTTGAAATATAGATGGTAGTCATCCAAATATTGCTAAACATACTGTTGTTTAGAAGATGATTGTGATTGGATGACTTTTTTACCATAAAGCAAAACAGTAACCACTTGCTACTTTCAAGTTACTGGGGGGAAAAAGATGAAAACCCAGTATTTAAAAATGATCTTTGGGCAGCGTTTTACATTAGACTATTTTTTCACCTTTAAATTTTTTCTTTCATCTTTTTGCCAGTGGTAACTGGAGTCCATTGCTTAATTTTCTTCAGCATAATCTCATCTCTCTTTTCTTAAACGGCTATTACCAACTTATGCATACCTTAGAGCATTTTTGAGGGAGCTCACATACAGATAAAGACTCAAAAACTATGCCATTCTGTTTTGCAAATCAAGTTTACTTGGTTAGGATAGGAAAATGCAAAAGTAGTGTTCCCTCACTGCAAAATTCCCTCTCAGGAAATGATAAAGCAGGAAATGATAAATTTGACTATATGCAGCATTTGAGATGTTGGATCAGATACGCTTACTACTAAGTACTCAGGATTTTGTTTTTCATTGTTCTATCACATCACCCAAAGAAGGAAGAGAACCTGCACCACTCTTCCTGAGAATAATTAAGGATTGATTTGCTATCTTTGGAATGTACGATGGAGTAAATTCCAGAGAATGCGCCTATCTTTGCCAGGGGGCAGTAGAAAATATATGTCACTCTCAAGAAAATATCTCTGATTGGACATTTCATTAATGATGAGGAGTTATGTTTTGGGCGTAAAGACTGCTCTGAAATTCAGCCCTGAGACATTCTGTTTTAATAGACAGGCAAAGATGCAGCCTAAGAAAAAAAAACTACGTTATCACGTGTATATTTATAAAAGCTCCACATCTCTTCCTTTGCAGACATCGGCTTTGGCAGTGATTCTTATTCTCCCTCTGATGTTCATTAGATTATATGACCTTGAATGAATCAAATAACTTAAGAAATAACTCAAAAAGTTGTTTTCGAGATTAAATAAATCCAAGATGTCCAACATTCAGCACTCTGTCTGGCATACCAAACTAACTCATTAAATACTAATTTTCTCTTTTCTCCATATGTGGCATTCTAAATGTATTTGGTATCCCACTTGGAATTTTATATAAGCTTTGGGAAAATAAGGTGAATATTTTTCCTTTAGGAGCACTATGAAAGAATTTATCCCAACCACTGCCCCCCCACATAATGAACAAAAGTGTGTACTATTTTGTGAAAATTGAGGCCAAAGCTCTTTTATAGGTCTTGAAGCTAATTAAGTATTCCTGCACTGTGACACATTGTTCTCCTTTACCTGATCAAAGCAGTTGGAGGTTAAAACAAGTGAGAAGCAGAACAGTTCAAGAATCTTGATCATTGGTATCAAACAAAAATTATTTGTATCTAATAATGTACTTAAGAAAGTACACAGGGAAGGATCCCGACTGAGATTCACCCCGACACTGTGAAATGACAATTCTGCCATTTCTTCCTAGATTTGAGTGTGTACTTAGTGCCATATTCTTGAAACAAACAAACAAACAAAAAAATGAAATGAATAATGGGACAAAGGAAAGGGATCCTCCAAATCTCCTCTCCCCACCCCGGGAGAAAGGGATGAAATTGGAGGTTTTTAAAGGTCTAAGCATTCTGTCTAAAACAGGACATGGCCAAAAGCCTGTGTTGGGACTCACATAGATACCATTTTTGTTCAGTGCATAAATCCTTTCGAAGGACCTGCACCCTAAAAAAACTGAACTACTTCCCCCTCCCTCAGACTGGTCCACCAGCCAGTTATCTGTGTGCTGATTTCCCTGCATCCATTATACCTCAAACACTGAAACTTTTATTCTAGCCTCCTTTTGGGCTTAGGCATGGGCATTTGCCACAATTCTGGATAATTCTTTCAGAAGTCTTCTAGATTACAAATTCTTAGGAAAGATATTTTCTCTGCTGAAAGGATGTAAAAATTATGAAACTGTCCTTTCTTTTCTCTGAATATACTTATTCAAGCTATGACATGTGGAGAGGAAGTAGCCATTTTGGAACCACAAGAGAACCAACCTCAAGATGAAACCCAACACACTAAGAACATTCCCCCTTAAAGACGAAGAGGATACCTTGGTTCTTGGAGACTTCATCTTAGCTATAAACCTCTGGTTAAGTCCATACATTTCCTTTATGCTTTGAACTATTCTAGCTAATGTGTACTTTACTTATCCCCTGAAGTATCCCATAATAGTTTTATCAGAAAATGAAAAGAGACTTTAAGCTGCTAAAGCTGGAAAAATGAGTGAATAGCAGGCTTCTATGCCATGTGACCAAGAAACGTTTGAAACACATCACCTTCAACTACTTTGCCCTTTTTTTAAAAATTCCCATCAGTACATGTTGATGATAGTCATTCATCCACAAAATAAACTTTCACATCCTATTATGTGCAGGACTGTCAGATAAATACAGATAAATTATATATATATATATATATATGTGTGTGTGTGTGTGTGTGTGTGTGTGTGTGTGTGTGTGTGTGTATACACACACACACATTAATGCTAAAATTTATTCATTATTTATCTGAATTCCAAATTTACCAGGACATCTGCATTATTCACTTTCAGGTCAGTGGGACAGAATACCCAACACCTGCAAATGGAGTAGAGGGTTATTTGGGTTCATGCTTTCAGAGGGTTTAGCCATGCATGGGTGCCTGGCTCAGGGGAGAGGCATGGTGGAAGGGTATCATGGAGAAAAGTTGTTCTGTGCATGGATTCTGGAAGCAGAGACAAGGGAGGAGCCAGGAATGAAAATACTCCCTCCCAGTGACACAGCTCTTCTGACGGCTGCACTTCCTAGCAGCAAATGTAGCTAGGAACTCATTGGTGGACTATTAATCCAATGATGATTACAGCATCCCCATGATCCAGTAACCAGTTAACTCTCCAAAGCACCAACTCTGACTGCAATGGCCTTTCAGGGGACCTTTTAGATCTAAACTACAGCAATGTCCTCTATTAATATGTGCTAAATGTGAAAACCTTAATACAACTCTATGTTGTGATAGGCTTTGGGGATTCAACACATTCCTTATTTCAAGGAACTCATCTCCTGTGATGCCTTTGGTGATTCTAATGTACAGATTGGCTGGAAATCCAGCACCTTTGAAATCCTGATTCGACTCCACATTCTACATTTGAAGAAACTGAAGTCTGAACAGGTCATGATTTTCTCAAAAGCACACAGCTGCTCAAGGGCAAAGGTGAAACAAATTATTCCCACATTCAAGATACTCTTTCCAATTGCCTTATTGTTGGCTTCTAAACGAGGCTGGCACATTTAGAGCAAACTCCTACACTTAGAGGAGAAAGCTGTTGCCCCTTTAAAAGACTTTCAAAGTTGTTCCTTTGTTTCACCTAAAATTATTTGGAAAAATTTACAAGGAGTGAGTTAAGGTTTCTGAGTCGCTCTTAATAATTCTTTTAGGCAACCAGAGCAAACTTTGCTCATTATAATACTAAATTCTCTGTCAAGAAGCATTAGTGGGTCCTTTCTGAATGTGCACTCTGTGACTTTAAACTGAGAATGCTCAGAAATGTGCCCACCCCTGGGTGTGCTTTTCTATCTAAATATGCCTATGTTCCCCAGTGAAATCCCCACATAATGTTCAGAGAAATCATTGCTTTATACCTAACTCCTATGCTCTCCCTACTTGCTATAAATAACAAACCTCTCTAAATTTGCTGGGTTTGCACTCACCAAAAGGTAAACCCATTGCATTAACTTGTATCTTCCCTTCTTTTCCTAAAGGGTTCTTATTTGAAAGTGACGGGGGGGGGGGCTAATAGTGTTTGACTTGGCAAAGAGAAAAACGTTTATAATCTAAATGGTCCCATTTCCTGTCATAAGAATGGTAATCGTCCTTGAGTCGCTTAAGTTTCTTACGGCAGAATAGTATTTTGAACAAGACTTAACATCCTGAAAATCTCACCCAAATCTGTAGAAACACTTGTCTGAAGAGAAAATTGTCCACACATCATTGGTATGTGATAATGTATGTCTGATATATATATATGATATATTGATATATATGATATATATGATATATTGATATATATGATATATATGATATATAGCTTATCACATATAGCTCATTTGAGTGATATGTATTCAAAGCTATAAAGTTACTGTAATTTTCAAGTATCACTGTTTTCCTTTAAGTTTCCTCATGTTGTTTATCTTGCTAATATTTTGATCAAGACTGACAAATTCCAAATCTCAGTAAACAATGAGCTTTGCTTGAAGTTTTAAAACAAAGAGCCTGATGACTTCAGTGAAAATGTCATCATTCCTGCTTAAAGAGCTCATTACAGAATTCAAAGTTTTCTGGACAGGCTGCCTCCCACTGCACTGCAACTCAAAGATCACCAGGGCAGAGAGCTCACATTTTTGTCTAGAAACTTTTCCTTTTTACCTCTTCTGAATCTCTCATTATTAAGTGATAGCATAAATCACGTGACTGTCTCTCAGAGACTAGGTTAAGTCAGTCTTCCACTTAAGATCTTAATCTAACAGGTTCTCTCTTGCCTTCATTTCTCATGTTTCCTATCTGCCAAATAAAACAATGTTAAAGGCTAATAAAACAAATTTACTTTAATAAAAATAATTTCAAAACATTTGTAGAGCATTAGACTATACAGTAGTTGGAAAATTCCAGAATCAATATAATAAATTCATATGATTTTTGTAATTCCTTATAATGGAAAGCATCAAAATTGCAGTCCTTCAGAGGTGCAGACCCTTGAGCAGTACATTCAGTTATAGTTTATGAGTCCTGTAAGGGCCATCAAAGTCAACTCTCAGTTGCTCCAATTTAAGTGTGTCCAATTTAAGAGAAATGCACATGTTACCATGTCACAAACAAAAACTCTGCAGCTCAAGTGTCCTTAGCACAGGCAAGGAAAGTATGAAAAGTAAAAGATGTTCCTATTTATAGTTAAAATATTAAAGCTACAGTGTTCAACCTTTCCAATTAGTTTTTTAAAGTAAGTCTCTACACAGCCCCAAACTTCCTACTGTTTGGCTATTTCCAAAACTCAACTTTATTCTCAAAAGACAAGAGGCATCACTTCTGAGAGGAGTCATTTTTTGTAGTATACATTGTTATGCTTATTGATCTTTTAAAATGAATTACATTATAATTTCACTTTGTATAGATGACACTGTTATCCCACGACAAGTATTTCTGTCTACAAAGTGTTAAAATACACTACTGAGACTTCTACCTGCAGGACAGAGTCTGTCTTACCTGCCTGGGCATGTTGTACTGAGTTGAGGTCACAGTTACAGTTCCACAAATAACATTCCAAACGTTTTTCTCCCTCTGAATTAACAGGGCCAGTTAGAATTTTTCTCATTCCCATTGGTTAGAAATTCTGACAGAGGGACCTAAGGAGCTCTCCAGTTCTAGAATAGAGTGAACGCTATTCACATGACCTGCATGAGGTACCAGTCCAAGTCTTCTACCTCTGTGCCCTCCTGCCCTTTAGCCGGCATGACTCAACACTTGAAAATTGGGCAACCTGACTGTGAATGTCCTATTTGAACTTTGACTTCAGAGGAATGGCATGTCTTAAAATGTTGTCCATTTACTAATTAACAGAGAAGATGAAATTCTCCAAACTGTGAGGTAAAGCTAAGTTCAACTTTTAACACAAGATCGCTGTGTTAATTCTGTTAGGTTTCCTGACATCTATGCCTTTATATATGTAGATGATGAGACTATTATATGTTATGCCTTTGGACCTTTTTCTTCTTTCCTCAGACTCCCAGATATGGGAAGGTGTTCTCCCACTTGTCAGATCTATTCACTGATAAAAGTCATTAAATAATTATTGATGAAAGAGCTACCATCCCATGGTTGTAAGGAGATTCTTTTGAAAGTTATTAGACAATTAATCACTGGGAGCTTTCGATAAGAGGATATGCAAAGTATGGCCAAGGACATACTTTACTGTGAACAGTGTGAGCTACTGACTTGAAGTTGTTCTTTCTTAAGAGATTAAAGAAAAATATCTCAAGTCAGGTGTGGTGGCACACACCTGTAATCCCAGCACTCGGGAAGTCGAGGCAGGAGGATCGCTGTGAGTTGGAGACCAGCCTGGGCTACATAGTGAGTTCCAGGTCAGTCTCAACTACATAGTGAGACCCTGTCTCAAAAAACCAATAAATAAATAATAAATAAATAAAATCTCATTCCTTAATATGCAGATGCTCTTTGACTTATGTGGAATTATATCCCAATGGACCCACTCTAAGTTGAAAATATCTGAGAAAATACATTTAATACACCTATAGTATCATGCACATCACAGTTTAGCACCGCAGTATAATGTAGAGGGGACCAACTCTTCATCCCCAGCTCACTGATGCTGCCCAACATCGTAAGACAGTATTAATGTGCATGTGATTAGCTTGAGAAATGATCGAAATTCCAAGTATACTTTCTACTGAGTGAGTATTGCTTTGGCAAAATCATAAAGTCAAAAATAAATCCTAAATTGAGCCCTCATAAGTCAAGCCATCATAAACGAGAGACCATCTATACCATGAGTACAAGTGTAGGAAGGACATGGGGACTTGTGCAGGGATACAGAAGGTTTTTAGAAATATATTTTTTTAAAAAAACTGTGTTGGAGTGTGTAAGTTCTTCTCTCAG
Organism: Fukomys damarensis; assembly: GCF_012274545.1. NCBI lineage: Eukaryota > Metazoa > Chordata > Mammalia > Rodentia > Bathyergidae > Fukomys > Fukomys damarensis. The sequence continues at coordinate 8,320,099 of NW_022900930.1, read as the reverse complement.
TGACCTCATTAAAACAGTCCTGGCACAGGCCAGGTGTGGTGGTGCATGCCTGGAATCCCAGAGTTCTAGGAGGTTGAATAAGGAAGACTGCAAATTTGAGCCCAGCCTTGGCAAATTAGTAAGTCCCTATCTTGAAATAAACATAAAGACAAGAGCTGGAGACATAGGGAGTGAATTTGATCCACCATACGGTGGGTGGGGGATAAAATAAAATACAGTTCTGGCCCTATGTTCAGTTAACTCTTCTAAGAGTTACTAATCCATATATTATTATTGTTGTTGTTGTTGTTGTCTAAAATCCATCCAAGTGTTTCATTGTCAACAGTATCCCCAAATGACAGAATAGGAAATTCTCTCTCAAATAAAATAATTTCAGTATTGTCATCCTACTCAGCTTCCTCTCAAAGCCATGTTTAATTCTGTCATGGATATATGTGTCTGGATTCTTTTGAATCCACTTATCTCATAAAGAGATTATGTAACTCAATTGAGTACATAACTATGTTTCATTATTTTAGTGAAATATCTTACTGACATTTATTGTTCTGAGAGTATATCCTGTTCATTTGCTATAGCTTAATTATTTTTCTTATAGACGTGAATGCTTTCAAAGGAGGGCTGAACAATATTCTCCCAATACAACTTTTGTTGCTACTTTTAGCTTATATTTAGACACAAAGAATAAGGCAGCTTTCACAAAGATACTGAGAATAGCACTAACTTCCATCTACTAATACCTTTCCTTAGTATTAACTGGTGAATAAATGCTTAGTTACAATAATTCTGATAGACTCATAATGCCACCTAGTGGATAATCTTCAAAATACCATCCCATGGGCCATTCTTACAGCTATCAAGGTAGTCTTTATTCTTGAGGAAATAGCCCAAGCTACTAACCAAGAATTACTGATTTGGATCACTCAACCCTGAGACAAATCTATGCTGTCTTTTCTAACATTGGTGCCATCTAGAAAAAAATGAACTTATCTTGTATATCTTGGCCTCCTCCCATCTTCAGTGGATGGAGCTAATATCTTAATAAAGTGTTTCTGCACCAAGTGATAATTCACTGCACTCCATTTATCCTTATTTGTAGCATGCAGTGTCAGGTTTCTATGCTTACCTTCCGGGGTTTACAAACAGAATTACTGAGTTCTCTTGAAGACCATGAGTAATAAATGACATGTATGTAGCAGTCTCTTAAAATATAAGATTTTTACAATTTCATGGACTCTTAACAGCCACGTTGTGATGGTGAGAGCTGCTCATGGGGCACCTGAGAAAATTATGGTTAATGGATCCTAAGTGATTTAGGTACGTACAAAGAATTCCAAATTCAGTCAGAGCTTCTCAAAATTTAAGCTCAATGATTCTCCATAAACTAGTATAGATCTTTTCTAGCCTGGCACTGGTCCACTGGCACTGCTACTACATAGTAGAATATTGAGTGACATTTCATGGGAAAGGAGAGCTTCTCTCAGAAATGCCGAGATGGTTGCATATTCAAGTACCTAATTACCTAGTTCTCTACTTTAGCAAACATGAAAGGAAAAAATATGGTTATGTCCACAGATGCTTTTAAAGGATTGGATAAAACTCAGCCAACATTCTTAATGTAAGACACAGGAGGTTGTAAAAGAAGGCTGTAACAGAGTGATAAAGACTCTGTGAGAACCCCACTGTAATCCTCACATGTAATGGTGAAGCATCGTAGCAGTGTACTTGAAGCCCGAAGCAATGCAGAAAGACAAGATGGAGATTTAGTAGGTACACGTAGTTTGGTAAACAAAGAACATCTGAGAATTGATTTAAAAAATCATTGTATATAAAGTGGTTAAGAAACCACACCAGAGATATGTATGAAGAGCAATACTTTCCTATGCACTTAGAAACTATAATAGAAAATTGTTTCCATATATAATAGGAAACGAAAAACACTGAAAACACAAAGAAAATCAAATAAGCCAAAAACAGTTAGGAATAACTACCATCGCGTCTCGGCTGTGTCCATCCACTGAGGACCCATGCTGAAGCCCCGACAACCCGGGAAGCATCTGCCCACCTCCAGCTGATGCTGCGGCTCACCAGGCCAGATGCCAGAGTCTGAATGACAAGGGAACTGAGAACCTGGATACTTTACAGCACAGGGCGACGGAGTTGATGACCAACAGACTTACCCAGGTGAAGAAGAGACCGACACACAGCAGAGCCTCCCTTCAGGACTGAAGTGACGACTGTCCACAGAGACTGGGTGAGAGACAGGCTTGGAGAAGGTGAGTGCTAAATAGGTACCTCCTGGGATGTCATGGGAGGCCTATGTTCAGACCAGGAAGATCCTGGGGCTTGTATTCTGTTGTGAGATGCCAGGTTTGCTGAGAGTAATCATCAGAGGAGCGCTCCTGAAGAAGGCATTTAACTTAGTGGTATGTTTGAGCTCTAGCACTGCTACCAACATCCAGCAGGAGTCAGTGCTCTGAATTGCTATAGTTCAAGATGGTGGGAGGGTGGTTATCATAAGTTAGAGTCCTCTTTGTTTTAGTGAAGGGCTGTGCATGAGTGGTTCCTAGGCTTTGTCAATAACTAGCTGACATTTGATGCCATTGTTTTCCCTGAATTTGCTATTATAGTCAAGGTAGCAACATAACAGTAGCCAGCAGTTGGTTTTCTATTCTAATACCTGGACTGCCTGGGGAGTCAAACAATACTGTGGGTTACTACTAAAGAACAGAGCCCTGGACCAAAGAAAACTGTAGCGTGCATACACACACACACGCACGCACACACACACACACATCCTACCAGAAACACAAAGAGACAAGGCAACAAAATGATTTGCAACTGTCCCAAAATAAGTACAGGGGGTAGAATTTATAAGCTACACAGCAGATAGATCAGAAAGGGTACCAATGGGGGAAAGACAGTTCTGTAAGGTACTTGGCAAATTTAAAGAAGATACAATCAACTATATAATGGCTATAATGAAATAAATGATCAGAATGTCTAGAGAAGACACTAATAATCAGCTAGTAGAGCTAAGTAAAGAAATGTAAGACATGAATGCCCAGCATATGAAATAATTGAAGCCCACAAGAAAATTCCAAACAGAAATCTAGGAGATTGAAAACATGAAAGTATGGATAGCAGCAGTGGACATTGTAAAGACAGAACATCAGAACTAGAAGACAAGGCCATGGTCAATGATCAGTTCATGAAGATACCCTAAAAACAACAAGGGAACATGAAAAATGGACTCAACAGCCCCAAATGACAAAAAGACATCTAATGTACAATAATTGAAATTAGTAGAAAATAAGAAGACAGCACACAGGGCATAAAAAACCTGTTTACACAAATAATAATAGAAAAATTTCCAGGCATAGAAAAACGACAGTCACCTTTATCCCCTTTCTTCCTATTTCACATTGTCCATTGGGAAGGGTAGGGGAAAGATAATAAGGGAAAAAAATATGAGAAAATGAAGAAATGGAAATAAAAGTGTTTGTAAAGGGGTGAAGGGGGGCAGGGACAAGGGGAAAAAATGATAACCAAGACCTGTTATGTAAAGGTACAAGATCCCAGTGATGAATGTAACTGTACTGCATACCTAAAATGTACCAATAAACTCAATGAGGAAAAAATAAATAAATAAAATCCTAAAAAAAAAAGAAAAACAACAGTCACATAAGTAAACTCCAAATAGCCATGATCAGAAAAAAATATTATATGCCACGTAAAACTAAAATACTAGAAAAACAACACAAAAACAGAATTCTTAAAGGCTGATAAAGAAAAGCAACAAACCACCTATAAAGAAAAACCTATCAGATTCACAACAGATTTCTCAACACAAACCTAAAAGGCAAAGAAAGCTTTGAAGTGTTTCAAGCTCTTAAAGAAAACAACTTCCAATCCAGACTGATATAGTCTGTAAAATTATTTGTCTAAAGTCTGGAGAAATAAGATATTTCCATGATAAATAAAACTTAAGGAAATTCATGACCACCTAACAAACATGCAAAAAAATTCTTAAGGGATGTCCTAGGATACAACGAAGCTAAAAATGTCAAAATGTCCAGTAAAATGAATACATCAGGTAGGGATGTTAATTAAGTAGAAGGAAAAGAAAACAAAAGAGCAACAGGAAATTAATACAACAGAAGTCAGTTCCTACTAATTATGACTTAACTCACCAGTCCTAAAACACAGATTAGCAGATTTCAACTTGTTCCATTTTGGATCAAATCCAACATTATACTGTACAAAAGAAACACATAAGAAAAAAGAAATTCATAGACTAAAAAAAATCTAAGGATGGAGAGCAATCCATGCAATGGGAACCTAAAAACAAGCAGCAGTAGTTACCCTATTTTCAGATAAACTGAATTTCAAGCCAAAACTGATAAAAAGAGGCAATGATGACATGACATATTGGTTAATGAAACTATTCAATAGGATGAGAAAATTATGAGCATAGGTATCAAACCATGTTGCAACCAAATTCATAAAACAAATGAATGGACATAAAAGATCAGTTAAACTTCAATCAATACAATTATAGTAGGGGATCTCAAAAACCAACTATCATAAATAGATCAAGTATAGGGGCTGGGGATTTAGCCCAGCAGTTCAGTGGCCTGCCTTGCAAGCACAAGGACCCAAGTTCGATCCCTGGTACCAAAAAAAAAAAAAAAAAAGCCAACTAAATAATACCCAGGACCTGATGGATTCATGATCGAATTCTAAAGAACTTTAGGGAAGGTATAACATGAATAATTCTAAAGAACTTCAGGAAAGGTCTAACACCAACGCTCCTCAAGCTTTTTAATGAAATTCAAAGGAAATGAATAGTTCCAAGATAATTCTCAGAAGCTAACATTTTCGAAAACCAGGCGATGATCCAACCAAAAGACAAATTTATAGGCCAATTTTTCTAATGAATATACTTGCAAAACTCCTCATCAAGGTACTGGCAAATAGAATGCAACAAATCACCAAAAAGATCATATACCAGGACCAAGTAGGCTTCATCCCGGGGATTCAAGGCTGTTTCAACACATACAAATAAATAAATGTAATTCACTGCATAAACAGAAGGACAAAAATCCCATGATCATCTTGATACATGCAGAAAAAAATGCTTTGACAAAATCCAGCATCGATTCATGATTTTAAAAAATGATAATAGATAAAGATCTTTATCTCAACATGATAAAAGCCATGTTATGATCAACCTACTGCCAACATTATGTTAAATAGGGAAAAGCTGAAAGCCTTCCCTTTTAATTAAAGGAACAAGACATGTTTGCTCATTATCACCACTTGTATAGAGCAATCAGGCAAGAGAAAGAAATAAGAGAGTTATATATAGCAAAAGATGAAGAAAAATACCATTATTTGTAGATGGCACAATCCTTTATGAGACCCAAAACACTTCAAAAGACCCCTAGAACCAAATGCAGTAATGTAGCAGGATGCAAAATAAACACAAAAATTAATAGCATTCTTATACACTAATAATTAACCCATAAAAAAGAAATGAGGAAAGCAATAGCATTTACAAAAGTATCAAAAGATATTAAATACTTGGGTATGAACCTAAGGAAGTGAAATACCTCTACATCAGGCTGCAGAAGGAAATAGAGGAGCACATGAGAAAATGGGAAATATCCCCCGTTCCATGTTAGGCGGAACCAACAGGATTAAAATGGCAATTCTTTTAAAACTGATATACAAATTTAGTACAGTCACGATCGAAATACCATGGTATTTCTCACCGAGATAGAGAAAACAATTCTAAAATTTATATAGAAACAGAAGAGACTCAGAATAGCAAAAGCAGCCCTGGATAACTAAGACAAAGCAGGCCACATCACAATTCCAGACTTGAAGTTATTTTATAAAACTACAGTGATTAAAACGATATGGTACTGGCATAAAAACCAGCACATGGATCAATGGAACAGAATAAAAGCAGAAACAACTCCAGGCACATACAGCTATTTGATATTTGAAAAAGGAGCAAAAAACATACACTGAATGAAAGACAGCCTCTTTAATAAATGGTGCTAGTATTAGAGACAGCTAAGTTAGTCAAAAAATATTATAAGGGAGTTAGGCAGGGCTGGGCCCTCAGTACAGAAAACAACTGAGATACATTAACTAAAAGGCCAAGATTCAAAAAAGAACTACTACACTCACATACTCCCCCTAGGGATGAACATCACTGATTGATGTTCTAAACAGATATCACTCACTTTAGGTGGGGACCAACATCTCCCTAGTCCATTTCTTCCAGGGAAGTTTTTGTTCTTTTCATGTGTGCTTGCTAATGACTTGCTTTCTCATTTGATCACCATTTAATCAATATTACCTAAGCAACACAACTTGAAATAGTATTAGTTGACTTTAGTTTTGTCCCACCTTGTACCTGCCTTACCTTGTGGCTTTGCTCAGTAAAACACTTCTGAGAAGCAAGGCAGGTGGACAACCCACTTTCCAGTCCCCCTTCCGCCTCTGACAGAAGCTGTCTTTCTCTCAATAAATTCTTCTTACTCTTAACCTCCGTTGTTCCTAGAATGTATTCTTTCTTTAGAGAACACGAACTCAGTATTTTGGATGTGTAGCGCCATGAGCTGCACAGCGTAGTGTCTGAAGCTGGGGAGAGTGGTGGGAGAGGAAGAAAAGATGACAAACAGACCGAGATTTTTCTTGATAGCTGGGACCAGGTGGGACCACAGCCTGATGAGCTAATGGTCACCTGGCGTCCACGCGCGCTCTTTCTGTATGGTGTAGGAAGGTGGGACAACTAGTGCCACGTGGCCCACATGGCCTAACCTGAACGTGATTATCCCACGATCGGGTCATGTGCGGAAAGGAAACAGGATACATGATGGAACTGACTGTCTCCTGGGGCTGTGCCCTCCAGGATCTACAATCTAAACCATGCAGGAGAAAGGGAGTAGGGATTAGGTGAGCCACCATCTTCGGGCTCAGCCCACAGCTTTCAAGCAGGTTGGGAGGTGTATTTCCCTTACATCATTTAGATTATTTCCCTTAGATTACTTGGTGTCTGCATCACTAGAACAACTGGATATCCACGTGCAAAGAATGAGTCGAGACCCATATATCTCACCGTGTACTACACTAAAATCAAAATGGATCGAAGATCTAAATATGAAAACAGAGACAATATATTGAAAAATAAAATAGGTGCAACTCTTAAAGACATGCATGTAGGTAAGGACTTTCTGAACAGAACCCCAGTGGCACAAGAAATATTACCAAGAATCAAAGAATGGGATCATATCAGATTACAAAGCTTCTGCACAGCAAAAGTAACAACCAACAGTGAAGAGGTAGCCTTACAGAAAGGGAAAGAATTTTGTCAGCTATTTCTTGGATGGAGGACTAACACCAAGAATCTATAAAGGTCTCAAAATAATTAGACTCTCAAAAGTACAATATTAAAAAATGGACAGAAACTTCTCAAATGCACAAATGGTTAATATATGAAGAAAGTATTCACCACTGGTGGCCATCAGAGAATGCAAATTATAACTACACTGAAATTTCATCTTACAGCAGAAAGAATGGTTTATCCTCAAGAAATTTAATACAGACATTCATTGTTTAATGACCTACCTATTTAATGACTGTTCAGACTTACTATGGAGACACACTGTTCAGACTTAGGACCCACCCCTCTGCTTACTACCCATTTTTTTGTTCTTTTTATTGTGTAGTTCTGTACATCTTAAGAGTCTCAGTTTTGTACAGTATTCCTTATTTATACAGTACTACAATTTTTGCTGAATGTACTATATAATACTGTAATTTTATATTTTGTTATATATTATAGCACTACACATAAGTTATACAAATAAAAGGAATGTCATGAAGATAGGGTTTCCTTTCAGCACGTATTCATTATGAATATTGTAATAGACATTGTTATATTCAATTCCTCATCTAACAAGTAATTCATTTAAGACCTAGTCATAGGACCAGAACTTTGTCCTTAAAGAATTCCTGTAATAACAAACACTAGCAAGGATGAAGGCAGAAAAGAATTATTGCATTGTTAGTGTGAATGCAAACTAGTACAACCACTATAGAAATCAGTAGATTTTTCAAAAACACTAAAAATAGAAATTCCATTTGACCCAGGCATGTCTCTCCTGCACATATTCTCAAAGGAGTTAAAATCATATTTCAGAGACACACGAATAGCTATGTTTATAGCAGTACAATTCATAGTAGCTTGATCTTTGAAACAGTATGTCCACCAACAGAGGAATGGACAAAGAAAATATGGTGTTTAAACACAGTGGAGTACTATACTGCCAGGAAGCAAGATAAACTTGAGGCATTCCTAGGTAAATGGATGCGACTTAAGAACATAATGTTAAGTGAAATAAGTCAGACATACAAGCACAAATGTCACATGGTTTTTCTTATGAGAAAAACTGTATATGCACACACACACAAATAAAGAACAAAATAGAAGACAGATAAATAGTAGGAAGAAGGGAGATGTTCAAATACTTCCCCAAACTTGTATAAATTTCATTGTTTTAAAAACATTTAATACACATAAAAATTGGTTAATTTATACTATTATTTTATGTTAGTTCATTTGAAAGAAAGTTTTGTGTTACTATTTTGGGTTTTTTTTTATAAGAAGCTTTTTGGTTTGTGTCTTATACTCTTGTGTATCTACTTTGAAAGTAATGACTCACAGTATAGTAACTATTGTTACGCTCTTATTTTTTAATTATGAAATTTTATTTTTTCATAAAATTTTTAAAAAGAAAGCAATGTACAGGTCTTGTCGCACACTGTGGTATGTACCTATAATCCCAGAACTCTGGAGGATGAGAAGGAGGATCACAGCAAGTTCGAGGCTGCCAGGAGTTACACAGTGACCCTGACTCAAAAATAAATAAATAAAATAAAAACTGAAAAGCAGAGGTCTTGGGTGAATAGAAACTGAATTTTATCAATTGCTTTTTTAGCATTTGAGATGACTGCATTTTAAAACATGTTTTGGATTTGCTGATGTAAATGTTACCTGATTATATACAATTCTAAAATGAAACTACATCCGAACAAATGGAAGAGAGAAAAATATTTACAATATAGTTCAAATATCATTCCTTTACATCCCTTCCCTCTATTGGTGATATTTCTCTGTTACTCTGAATTGTTATCCTCTTGATTCAGAGCATGTATCTCACTTTGGAATAATACACTAATCAATGTGCTTATTGCTTTAATTTTAATTAATTTCTTCTCTTATGTGCTAATGTAAGAAACGGGGGAACAAGAATGCTGTTTTTCTAACCAAGTACATATTTTGGAATGTAACAGGTTCGATAAGCACTGACTGGGAGGACAGAGGAAATAGTGGCCTATCGCAGCCATCTCTCCACAGTTATAATTTAAACATCTCTTCAGCCATCCAACTTTGCAAGGGTTAAATGACTACACTGCCTCGTTTTCCTGTAAGGGGAAAAAAAGTATTGAAGGCAGGAAGGAAAGACCTGATGGCATCATCTCTCCTCCAACTACAAGCAACGCCCCATGGAGAGAGACAGCTCTCCTTGGGGACAGGAAGGGAATTAAATGTAGGCCGTAGACTTGAAACCCAATACCAGGCCTGTTACTGTGAAACACAGTGCCTAACAAAGTACCAGGGGCCCTGCCTCTATGCCAGTGTCTGTGATCGAGCCTTTGGAGCCAGGTTAGCCAAGCAGCAACCAAAGGGATTGCCGCCTCTACGTCTTTCCAAACTCAGACAGCAGTGGGAACAGAAGGAAAGCTATGACAGGGCTTTGCCTTGGAGCTTAGTGCCAAAGCTAGTGTGGCAAGATCCAACACCAGCGGAAACTGAAGTCCTCAGCCCCAATTCCCAGGGCAGAACCTGAAGACACAGAGACTAGACCTGCCCCCACCATCGGTAAAAGGGTTGCATCACTCCTGGCGAGAGAGACTCATTTGTTGGCCTGCAACTCTGCCAGCTTCAGTATATGCCTGAGTGCACCCCTGAGACTGTTCAGGTACTATGAGACTCACGTGGCCTTTTCCAACCTTGGGAAGAATAGGATAGAGCAAGGATTGATTCCCTGGGGGTAGAATGGCATAGCAAGTGTACTACTTTTTGCTTTACTTTTTATTACTACATGTTTGCAGTACATAAGTATTATATTTCTTGTGGGGAATTTAGCTTTGGCACTCAGTATCAGACTTGGCATATCTAATGGTCTTTATCTAAAAGACACTGCTTGTTGATGGAGGCCCTGGAAAGTCCCAATGCCACAAGGAGACTGCAAAGCTTCATTCTATTGACCAATACTTCTTGTGGGGCCAGTGGTCTGGGGCCATTAGTCCACCTGAGCAACCCACAGCAATGTGTGCCTTGGTCATACTCCAGGGCCAGACTGATCCTGACAGGCTGTGAGCTCAGTCTGCAGTGCAGTGTTGTAGCACCACTGGCCCCAGGACTGCCCACCCCATTCCTTCCTGCACTCCGGGCAGCACAACATGGAGCAAGTAAATGTCCGTGTAAGAACAGGAATGTGGGCAACGAGCCAAAGCAAAAGATCCTGGGGCTGAGCTCTCCCTGGTCAATCTTCTCAAAGCCAAGCAGAAGCCTGTTGTGCCTGAGCATACACTGCGTACTGCAGACAGGGTGTATGGGTTTCCCTGGCTTCTTCCCCAGGCAGAACCAGGTACTTCTCCAGTTCACGCTGAACACACATCTATGGACCTGGAACAAGCCCCAGTAGTGCCATCTACTGCTGAAGTAGCAGAAATGACCACAGGTACGGATAAAATAAGCAGACTACTTAAAATTTCTGAATGTAAGCAGAACAAAAGGAAGATGATGAACCCTAGAATAAATACCCAGTCTTTCAGTGCGCACTTGGTATTGCACACCAGTGAGTATCAAGAACTTCAGGGAATCATTACCTCACCTAATGGTCAAAATCTGGCATCCAAAGCTAACCAAATATAGTATTATCCAACATGGCTGGACTCCCAGATGGAAAGTTTAAAACAGTTGATTAAAAAAAAAAAAAAACTCTATGAGCATCAATAAAGAATAGAAATATAATACCTTAATAGAAACTTGGAAACAAAACAAAAACAGAAATCTGAGCTGAAAAATATACTGTGAAATTTTAAATGCAAAAGAAAGAAGGAATCAATAGAATCGATCAAACAATAGCATTGGTAAACTCTAAAACAGGATATTTTAAGTTACATAGTTGCGTATCAAAAAAAATAAGTGGACTAAAGCAGCATATAGGAGGTAAACATTAAAGTTGCAAATATTGGAGCTACAGGGTTTAATAACCACTTAAGAATGCAAAAGTGATAGAAAGTTCATTCAGAGATGACCAAAAATTTCTCAAACCTAAAGAAGGAAACATAAATCCAGGGTGAGGAAAGTCAAAGGTCACCAGTTAAATTCAACTCAACCATCTACCTCAAAACGAATTATAACCAATTCTCAAAGCCTGAATAAAGATAAAGAGCAGATTTGTGACTCTAAGAGAAAAGAAACAAATAGCACTCAAGGGTAAACCAATGTGCAGTGGTCTTACAGGCCAGGAAAACGTGGACTATTTTCACAGAATCAAAGGAAAAAACGTCAACCAAGAACACAATACTCAGCAGAGCTATCCTTTAAAAGTGAAGGACTGATAGACATTCCCAGAAAAACAAACAAAAGCTGAGAGAATATAGCTCTACCAGATCTATCCTGCAGGAAGTGCTAAATGTGGCCCCTCAAACTGAAGGAAAAGATATTATTGACTAATAAGAAAACACTGGAAGATATAAATGTCACTGGTAGGAAGGAGTAAGTTACAGAAAATTCAAATTGTTTTAATACCGCAAACATCATGCATAAATCGTATCTTTCGTGTGAAGGCTTAATAGCAAAATAATTAAATTTAACAATTTAAATAAATACACTACATTAATATATTGAGAAGGCAATATAGAAAGACATAAAATATGTTATCAAAAATAAAAAGTGTGGGCTTAGTGTTAAAGCAATTTCCTGACACAAGCACGGTCCTTGGTTCCATCTCCTACAACAGAAATAAATTCAAAATATAGGGAGGAACTGAGTGCAAGTACAGAAAATTTTTGTTAGTATATATTTTTTTCTTTTTTGGTTTCTGTTCCATTCTGATCTTTACAGCCATGTTAAGTTGCTATCATTTGGGAATAACTTTTTATAATGAAGAGAGTTTTTCTAAGCTGCACGGTAACCACAAAGCAAAAATCTACAATAGACAAACCAACAATAATAAACAAGGCATCAAAACATACTATTGAAGTCATTCACTTAACCACAAAGGACGATTCTAAAAAGGGAACAAAGAAAAGAACTGTAATAAAATCAGAAAACAAGTTACAAAATAGCTTTAGTAAACATTACTTACTGATCATTACCTACATTAGGTAGGACTACATTCTCTAATCAACAGACATAAAGTGACTTCACAGATAAAAATACAAGACCTAAATATATGTTGCTTACATGAAATCCACTTTACATCTAAGACGTGCATGCTCTGAAAGCAAAGAGACGGAATAAGATTGCATGCAAATGGAAGCCAAAGAAAGCAAAAGTCACTATACTTTTATCAAATAAAATAGGCTTTGGGTTTAAAGAGACAAAAAAAAGCATCAAAGAAATTCATTATATAATGATAAAGGGGCCAGTTCAGTCAGAGGAAAGAAGGACATAGGTCCAATATTGGAGCACCTAACTATGAAAAACAAATATGAATAGACCTAAAGAGAGAGTCAGGCGGCTCCTGCATAGTAGTAGTAGGAGATATTAGCACTGTACTTTCTGTAATGGATAAATCATCCAGAAAGAAAAAAAAAATCAAAAAAAAAAAAAAACAAAGAAATGGCAAAGTTAGCTGGGCGTGGTGTCACACACCTGTAATCCCAGCACTTGGGAGGCTGAGGCGGGAGAATCGCTGTGAGTTCAAGACCAGCCTGGGCTACATAGTGAGTTCCAGGTCAGTCTCAACTACATAGTGAGACCCTGTCTCAAAAAACAAAACAAAACAAAAAACAGCAAAGTTAAGTTGCACCCTAGACCAAAAGAATATAACAGACATTCCAATCAATGTAACAGAGCATTCCAACCAACAAGATCAAAATATAAACTCTTCAATAGCAAAGAGAATATTCTGAAAGAAGATCATGCTGGATCACAAAGTAAGACTCACCGAATTAAAATCATGCAGAATGTCTTTCCCAGCTACAGTGCAACAAAACTAAAATTCAGTAAGATAAAACTTTGGAAACTATTCAAATACTAGGGAAATTAAACTATGTACTCTTTAAAAACCAATGAATCAAGAAGAAATTGGAAGGAAATTTTAAAAATTTTTTGAAACAAAGATTTATGTGATACAGCAAAAGCAGTACTGAGAGGGAAGTTTACAGCAATCAATTCCCACAATGAAAAAGCAGAAAAATCTGAAATGCATACTCTATCACTTTCCTTAAGGAAATAGAAGAATAAAAACAAAACAAACCCAACATTATAGGAGGAAAATAGTATTAAAAACAGAACAGAAATGAAAAATACAACTAAGAAAAGTATGAAAGATCGATGAAATAAAGAGCTGGTTTTTTTCAAGATAAAATTTAAAAATCTTTTTGCTAACCTAAAAAAATACTCAAGTAACATCAAAGAAGGTGACTTTACAACTGACACTGCCTCATTGGTGGCAATTATGAGCAACTATATGCCAACAAATTTGATGATGACCTAGGAGAAATGGACAAATTCCTGGACAAGGCCCTCCTACCAAAACTGAAGCATTAAGAAATTGAAAACCAGTTTTGCTGCCTGCTTCGCAAGCTCAGGGGCCCAAGTTCGCCTCACAAATGCAAGGTCCCAAGTTCAATCCCCAGTACCAAATACAAAAACAAAGCAACAACAACAAAAAGTAATTGAAAACCTAAATACACCAATAACATCTAAGGAGACTGGAATTTGTAATAAAAATGTCTCCTATCAAAGAAATGTCTAGGGCCAGAAAGCTTCACTATTTAATTTTACCAAACATCCAAACATTATTCCAAGAAAATGAAAAGGGAGAAATTCTTCCAAACCCACTCTATGAGGCTGACAATTACCCTGATGGCAAAACCAAGCAACAATACTGCAATAATAAGATGATAGATCAACTTCTTGATGAACATAAATACAAAATTCTTTAACAAAATGCTAGCAAGCTGCATCTAACAGCACACTAGGCGATTATCCACTGGGGTCAAGTAGGACTCATCCCAGACATGCAAGGATGATTTAACATACAGGAGGCAGTAGACATGATATACAATAGTTAATATTATACTGAAGGAAGGAAAGCTGCAAGCTTTCTAAGATCTGGAATAAGACAGAGACACCTACTTTTATCAATTTTATTCAACACAGTACTGAAAGGTCTAGCCAGAATAATGAGGCAAGAGAAAGAAATCAAGGGAATTCAAGCTGGAAGAGAGGAAGTCAAATTGTCATATTTACAGATGTTATGATCTCATATAACAAAAACCCCAAAGTCTCCAACAAACAGTAACAAACTCAGCAAAGTTACAGGATACAGAAAATCAACATACTAAAATAAATAGCATTGCTGTATTCCAGCAACAAAATGTCTGAAATAGAAATGAAGAATGCAATCCTAGTTACAGTAACTACCAAAAAAAAGAGAATAAACTTAAGGAGATAAAAAATCTCTACAATGAAAACTATGATATACTGATAAAAAATTCAAGGGAACACAAATAATAATTACTATTAAGATGTCTATACTGCCCAAAGCAATCTATAAATACTGGTATTTTATAAAGATTGCATTGTAACATTCATAAACTAGAGAAAATTCTAAAATACAAAAAAATACAAGTAGTCAAAGCTATTTTGAGCAAAAGGAACAGAGCAGGAGGCATGATACTTTGACTTCAAAAGAAATTACAAAGTTGTAGTCATCAAAACAGTGTAGTATTGGAATAAAAACAGAAATATAGGTCAGTAGACCAAAATGAAGAGCTTAGAAGTAAAAGCACACATCTACTAGTGTTTTGTTGTTGTTGTTGTTGTTGTTGTTGTTGTTGTTGTTGTTAGGGATGCTGATACCACACATTCAAGAAGATAATCTCAGTAAGAAGTCCTGGAAAATTTAGATAAACATATGCAGAAGACTGAAAACTAGGTCACTGCGATGATTAATCTTAATTGTGCACTTGATCAAGTTGAGAAACATGTAGGAAATTAGTAAAGCATACTTCTAGATGCGTCTGTGAGGGCACTGGCTTGTGACACATCAGCACATCCAACAGGGTGGGGCCTGGATGGACCAAGAGGAAGAGGAGGAAGCCGCCAGCACAGGCTGTCTTCCCCTCTCTGCTTCCTGGCTGCTCTGAGATGAACAGCGCCCCTCCATCATGCCTCCCATCTCGACGTACCGCCTCACCACAGACCAAGAAACAGTGGATCCCGTCACTGTGGACACAGGTGACTATGAGCGGAACAAAACCTGTCCCTCTTTAAATGTTTTTCTCAGGTATCTTTTCACGGTGATGAAATGCTGATGAACACAACCCCTATATCTCATCTGTTACATCAGATCTGAAACTATAAAACCACTAGAAGTAAACAGAGATAATGCTTCAGGACACTGGAGAGGCAAGGATATTTTGCAGAAGATCTCAAAAGCATAGGAAACAAAAAGCAAAAATAGACAAATGGGGTCACATCAAAATAAAATTATTTTGCGTGGCAAGGGAAACATTAAACAGTTCAAAGATAACATAGAATAGGAGAAAATATTTGGTCACCAGATGTTTCACAGGAGTTAATGTTGAGTACATAAGAAATTTTTAAATCCGTATAGTAAAAAGACAAAAATCTGATTAGTAAAAGATGGACAGACATAGACATTTCTAAAAAAGAAGATATACAACAAATACACGAAGAAACGCTCAGCATCAGTAATTATCTGGGACTTGCAAGTTAAAGCCACAATGCAATATCATTTCATTCCAAAAAAATAGTTATTATCAAAAGGACAAAAGATGAAGTGTCAGCAAGGACGTCAGTAGGAATGTGAATTAGTTATGGCCATTATGGAAAATAGTGTGGAGGGTCTCAAAAAATTAAAAATAGATCTTCCATACGATACAGCAATCCTACTATGCTTTTATCCAAAGGAAATAAAACTGGTAGGCTGAAGAGACATCTATACCCCCATGTTTACTTCAGCACTGTAAGCAACAGCCAAGAGACTTAATCAGTCCATCCACTTTTGAATGAAAAAAGAAAATTTGGTACATATGTTCAGTGCTGTACCATTTAGCCATAAAAAGGATGGACTCTTGTCATTTTGGATAACATGGTTGCAACCAGAAATCATTTTAGCAGAATGATTACAGACACAGAAACACAATACTATATGAGCTAACTTATATGTGGCATATAAAAGAATCATGATAGTTCTGGGTTCTCGGGGACCTAGTTGGGGACTTCAGAAGCCCCCAGGGGCATGGATAAGTGCCATCCAGAATTAAGGTAGGACTGAATTTTCTGGGAGGAAGACTGAGCCACAACAAAATCAAGTGAACAGACGGTGTGCATGCCTGAGTTGTAGACTTCATCCTCAAACCCAGCCCAGGGGTCAGAGAAGGCACCATAAGGAGGGATCGGAGATTTTAGAAGGCAAAGAAGTGGTCCAATGGCCTTCCTTTCTACCAACATGATGCCAGGTAAGCTTCTCTGTAGAGCATTTATTTATCAGATGCTACTCTGAGGAAAAAAAGGCAAAATGAAAAATAGCCCAAAAAGGCAAAATTTAAATTGGCTAGACAATTGCTGGAAATTACTTTTAAAATAAAAGATACTAATAAACCCTTGATAGCAAATTCATGTTACATTTTTTAGATATGAAGATATTTTTCTATTGTTTCTGTACCCATTATCCTTCCTTCTGCTTGGCCAACTGGAGCATCTTGTTTCAATGCCAAAGAGAGAGAGATGGGGGTGGGACATGGCAGAGAACAGACATTAAAGTCTTTGGAGTTCTGGAAGAATTGGCAGAATGCATAATCAGAAAAAATGTATCCCTAACCTGGAAGAATAAAAGTATCAGAGAAAGGAAAAAAATGGGTGAAATAAAAATTGAGACAGATTCTATGTCAGAGATGAAAGGGAGAGAACGGACATGGTAAATCTCTATATTTGAGGATTCCAAGAACAGAGTGACGCTAGGCTGCTCTCCACCTTTCGGAGTATGAGCCTCGTCCGGACAAGAACACGGATCTCCCTCTACTTCAGGAAAGAGCAGGAACACTTGAGTAGAATTGCTTGGGTAGTGAAAGGCCTTAGAGGCCCCCCCTGACTCCCTGTGACAGCCTAATAGAGGTTTGAAAACAAAGCTCCTAAGAGAATCGGATCTTCAGAACCCTTGCTATCAGTAGCAGTGGTCTACGACTAAGGATCAGATGGAGTCACTACTTTCTCATGGAAAGCGCTCCCATAGCTTCCTGCAACACAGTCTCTGGATCCTCAGTGAAACTGAGAAACTAATAAGAAGTGTCAGGAAGATAAACAAAATAAGAAGATGATTAAATTTCTGCCCAAAGAAAAATTAATACCACTTAAATTCACATAAATCCGTTTGAGTTCCTTCACTGTGAATCTAGGTTAATAATATTATTTTAAATTTTTAGAAACGACAACTGAGAAAAAGAGATCATATAATATGACAATCACTAACATGATTCCATACATCTTCTTGTGTATAATTCTGTGAAAGGAGGGGTTCCATCCTATAAAACTTACATTCTTTTCACTAATTTGATCACTTAGTACATGGCAAAGACTTTTCAAACATTATATTTAAAAAATGCAATGTATTGTTATTATCCCTCTAGATCAATCTTCCCTTCCTAACAGCCAGTTTTCAATTTTCATTTGTACACAGGTTAATGCATTCAACAACCTTCTACATTAATTTATTCATACTTATTAAAATGTGTGTTTAAAGGCAGATACTTTTATATTGGAAATGCTGAGTCAATGGGATACAAATTTTTAAGATTACTGCCGAAAATGTCTACAACTGATTTACACTGCCAACAACACAATGTGAGAATAAAATTCTTGTTTTAGCAGTTCCTCTGTACAGAAACTGGATATTTCTGTAGGCTGCATCCATAAGACTTCTCTGCTGAGGCTCTGGCCACATTATCAGACTCAACAAATGATTTTTACTCTTCCGTATAGAAACTAGACATTTTCTTTTCTCTTTCATCTTAAATGCACACTACATAAGCAAACTTCTAGACACATAATCTCTAACTGATGTGGTACCTCCTTGGGGTAGCTTGCTTCCAAAGATGATTGCTAATAAATCTTTATTAGTCTATACATTGCCACACCTACTAGACACAGAGTCTGATTGTCCTGCTGTTATATCCAGGGTGACCTTGTGACTCATTTGGACCAGTAGCATGTATAGAAGAGCACTTGAGATAGCTGAGGACCTTAACTTTAAGAGTTTGGCAATTTTTACTTGACTATGTTAATCTCTAAGTACCAGGTAGAGAGACAGAGCAGGCTATCTTGATGGAGAAAAATGGTTATTGCCTTAATAAACATTCTCAACTTCTTTGCCACAGGTCCAGAGCCATGAGCAAACCTCTCTTGGATTTTCAAGTCAGCTACCAGGGTGACACAGTATCAGGAGATATGATGTAGAATTGAAAAATTAACCAACTGACCCTTTAAGCACAGAATTGTAAGAAGACAATATTATTTTAACCCACTAAATTTTGAGGTAGTTGTTACACAGGAATAAGTAATTTAAACATCAATTCTCTGCCATCTTCAGATGAATTTCATGCATACCTTGGAAAACACTACCCTCTAATTTATATGTTCCTTACTTTTTTCATAGTTATAGCCCTCCTGGTTTTAAGCTTATTTGGCCACCCTGCATAAATATATATATATTTTTGGTCTTCTTTGTATCCAGTACAATGACTAAATTCTAGCCAAGAAAGCCAAGAAACATTAAAAAAAAAACTCTCATGTAATAAGAATTATCATGTGAGGCAACTAAGAACTTCCCCAAGGATTTTTGGAGAGGATTACATTCTCTTCCCCTCCAAGTTTTTATGCTATCTAGAATATTAAAATAACACCCAAGGCTCAAGCAGCTATGTTAAGCCATAAGGAACCATAAAAAAATGTTGAAACAAAAAATAAAAATTATTTGGTCCTTGATGATTGCCAAGCTGCCATAAAAGTATTGGAATGGAATGTCTATGTTCTGACTCCTTTTATGAATAACAAAAACTTTCAATTTGTTTCAATCCATTATAATTTTAGGTTTCCTGTCATCAACAGCCCAATTCACAGAATTTTCCAAATTTAGTGGAAGAAAACAAACATAGATCCAAACAGTTCAGAGAGTCAAGGAAAGGATAAAGATATTTTTTATAAAAGCCTCTAAGTGTGTAATAATAGGACTGCTGAGAATTAAAGTCAGAGAAAATCTTAAATGGGGCCAAAGTGAGAAGAGACATAAATAGAATGTAACAAAAAAGAATGTCAGTGAATTTCTCTTCAGATACTATGCAGTCTGAAAAACGGGGTAACAACTGAAATTTAAACTTAATGATTTTTTCCTAATGAATATAAAGTAAATACTTAAGACACATAAAGCTAAGAACTGGTTGAAAAAGACCTGCACTGCATGGAAACTTTAGAGAAGCTTCGCAGATTGAAGGACTGTAGAAATTTGAATCCAAAAATGAAGTTATCCAGATAGAGTAAAAATAAAGATAATATAAAAGATATGTTTAACCATATTAAAAGGTAATAGACTACCTAATGAAAAACAGTTACACGATACTACAGGATTTATGACATATACAAATAATACGTACAACTGAGAGAAGAAAAAAGAATTGAAGAAAAACATGATAAAGAAGATAAAGCTTTTTCAAATGGGTAAGGTGGGAAGGGGACCAAGAGTTGGAGGAAGAAGGGAGAGCAGAGAGTGGTAGGAGAAAAAAATAATTAAGATGTATTATGTACATGTACCAACTCCCCATAATAAAGTAGAGAGAAAATGGAAGTACTAGTACTGTACAATATTATAGTTTTTTCACTGAATATAAAGCAGTATATTAGTATTTAAAAACAGATTTGGATAAATTAAGAATGTGTATTCAAAACTCTAAAAGAGTCACTTAAAAAAACTACAAAGTAATCAACACTGTGGAAATAACATGGAATTATAAAACATTTATTTAGTTAATTTAATAGATGGCATGCAAAGATTAAAAAGTAAAACAGAAAAAGAATAGATATGACAGATGGGAAATAACTAGAAAGGTGATACAATGCATTTAAATCATGTAAAAAGTATATTAAATATAAATAGAATACCTATACCTAATGAAATAGATGAAAAGGGAAATCCAATTTTATGCTGTTGAAAAGAAATACACACTATTATAAAGGCATGGATAGATTAAAAGCCAAAGTGATAGAAAGTCAGGCCACAGACCGGTGAGGACCACCCAAGCTGCTCAGAGAGTTCGCCAGTGCACTGCGCCTTCATTGGAGCACACTGGTAAGGACTGCCCACAGCTGCCTCTGAAGCATCCCGCCCCCCCGCTGCTCTCAGACCTCCTGGTTGTGACAGTAATTGGATCCACACTGCAGAGGCACAGGTGATCATAAAGGCCATTTTACTGAGCTCCAGAAGATAGAACAGAAGTGAACAACTGCAATAAAGGCACATCAGACCTCTGTAGAGGGTAAGTTGAAGCATCACCACCTTCCATCAGAACTTGGACTATCTTCAGGAGAAGGGCAGTGGGAACCTGTAGCAGAACCTTGCAGAGTTCAACCCTGCAGGAGGTCAGGGAGCCCAACTTCAGCTTTGCAGCCAGAATTCAGCCTGAATCTCAGAGGTCTGGCATTGGCTAGCTGAACTAATAATTGACTTCTGCATATTGCTGCACACAATGTCTATTGTGACAGCAGAGGTACATCCTGAAAGAGGCTCTTCAATTTTTTTTTCTTTTTCCTCTTATTTATAATTTTTAGTTTTAAATTTTTATTTTTTCCCATTCTACAAATTCTTCCTTTTTCTTTCTTTTTCCCACTTAGTCTCTTGCTCACCCCACATTATTCATCTCCCTTTTTGTTTCTGTTCTTGCCCTAATTCAGATTTCTTCTTTCCTTTTCTTTTCCCTTCACTCAAGTGTCATTAGTTTGAAAGCAAAGTGAGTATAATTTATAGTTTCCCTATTACTGTTAAGTTGTTCTATTCTTGTCTTTGTTCTTGCACTCTGCCTTTCCCTCTTGTCTTCAACAGTTTCCTAGAGTTTGAGTGATAATCCTGTGTCCTCTGGCTTCACTTGAAACTGTTTTCTATCCTAGATCCTTCTAAGTCCCCATCATGAAGGGTGAAGTTGCTATATTGAAGAGTTTATTAACTATAAACATATTTGGGGCTGGTCCTAGATTTTTATTTAATTCACATGGTTTAAAGGTGATAGATTAATAATTACCACAACTAGTCAATTTCTAAGCTATGCTTGATGCTTTTGTGTTGCTGATTGTATCAATTGGGTTAAAGGGCTGTGATTTAGTGAGTTGTCCTTTCTGATATTATGAAAGTGTCTATGAGTCACTAGAGACTCAAAAACCTAAAGACAAGCTAAAACAGGAAGATCAAAGTACTAACCCAGCAATTAAACCAAGGACAGCCTAAGAACAAAAATAAAAATGAGAAAATGCTTAAGCAAGGCACAAATTCAAACTTCCAGTTCACCAAAGGCAAATTCTAGAGAAATGAGGTGGAAAAGTCTGACAATCAACCACCAGAACACCCTGAACTCATAGCACAGGAAGTAACAAAACAGATCAATCAGGCTCTAGAAAAATTCAAAACAGAAATAATTTCCCAGATAACTACAGAGATGGTGAAAATGAAAGACATGATTAGAGACTCTACAACAGAAACAGACAAAAAAATATATAGATGAGCTCAGGACCATGATAGAATCCATAAACGCCAAGCATAGGAAAGAAATGGAAACCACGAATGCCCAACATAGGAAAGAAATGGAATCCATGAAACAGATTCAAACAGATATCCAAGAGATTAAAAACTCTACTGAAAGCATTTGCAGCAGAATGAACGAATGTAAAGATAGAATTTAGATATAGAAAATATGATTTCAGTCAGTGATCATGAAAAGAGAGATCTCTTAAAAACAGTAAGGGATCATGAGAAATCGATCCAACAACTGCTAGATGATGCAAAGAAGATTAATGTAAGACTGATAGGAATCCTTAAAGCAGCAGTAGAAAATACAAATGACTTAAAAGAAAGCTCCAACTAGACATATAATAGTCAAGATCCCAAGAAACTCAACAGAAAAACAAAATACTACCACCAGTTAGAGAAAAGAAACAAATCACATGCAAAAGAAAGCCCATCAAAATCACAGCAAACTAGTCAACACAAACCCTCAGGTTAAGGAGAGCCTGGAATGAGGTATTTCAAGCCCTAACAGAAAACAACCTCCAACCTAGACTGATGTATCTTGCAAAACTCTTTAAAATGGGAGGAGAAATAAGATACTTCCATGACAAAGAACACTTGAGAAACTTCATGAATACCAAACAGCACTAAGAACAAATTCTAACAATATCCTAGAAAAAGACAGTGAAGGTCACAACACCAAGAGGCACAACAGAGCAAATGAAATAGGCAAGGCAAGAAACTAAAGGGAGAGGGGGAAAAATTAAAAAGACTGATAGGAATCCTTGAAGCAGCAGTAGAAAATACAAATGACTTTTAAAAAAAGCTCCAACTAGACATATAACAGTCAAGATCCCAACAAGAGGAGTATAACATGACAATGATAATTCAATACATATCAGTTATAGCCGTCTTTGTCAATGGCCTCAATTCACCAAGCAAAAGAAACAGACTGGCAGAATGGATTAGGAAGCAAAATCCAATATGTTGTATATGAGAAACACACCTAGTTCAAAAAGAAACTCATATACTGAAAGTGAAAGGATGGAAAACAGTTCTCCCTGTGACAGGAGCCCAGAAAAAAAGCAGGGGTATCTATCTTATTTGCAGACAAAGTAACTTTTAAAGAAAAACTGAGAGACAAAGGAGGACACTACATCCTTACAAAGGGAACAATCCAAGAGGAAAAGATACAATCATAAATATATATGCACCAAAATTTAAAGCAACCAACTATATAAAACAATAAGGGATATGAAAAACCAAATAAGCACTAATGCAATAGTATTGGGGGACCTTAATATCCCACTGGCACAAATAGACAGATCACCTAGAGAAAAAAATCAACAGTGGAATACTAAAACTGAACCAAGCTTTTGAACAAATGGACTTAACATATGTCTACAGAGTGTTCTACCACACAAAATCAGAATATACATTCTTTTCAGCTGAACATGGGTCATTCTCCAAAGTAGACAACATACTAGCTCATAGAACAGGTTTAAATAAATACAAAGAAACTGACATCATCCCATGTGTATTAACAAACCATACTGCAATTGAGCTGGAGATCAATAGCCTAAGAAATCCTAAGAACGTCACAAACACATGGAAATTGAACAACACTCTCTTGAACAATCAATGGGTCACAGAGGAAATTGAAGAAGAAATTAGTCAGTTTTTACAAATAAATGATAATGCCAATACAACATACAGGAATCTATGGGACAAATGAAAGCAGTTATATGTAGAAAATCCATAGCAGTGAATGCCCACACTAGGAAAACAGAGTGAGCGCCAATAAACAACTTAATGATGAATCTTAGGCCCCTAGAAAAACAAGAGCAAGAAAAATCCAAAGCTTGTACAAGGGAGGAAATTATAAAGATCAGTGCAATGAAAATTTAGAGAATGACACAAAAAAATCAATGAATCAAAGAGGTGGTTTTTTGAAATAAGTAAAATTGTTAACCCTTAGCCAACCTCGTCAAAAAAAAAAGAAAGAAAAAGAAAAAGAAAAGAAAGAAAGAAAGAAAAAGCTCAGATCCATACAATTAGGAACAAAATGGTGAAGTAACAACAGATCTAGCAGAAATTGAGGATCATCAATACTTACCTCGAGGACCTGTACTCTAATAAAATGGAAAGCAGAAGAAATGGAGATTTCTTAATACTTATGAATGATCCAAGTTGAAAGAAGATAAAAAAAATTCTAAACACCCCAACTACAATCAGTGGAATTGAAAACATAATTAAAAGTTTACCAACAAAGAAAAGTCCAGGTCCTGATGGATTCACTGTTTAACTCTATACAACATTTAGAGAGGAACTACTGACACTACTCTTTAAGCTTTTCAATGAAATTAAAAGGGAAGCAATACTTCCAAATTCATTCCTGGAGCCAAGTGTTACTTTGATTCCCAAACCAGGGAAAGACCCAACCAAAAAAGAGAACTACAGGCCAATCTCCTTAATGAAGATAGATGCAAAATCCTCAAGAAGATACTGGCAAACAGAGTACAAAGGGTCATTAAGAAGATCATACACCCTGAACAAGTTGGATTTATTCTAGGGATGCAAGGCTGGTTCAACATACATTAATCAACATATGTAATACACAATATTAACATAGCCAAGGACAGAAAGCATATGATCATCTCAATAGATGCAGAAAAAAAGCATTTGACAAAATTCAACACCCATTCATGATAAAAATCCTGTAGAAAATTGGAATGGATGGTATTTATCTCAACTTGATAAAGGCTATCTATGAAAAATCAACAGCTAACACCATATTAAATGGTAAAAACTGAAAATATTCATGTTAAAATCAGGAGCAAGACAAGGGTGCCCACCATCACCACTCCTGTTTAATATAGTTTTGCAAACATTAGCCAAAGCAATTAGATAAGAGAAAAATTAAAGCAATAAAGATATGAAAGGAAGAAGTTAAACTGCCATTATTTGGTGATGATTTGATACTCTACATAGAAAATCCAAAAAACTCTGCCAAAAGTCTTCTAAACTTAATTGACACTTTCAGCAAGAGTAGCTGGATACAAGGTCAACACTCAAAAATCAATAACTTTCTTGTACAAAAATAAAAGACTCACTGAGGAGAAATTAGGGAAAAAATTCCTTTCACAATAGCATCCAAAAAAATGAAGTATCTAGGATTCAATCTAACGAAAGAAGTAAAACACCTCTACACTGAAAACTACAGCACTCTGCAAAAAGAGATCAAAGAGGATATAGGAAAATGGAAAGATATCCCTTGCTCTTGGGTAGGAAGAATTAACATTGTGAAAATAGCCATACTACCAAAACTGCTATACAGATTCAATGCAATCCTGATTCCAGTTTTAACAGTGTATTTCACAGGACTAGAGAAAATAATCCAAAAATTCTTTTGGAACCAGAAGAGACCTAGAACAGCTAAAGCAATTCTATGTAACAGAGACATGGCAGGGGGTATCACAATCCCCAACTTGAATCTATACTACAAAGCCACTGTGATAAAAACAGTATGGCACTAGCAAAGAAAAAGACTTGAGGATCAGTGGAATAGATTGGAAGATACAGAAACAATTCTAGATACACTCGCTACCTTATCTTTTTCAAAGAAACCAACCATCTGCAGTGGAAGAAAGATAGCCTCTTTAATAAATGGTGTTGGAAAAACTGACTTTCAACTTGCCAAAGATTAAAACTAGACCCTTATCTTTCACCATGCACTAACCTAAAATCCAAGTGGATTAAAGATCTAAATATTAAAAAAGAAACACCAAAATTCCTGGAAGACAAGTTAGGCAGAACTCTTGAAGACATTGGCATAGGAAAAGACTTCATGAACAAATCCTCAGTAGCATGGCAACTTGCACAAAGAATCAAGAACTGGGATGTCATCTTATTAAAAAGCTTCTGCACTGCAAAAGAAACCACTAACAGAGCTAAGAGACAACATACAATGAGGAGAAAAAATTTTACCAGCTGCTCCTCAGACCAAGAACTATTATCTAGCATGTATAAAAACTCAAAAAAATCAACCCACCCAAATGTAAAGACCCAATTCAAAAATTGGTATCTAAAATGAACAGACATTTCTCAGAAAAACAAGTAAAAGCAGCAAATAAATATATGAGAAAAGTTCCACATCACTGGTCATTTGAGAGATGCAGATGAAAACAACACTGAGATCCCTCTCACCCTAGAAAGAATGGTTGCTATGAAGAAATTAACCAATAACAAATATTATAGGAAATGTTGTAGGAAGAAAGGAACCCTTCTCCATTGTAGGTGGGAGTTTTGATTTGTGTAACCACTGTGGAAATCAATATGGAGATACCTCAAAGAACTAGGACTAGATGTTCCATTTGATCTGGCTATCCCTCTGCTAGGTATCTTTTCCAAAGAATAAAAGAATCATACCACAATGATATATATATAATCACCCATGCTTATAGTGGCACAATTTGTAATAGCTAAAACTTGGAAACAGCCCATTTGCCCATCAGCTGGAGACTGGATAAAGACTATGTGGTTTTTCTATAAAATGAAGTACTACACATCCATAATGAATGAGAAACTAGAGTCATTCATAGGAAAATGGATGCATATTGAGGCCATGCTCTTAAGTGAAATAAATAAGGCACACATGTGTAAATACCATATAGTTTTCTCGGGTATGAAAAACTAAAAGTGTAAATAAGACCCAGATTGTGTAACTGACAATGTGAAATAGGAAGAAAAGTGCTAAAGGTGTAGGGGAAGTAGGAAGGGTAGGGGAAAGGAAATAAGGGACAAGAAAAAATATGAGAAAAAGAAAAAATGGAAACCAAGTCTTTGCAAATAGGGGAGGGTGGAGGGAGGAGGGCAGGGAATGGGAAAAAATGTGAACCAAGATCTGTCATGTAAAGGTACAAGGTCCCAATGGTGAATGTAACTGTACTGTATACTTTAAAAGCACCAATAAACTCAATGGAAAAAGAGAAAAAAATAAATAAAAGGTCAGGCCATGAAAACCATAATCAAAAGAAAAAGAGTTGGGAGAAAGAGAGACAAGCTATGAAATGGGAAGGAAAATATTTACAAAGGTATTTGAGAACGGGCTCTAATGAAATGTGCAAGGATCTGTCTGAATCAACGACTGGAGAACGAATGATCTGATTTTTTTTAAACTGTCAAAACAAAAAATTGGAGAGACAGTCACGCAAATGCAGGAAATCACAATTTCTAGAGAAGAAAGCACCATGCAGAAAACTCCATAGGAAACATACAGACATATGAATATCTGAACTGTAATCAGGAAATTACTGAGCACTCATTTGAAAAAGCCCTGGAGGGAACCATCAGGAAAAAAAAATGCCCTTATGCTTCCAACAGGGGGAGAGAAAAAGGAAATATTCTGAAATATGAAAGTGGACTCTAATTCTTAAAAGACTTGCCCACAAAAGAAACTATTTTAAGAGTCTAACTGGCTAGAATTTTTTTAAAAACTAACTGATGTAGGGAAAGGCAAATACTCTTATAGCTCCTTTGAACCTTCCATGTGAGGCACTGAAAACATCCAACCTCAGCCCCATGTAGTTGTCCAGTCCCACCTAAGGCAGGGCGTTATACAAAGGAGCAGTGCTGCAGCTCATAGCACAGTGGTAAAGGATCACCAGAATGGAGTCGGGGCACGGCAGGGGAGAATACATTACTTTTCTTCCCCGTAACGCATTACCACACATTACGAAGGGCTTATTTACTGCAGTTCTTTTTACCCAATACATCATGTCCGTCTTCTATCAGAAAATTGCAACGCATACTAAAAGGCAAAACAACACAGTTTAAAGAGACAAATCTTGAAGAGTAAATCTTGAGAACCAGACCTGGATATAGCAAGGTTGTAGAAATTATCACACAGCACATTTAAAACAACTATGATTAAGGTGCAAGGCGCTCTAATGAAAAAGGAAGACAACGTGCATGAACTGCTAAATAGTGCAAGCGGAGATATGGAAATTCTAAGGAAAACTAAATTTTAAAGATCAGGAAAACTGTCTTGGATGGGTTCATAGACTGGATACAGCTGGTGGGAAAGATCTCTGAGCTTGAGGATATCATGAGCAACTTAAAAAATGGGTAAGAGAAGATAGAAAAAACTAGGAAAAAAAAAAAGAAAACAACATCCAAGAGCTATAGGATTAGTACAAAGCTGTAACATATGAGTCGTGTGAAGATCAGAAAGAGAAGAGTAACAGACAGAAGTTTTTTTGTTTGTTTTTTTTTTCACTAAGTTCATTGGTACATTTAAGGTTAAACAATACTGTTACGTTCATCATTGGGATCTTGTACCTTTACATGATGTATCTTGGTTCTTATGTTTCCCCATATCCCGGCCCTCCCTAGACCCCCTCTACCCTTCCCTATTTAGAGACTTTGTTTCCATTTTTCCCTTTTTTCATATTTTTCCCTTATTTCCTTTCCCCTACCCGTCCCACTTCCCCTTCTCCTTTAGACATTTTCTTCCTATTTCACACTATCAGTTATACCATTTGAACCTTGAGCTAAATTCCCAGCCCAGAAGAGATTTTTGAAGGAATAATGATTGAGAATTTCCAAAGTTGGACCATTCTGCATTCCCTTCAGGAATAAATGAGAATTCCTATTGCTCTGAATCACTGTCAGCATTTGTGTTTTTTGGTGTTCTCGATATTGTCCATCCTAATAGATGTGTGCTATAGTAGTTAATCATACATTATTCTCATGCAAGTGTATGGTATCCCATTCTGTACTGAATGAATACGCTGGCAAGGTGCCCCAGAGGACAGTGGGTGTGTCAAAGTGTTGCTTTCTTTGGAGTTTCTCTTAGTGTATATGTACCATTTGACTTTTTCTAGTAAAGCCTTTTGGTGATTTCTGGACAGTTTTGCCTGAAGTCATCTTTATAAGGTTGAAAGTGTTGTCTGTGCCTTTTTTAAATATTTCCCAACATCATCCTGTTTTAGAACAAGGCAGCAGCAATTCAAAGAAATCCACTGTCTTGTTCCATCTCACAGTCCCAAGTCACTAAGTAGCACACCTGTAATTAGAAAGGACTCGACATTTCTAGAGAATGGATTTGCCAAGAACTAATCACAGGGCTTGGACAGGAGCCTTAAGTCCAGCTCTCGGGTGACTGTGTGACTGTGATGCAGGTATTTAAACCTTAGTGCCCCCATGCATGATGTGGAAAGACAGACTACATCACTCACTGATTTTCAATCTGTGGCAGCAGCTCAGTGTTTTCCAGCAGGAAAGAAGGGAAAGGATTCTTCTAGGCTCTTCATCCTCAGCTCAACCTATTTGTAATGGATTTACTGATGCCATGCAGAGGTTTTTATAAATAATACTTGCTTATATCCATAGTCATATCTGTTTGTGATGTATAGGTTGTATATGTTTATAAGTACTGGACCCTTACATTTCTTAAATTCCAAAATAATTATTTTTTTCTCCATAGTTATTGTAAGCATTTCTTGCATTTGCCTTTAGAAGGACTTCAAATCCACCACTAAAAACCTTGATTGCTATAATGCAATGCTTGATGGATAGGAAAGACAAGGGAAAATAATGTCAGTATATCCACTGTAGAAAAAAAAGAGGGCCTTATTAATCCTCATGTATGTAACATTATTAAAATCTTCAACAGAAGTGACATGGAATTTTTAAAAAATGAGTCAAGGAAAGTCCTGAAGCAAAACTTTGCCCTCATTTAAAATAAAGATCGCCAATCCAAATTTCCATTGTGTTTAAACTTTCAAATCTCTTGACCATGAGAACATGCCATAGAAGATAATGTAACTCCCCTTAAAGTTCAACTTCAGTGCATGAAGGGGAGGTCTGTGGAAATCTTTGGAAGAGCTGAACAAGCCAAAGAGCATTCTCTGGGGGTTTTCAGTTTACTTCTTTAAAAAAAAAATTCTGGATGAATAAAAGTCACTTGTTTCTCAACTGGATTGTATTCTATTTTAATCATCTGTATCTACATATCTAACAAAAAGTTATCAACAAAACCTTATATTTTTCCTATTTTAGTCCATGACTAACTTAAATGGGCAGTTCTTCCTCTACTGGGAAAGTTTTACTCTAACATGTAGATTTAAGAACAAAGTTTCCATAATCTTTTTCTCCTTCACTGGCAATTTATATGCCAGCCAATTCACATTAACATTAAAAACATGGATAAAGGCTGGGGATTTAGCTCAGTGGTGCCACACCTGGCTTACAAGTGCACGGTCCTCAGTTTGATCCCAGTATCAAAGAAAAACAACAAAAACAAAACAAAACAAAAATGGATAAATACCTACTTCCTAGAGTAAGCACAAATCTATCCCTTAATTATTTTGTTTTGACTGTTTAAATCATTCCAGTTACTTACAATCCATGTCAAACATTTGTCAAAAGCAATTTTTTAGAGCTTGAGGGAAAATTAATGATTAATATTACAAGAATAATCTATAAGTCTTGGATACTATTTTAAAGAAAAGGACTCAAAATATTCTTTGCAAAGATTCATCAGACAAATGCTGTATGGTGTACTCATATTACTAAAAAAATTACTCAAGTAAAATATACTACAAAATAATGAATAGAACACTATGATATAATTTTATCAATAATTAATACTAAAATACTCTTGGTAAGATGTAAAAGTAGTTTGGAGGTGTCTGACAGTATAGATCTCATATCTGGATGATATAATCCATTGATGTGATCCACTGAAACTCCCTGTTATTACAGCTGAGTAATACCAATGAGAAAACTGAGGACCAGACAGACAACTTCAAAGGTCATCGAAAATGTACTGGGAGCTGTAGAGCAGGGACCCAGGGATAAGTTTTTGTTCCAAAGAATTCAAGAAGACAAGTAAAAATGAGCCAGGCTCTGTGTTGCTTAATGGCTGTGGGTAGAACAGGTTACTTAATCTCTGTGAGCGTTAGTTTCTAATCAGAATAATGGACGTGATTATTATTTCTCTCATGCATTGCTGTGAGGAACATTTGGAGTAATTATGCAAAAGCACCCTGTAAACACAATGGTGTCACCAACAGAATAGTAATACATATTTTGGCACCTAAAAGAGAGCAGTCAGTAATTAGCTCCACAAGAAGCCAGAATGTTATGGTACCCATATCAGAGAGCACTTTCCTTCTCACTTAAAAATGACAAATATGGACAGCCCATGGGTTTCTTAGATTGCCTTAAAAACAGGAAATTTGTTCTTGAGAATCAATACTTACTCTAGCTCTAACTATAATTTTAGCAGCTGTTTCATCTGTCTTAAATAGAACTAGCTATACCACTGAAATCAGAGCATATTCCATGGGACTGACAGTTCTTTCTGAAGCTATAACTGAGCCTGTTGGATAAAGGTTAATTGCTAACTGTGCAGTGCTAATGATACCACATTGATGAAATTACAGGATCACAGACAGAGAAAATGCTCTAACACACTGGAAGCTGGAGGGGAGCTTTAAATAATAGTTATTGATTTGTTTCTCTGAAGGCCACTAAGTAGCACAAACTACTTAGAAGAACAGAAATTATCCACCGGGTTTCCATTCATTTATAATTCATTTCTCAACTTCTAATTTTCTACCTGTCAATAGCCAATTATAACTTTAATCATTACATGTCTCAAAATAATAGTTTATACCTTAGAGAAAGAAACACTGCAAACTATTCTTTTATTCCCCTGTATTGAGTTGGATCTCCTCTGTTTGGTGTGTGCTTTAAAGTGTAATAATCAGGAAGCAATTTTCAGACTCCATGGCTTTCAGACAAATGACAGATGCGTAGAGTAGTGGGTTGAAAGTACCTGAAAACAGATAACTTCAGAAACCACCCCATGATCCTTCCTTCCCAGATGAGGCTTCACTCCTGGCTGGATCTGACCCTAGAATTCATCTCTAGGACTCATCCCAGCTGGCAGGAAATTGAGTCCTGCTCCCCCAAATGGTGCTTCCCTCCAATGTCATTTTCATCACTGTCGACATACATCAATGAGGAGCTCAAACCAACGTCAGCTGAATTTTACACACTGTGTCAGGTAATTCTACCCACCCTAGACACTTGGTATTATCATCTCCATCTCCATCTGAGAGTTGAGGAAACTGGAAATTGGGGATGTTAATGAGCTCCCTTGACTTCAGAGTTAGTGGTGTCAGAGCCAGACCCAGACTTTTGCATCTGTGTAGGCTCCCCAGGGACACGGTTGAGAAAACATTCCTCCTACTTGCCTATTTTGCTTTTCTCCCAGAGAAATTCATTTTCCAATGAAACTTATTTAGTCCACCTGAGAGATTCCCTACCAAGTCCTCCTGTGGTTTTAGTAAATATTTCCTTTAAAGGAAACACTTTCTCTAAAATCATAGAACTGACACCATGACTGTGGTTATCCCACCAAAGACAGTCCTCCAGACTTCTGCAGGTACCAACCATGTGTCTTATAGTGTAGTTTAATTCTGTTGCTAACCATGTGGAGACAGGGCAGACCTCGCAGATTAAGGACTCGGTCCCACAACAGGGCCCCCACTTCAGATGCCTGTGGCGAAAGGGAGTTCTGTGATCCCTCACATTTCCTGTCTGACTTGGCCACTAATCAGGGTTCCCATAGCACCCTCCTCAGTTTCAATCACATGCTAGAGCAGCTCACAGGAACACTTTACATACGATTACCAGTTTGTTATAAAGAGAATAAAGGAATAAGCAGATGAAGAGGTACGGGGGCAAGGTCGAGAAGGGTCTTTGAGCCCAGGAGCTGCCCGCAGGGCTGGGGGTCATGCCTGGCACATGGCTGTGTTCACCAAGCCAGAAGCTCTCTGGGCCCCTTCATACAGAATTTCATGGAGGTTCCATTACATCAGCGTGATTGCATCACTGACCATCTCTAGCCCTCCTCCCCAGAAGGTGGAATGTGGGGCACAAAGTTCCAAGGCTCTGATCACATGGATTGTTCCCCTGTAAGAGCCCACACCTGGGGGGCAGGGTTCACAAGCATAAACCCAGGCTGAAAGGGCTTGTCATAAATAACAAGATGCTCCTTTCACCCCGTCACTTGGGAAGTTGCAAGGATTTTAGGAGCTCTTTTCCAGGAACCAAGGGCAGAGACCAAATATACATTCTTACTATGTCACAGTTTTTTAAATAGTATGCCCAGCATTTGGTATAAATTTGGATTATGTATTACCCAAGATTGTTCCCGTATGCCTAGAAAGGATAATGAAGAAAAGAGAAATGATTTGTAGGATCAAAGAGGAGGATTAATTAGCTATAATTTAAGGACATCCAGGTGATCTTCACAAAGAAAGTGAAATTTTGGCTGAAACTTAAACTCCTCCTCTAAAGAGGACCAAATCTATATTTTATAATCCAACTTACAAGCTCTGAAATTGAAAGATACAGAAAATATTCTATCAGCATGCATTATGGAAAAATAAAATGATGTGAATATTCCAAATAAAGCACTAAAGTCTATTACAGATCAATTAAAAGCCAAGCTTTATCAATTTATTTTAAATCAGTGGCCTTAGTGCTTCAGATCAGAAATAGTCTGAGATGATGACTGAAATCGGATGAATAGAAACAGGCAACATTCTCAAGTATCAGGATTGCCCAACAAAGAACTTTGCGGTAATGAAATAATGAGGACTAGATAATTAAACCTACACACACAACCGTGACACACACATTAATGAATTCTTTAGTGAGCATTTAGGAGTTCTCCCCAGCTGTCCTCAGTTCCTCTAGCACGAGTCAGAAGAAAATAATTGCTGCAGTCATGAAAACAGAATTCCCCAGCTAGATGGGACTTATTTTTAGTCTAGTTTAATGACATCCTAGTGTATCAGGAAGGACACGAAGATCCAATGAAGTTGTGATGGTACGAGATGTCAAAGCTATTTAGTGGCTGTGTCACTGAGGTAACACAGAGGAACTAAAAACAGGCAGAAAGGAGACAAGGAAAATCATAATGT
The DNA here is from genome assembly GCF_012274545.1 of Fukomys damarensis. Lineage (NCBI taxonomy): Eukaryota > Metazoa > Chordata > Mammalia > Rodentia > Bathyergidae > Fukomys > Fukomys damarensis. The sequence continues at coordinate 8,285,985 of NW_022900930.1, read as the reverse complement.
TTAAATTGTTCTTTCAAGAAAAGAAGAGCCGGGCATAGTGGCATGCGCCTGTAATTCCAGCACTCGGAGGTTGAGATAGGATTTAAAATACAAGCCCAGCCTGGAAACCTTTGCCTTTTAGTAAGACCCTACCTCAAAAAGGGGAGTCGAGGGGTGGGGAGTTCAGTGTTATGGCTCTGAGTTCAACTGACGTGCAAAAAGAAAAAACAACTTGCAACGTGGGACCCAAAGTTACCCGCGGTGATCCCTGTGTGTCCTCCATATCTTCCCTCCTCAACCTTGTCTACACTGTTTGTCGGGTTTTTTTTCCTTCCAGGTATATCATTTCAATACCAAAAGAGACAGTACTCAAAGTCCTTAAGTTAACCTAGTTGATACAGGGCAGCAACCTGATTTTAAGACAAAGAAACAAACAATTCAAAGAACGTTTTTAGGCAAAATCTCACCCATCTTAAAGGATATCTCCAACAACATGTACCTACCTGCATCCCCAGACCACCGTAGCATGCCTTTCTTTTGAGAGTCCACGCTCTATTTTCTCTGCGTGAGTACTTCTTACTTTGTGTAATAAAATCTCTCCTTGCCTTTCACTGAGATACTGAGGGTGAGTTGGTGCTTTTTGAGAAACTCCTCAGACTCCATTCCGAGACACCAGGACTGGAACGATACTGACAGCCCACTCGGCCCCATCTTGGTTTCCTCTGTCACCCTACACCAGCGATGGAAAACCTTGTAGAGTTTTCATTGACAACAGCTACCACTAATTATCCTCTTGTAGTTCATTACAGGCAGCTAAACCCGTACTGTTCTTATCTTCTCCAAGTGGGCATCTAAGCAAAGATAGTCAATTTTATTCGCTTTTATGTTGCTTCTTTATAGTCAGCCAATTCATCACCAAAAAAGCACACCTCTCAAAATGATCTCTGGCTGCAAAAACTCAGAGACCTTGCTAGTGGGTTTCCATAGAAACCATTTCTGAAAACAAAACACACAACTCCATTCTGGCTCAGGTGCTACATGAGTCCTCCAACTTTTTGCTGGAATATTAGGCCCTCCAGGGGCTGCTGTAAATGTCCTTTTTCTGGGGCCTCAGGTGCCTGTAATTATCACCTTCAGCTTGCTCCTATTTGTCCTACCTGGCTACTTCAGAATGCAATTTCATGGGTTGTAATCAGAAGAAATTTGAGACCCATTTTTCTCTGCCCAACAATGAAGAAGCCCATGTGAGCTTTATCTTATTTTGCTGAATTTATAGGATTAAATTTTTAAATTGAGCTTCATGCTGTCTCTCCTGTTAGAGAACACACTCCCTAGCTGGGACTTCTTATGTAGTCCAAAGGCCGTGCATAGCCATTCCAAGTATTTTTGCCTCGCCTGGGGCCATCACCACACTTCCTTTACCGGTGCTGGTCAGAAAGCAAATTCCAGGCCCACGTGAGTCCACCAAGTCAAAATTTGCTTTTCCAAGTTCCCCAAGTGATATCAGTGCATCCTAAGCTTTGTGACCCTCTGCTACAAAGAGAGTAAGTGTACTGTCTGGGACGATTCTACTGGTAAGTGATGTTCTAAAACCTTGCTACTCAGCACATAGCCCACATGTCGAGCCTCACCTGGAAGCCTGTTAGGAATGTAGAATCCCCGTGTCCACACACACCTGTGGAATTCGGATCTACATTTGAACACGACCCCCTGGTGATTCTATGTACCACAAAAACTGTGTAAAATCAAATTCTGTGAAATAAAACTGCTCTGAGAGCCTGTGGCCTGAAAAGTTAGGTAATGAAGACCAAATTTATTTCTCTTGCTTGAATCACTTGGGTAATTGCCTCTACAGTATCTTCCCTTGCTTTTTATAAGACAGAGCTTTAGGCAAAAGCCATCTTTGATAGGAAGATTTCAAGAGATGTGTGATTCCCCAGGGCTGCCTGTGGAACTCTGTTTTAAGGAAAATTCTCAGAGGATGGCTGAGGAAAAAGGCAGCCCCCAGGCATCACAGACAGCTGCTACCCGAGACTGAGCCTGCCTCGGGGAAAGGCCACACAATCACATCCTTACCCGAAATCCTCCAGGTGGTTGAAATCCTCTAGGTCACAAAGTAAAGCCACACGGCTATGTTTGCTTTCCTGTTTAATTCTCCAAAAATTCACTTATTCAAGAACAAGTGCTGACTATGAATTAAGAGAATAATAAATAGCTCTAATTGCCAATCTGGAGTCTCCTCCTGCTAAATTGCAATTTCACTTTCTTCTCAGTATAATCAGTCATTAGCCAGCTGTTCAGTTTGGATCAAAAATGTTCCCTAAAGCCTCATGCACTCAGAGGTGGGGCGTTTAGAAGGCAATGGAGTCGTGAGGAGAATATACAGTGGAACCTAGACTTATGAACTCAATCAGTCCCTCAGGGCTGGTTGTAACTCCAAGTGGTTGTAAGTCAATACAGCTGAGAACTGGATGTTTACCTGGGTACACACTATAGCTAACAAGAGGCAGATGAATCTTCCATTAACCTAATTAACCCGTTGTTCCTGTGTCAGGCCGGTTGTCATTTGAGGTCCACTGTATCTGACTTGTTAAGAGGTGAGGTCTGCTTGAAGAGTCCAGTCACTGGGGGTGTAAGCTAGAAGGGTGTGTCTGCCTTCCTGGCTTCTTACCTACTTCCTGGCCACCATGATGTGAGCAGCTTTTTCTCCACTATGTCCCTCTGCCAGCTCATCCTGCCTTGGAGCCGGCCAACCAGGGACTGTAACTATAAGGCAAAGTAAATCTCTCCTCATTTGAGTCGAGGGTGTCCAGTATTGTGTCAGCAATGAAAAGGTCACTTTGACAGCAGCTTAGCTAATCTTGTTTACTTTTAAACACACTGTTTTCTATCATATGGTAAAGATGTCATATTCCAAACTCAGGGAGGTTTTTTTGTATGTGGAGTTTCAGAACCTAGCAGAATTTGGTACTTACTTTCATGCTTAGTAAAACTGGGCTTTATGTCAAAAATCTTTTTAATTGGTTTTATTGTGAGGCCTTGAGCAAATCATGCAACCTAGGCCTTCATTGCTGTATAAAATGAATATAATACCTAACAAACTGGTGTCAGTGTCTTAGGATAAAGCAGACTCTGTTTTGAGAATACAATGCAACCTTGACTTATGAACTCAATTGCTTCTCAAGGGCTGGTTGTAACTCAGTAAAGCTAAGATCTGGATGTTTACCTGGGTACATGCTATAGAGAACAAGAAATAGATGAATCTTCCATTAATCTAATTAACTCAAGTTGTGTGGATGTCAGACCAATTTGGTTATAACTTGAGGATCCACTGTACTTTGAAAGCTGTTTTACAACTTTATTTTCAATACTAAAGATGGAACCCAGAATGTCCTGCATGCTAGGCATGCAATCTAGCACTAAGTTACACCCTCTGTTTCCTATAAATGTTATTTTTTATGCTTCAATTCATAGGTCAGACTTCTATTTTAAATGTTCCTGGACTCATAAGGGCAAGGTCACAAGTTTGAGACCTGGTACCTAAATAAATAAGTAATTATAAATAATAAAATGTTCCTGGATCCTGCTTTTCTCCCTCTTGTGATCTACTAATGGTAATATCCATCTTGGATCTACAGCTGGTACCCGTGTACCCTACCACCCACCACAATTCCACACTGAGCTTGCCACCCTTATCTTTCACCTCCCAGCCCAGCTTTAGTAACGCTGCACCTCTTGTGCCAGTCTCCTCCCTGACAGTACATTTTGCAAATGAGATCCTTTGGGATGGGAGATCAGATATTTCCCTGAAGTCTAGACACATTCCAGGGAGACTACTCCATTTATTATTTATGCATGGTCTACCATTTAGTCACCCCAGGTCTTCATGATAAAAGCTTGCTCCCCCCTTAGCCGGTATAGATTAACAAATCAGAAGTTCCTGGCACTGACATAGTGCTTTGCTTTTTACTAGTCTGTCATGGGCAAGATCTCATTTTGACTTTCATGAGAGCCCCATGAGAGACACAGGGCAGGATTTGAACTCATTATGTAAACCTTGAAACAACTCTCTCCAACATCATCTGCTAATAAATGACAGATATTGATCCAATGGAAGTCTTCAAGCTTTCACCATGAACCCAGGAGGCCCTTCACTATAAATGAAGGCAAAGGTGAATTACAGAGTAGGAAACAGGGTGTAAAGCAGAACCCCACCCTCATTCAGGTCTCCTCACAAATGAATGCACATAGACCCACTCTTCCCTGGGCTCCAAAACAGTAGTTTTGTATTCTTTTCTTGTTGGCCAGACTGGGCTTGAACTTGCAATCTTCCTGGTTCAGACCCCTAAAGTGCTGGGATGACAGACATGTGCCACCATGCCTGGCTTACTTTTAATATTTGAGTATCGTATGAACTTGTCATTTAATTTTTAAAAGAAAGTGTGTTATAATCACATATTAACACTTTCAATCAAATTCAGGGTTATAGCTGCATGTCTTTTTCCATTCTGAAATCACACTTTACTATTCATTAGCTTTATGTCACATCATATCCACAAAAGCTTCAGATAACAGTGTCAACACTTACAGTAATTTATGATTACTGAAAAACAGTTTAAGATTTGGAGAAGGGCAGGTAAGGACTTTTGTTTTGTTGTGGTGCTGGAGATTGAATCCAGGACCTTCTGAGTAACACACCCACTCCATTTTTATTTTTTGAGACAGGGGCCTCACTAAGTTGTTAAGTTGGCCAGGCTGGGCTCAAACTTGCAGTCCTCCGGCCTCAGCCTATCAGAGTGCTGGGATTAAGGGCACATGCCCCTGGCCTGGCTCAATTATCATTTTTTAAAGTCACTTGAAAGAATGACTATGTAGTTATGCCACCAAATATATATATAT
>NW_022900930.1:8262792-8280964 GCF_012274545.1 Fukomys damarensis | reverse complement strand
TAGATTTTTAGGACTTGCTTTTGTAGTTAATTTTAATGTATAATTACATAAAAGTCTAAGGATTTTCTAATCAAAGGTATATTTAGAGAAATCTAATTTTGATAACTGTCCCCCACATACTTCCTTTTCCTCTTTATCAATAACCTTTTAAAAAATATGAGGTTTGTCTTGTTTGAAAAAATCATATATATTATCTATAATCAATTGCTTACTTATATACAGTTTTATCTGCCTTGTGTTTGACTTATATTTTTGGTATAATAAAATAAAGAGATTCCTCAATCTTTCTCCCCCCCGCCATTTCATGGTACTTCATCGTAGGCAGCTTGTTTGTATTCACCCAGAGCAACAAACAGCGCTGTTACCTGGGTACTGGGGACTGTACTCTTCCCAGGAGCCCTTCCCGCATTCTTGTCCTGACCAAAGAATTGGACAGAAAGCCAGATAGTGAGATGTCTTACATTTGTTAAAGATAAAAGTAAAAAGAAAAGAAGGGAGAAAAAAAGTGCTCTGGAAAGAAGTGCTCTGCTGTGTGAGAAAAAAAAAAAAAAGTAGTTTCCTGCTCTGTGAAGAAAAGAAAGCAGTGGCCATGAAGCCAAGGGCTGCAGCCTTTTATACCCCATTCCGAGGTCAGATCTAGGCTTTCCCATGAATACCCTGGTTGCAGGCCCTGACTGGTATCAGTGCAGGACTAGGAAGCTGTTCTGTGCATGTTTTGAGTCTCTGTGACTCACAAGTCAGACTGGCTGGCACACCTGGCTTGTCTCACCCTAACCTCCTGCTTTAGCCCCATCCACAAAATCTTTTGGTTTTATTTTGCTAGTGTAGTTTTGAGTATGTTAACTCATTCAAAGAAAAATTCATATGCAAATTTGCTGTCCGACCCAAGTATCTTCCATGGATATTACAATAATTTGCACACCTCCTAGAAATGTATAAAATTGCTCATTTCCCCAAAGAATCACCAAATTCTTCTGAACACTGAATTTTACTCAATTTGAAGAGTAAGATATTTTATCTCAATGTGGTTTTAATTTACACGTCTTTTAATAGTAAGTTTAAGCCCATTTTTCATGATACTAAAATCCATTTACATTTCTTATTCTGGAATTGCCTATTAAAAACACTTTGTTTTATTCTGACAGATTTTTGGCTTCAATAAATAGTTTTTTAAAGCTTCTTATACATTGCAGATATCAACCTTTTTATGTGAAGCAAGCTGCAAAATTCTCTTATCACAACAAAGTATTGACTATTTTCTGTATTAGGACTTTTATATTCAATGTGAAAAATCTAAACTATACTCATTTTTGAAGGTATCAGATAACAGAGAAATCAAGAACCAGAACTGACTTCCAAGTTTGTGGGCTCAGAAAACCGGCAGTGCTGTCAGTTTATTCTCTCTCTTGCTTGCTCGCTCACTCTCTCTGTGTTTCCCTCTCTCCTCTCCCCATCCACACTGTGTCTTTTGTGCTCTCCTAGTCAGCAGAAAGGCTGCAGCAGCACTTCTGGACCCCATAGGGTGCCTGCCGAGAGAGGTAGAAGGGTCTTTCCTGGAGTTCACAGGACAAGGAAAATTTCCTCTGTCTACCAAAGCCCAGCAAATTCCTCCTTGAATATTTCCACTTCCATGGCCTCACCCCTACTTATGATGTCTGCTGGGGTAAAGGGAACTAGAACACTGCTGAGAGGCAGGAATCACGGCCCTCGGGGCCTCAGAGCTGGATGTGGTCCCAGATCGTTCCCACCAAACAACACAGCTGAATGTGGGTGAGGGTGCTATTTGCTTTCAGTAAACATTTAGAATTCTGCTTTATAGGAATGGTCAAAATATAGAAATTTAGTTTTACCTAAGAGATGTAAAGCATTGTACTGAGCTCTCCTGACCCAAAACAAAGAATGTTCCCAAGCCTGTTAGCTGCATTCATTATGGCCTCCCTTGTACCAGATGACTCCACACCCAAAGGTTGTCTCAAGCCTCTTTGGACACATCAGATACACTTTGATATTTTTGTTGTGCTTCTTGTTCTGCAAATGGAACTGAAGGTCTCACACAAACTAATGCATGCTCTACCTCTAAGCCATACGCTATTAATCCTTCCTCTTCACACCTAATATCCTGATATCATAATATTGCTACAAGTTAGATGTGAAATACCAAAGAAAGTAAGCAATGTGTTTCAAAAAAGCATGGTGCTTGGAATGAGAAATTGGCTTTGAGCTTTTAAATGAGCAATTCTGTGGCAAAAGTATATAATTTAGAACCTCAGTTGTTCCTCTCAAAATAAAATAATTATTGTTATCATTATTAGCATTATAATTAACACTTGAAAAGACCTTGCTATTTGCTGGGCTCTGTGCTAAGTACATTTGCTGTCTTAATTCACTGAAGCCTCACAGCAAAACTTTTCAAAGAACTAATTTTAGATACATGTCTGTTTGAGGAAATGGGCATAGAGGTGGTGAGTAACTTACATAAGGTGTCCTAGTTTACAAGCACAAAAGCTGAAATTTGAACATAGGTACCCTGACTCCAATTAAATTATATCAACAGGTGAAACATCTTAACAAAAAGCGTGCGCTCAATATATGTTATTACCCCAACCTAAATAATAATTACTGTATTTTGCATATTGATTGTAAAGTCCAAAGAAGACAAAAACTATAGACATACTTTAACAAAACTATACAAATATAATGTATTATAGTTCTCACTATGATGTTCCTTCCTTTCCTAAATCTCTCCAGACCTTCAGTAAGTATCCTGTACTGATATTCTGTATGTGTACCTGTCTCATTTTTTACTAAAATTTCTATATCTCCAATTAATATAGCCTGTCTTTTGTAAATCCCTCTTCATGTGGAACACTTTAGCACCTCCTTCTTAATTCTTTTTTTCTGCTCATTTCTTCTCTTGCTGTCAACCTTTTCTCTGTGGGGCTCACATTCCCAGACTTTGTGATAATGCACATATCCTGAATATGTTTACTTCTATTACATTAGTTTCCTAAGATAGTACAGAAGTTTCAGACCTGGCTTCATAGCTTCAATAACCTTTCAGCTATTTTTTCCCCTCTAAAATGGTGTAAACTTTCAATGCTTCCACAAAGTTCAAAGTTGCTATATAGGGTTTTAATTGCATTTCTTTTTGTAGACACTATTTTTAAATGATTGCACAACTTTTGTTAACATGGCTATTAAGATATTAGCTCAACAAGCATTTAATACGTAAAATAGGACAAAAATTACACAAGATGCTGAGACAACATATATATCTCAAAACTACTGGTAGCAACAATTCTACGGTTACTACAAGTACTAGGCTGTCAGTTCTTGCAAAAGAAACTTATTCTGTCTGGATTTGTAATTTCCCTGACTCATCTTTAGTTATTCAATTTGGACATGGGTGGCAGAGATGCAGAAAGGCAGAGATGGAGGAAAGAAAAACAAAACACTAGAGAATTCTAAGAAGAATATCACTGCAATCAATAATTAGAATAGGAATTTACTTAAGGTAAAATTAAGCAAAGTGAGTTTAGACTCATCTGTAATTCCTGCACACTAGGAGGATGAGCCAGGAAAATTGCAAATTTGAGCCCAGCCTAGGAAACCTAGCAAGACTCTGTCTCAAAATAAAAAACAAAAAGAGTGCAGATGTAGCTCAATATGAAGGCCCTGCGTTCCCATAAAATCCACAGCACCATCAAAAAGGATAAAATTAACTTTACTGAACATCTGGATAGAAACTTTAAGTCATTTAGTATGGTCAAGGAGATTTTTTTTTAAATTCATAACTGCCATATTAAAAAGAACATAAAATCCTGAAAAAAAAACACAAAATGAGATGAAATACAATCAAGTGGATCAATTGATTTCAATAGTCAATTCTGTAACCTAACCTGAACATCAAACTTATATGGATCATCAAAGTTTGAAAACCACAGTAGATGTGACATATTCTAACACAATTCTACAAAGGGGCTAATTAGTGAACAACCATTGGGTCACAGAGGAAATTAAAGAAGAAATTAGACAGTTTCCACAATTAAATGGTTATGCCAATACAACATACAGGAATCTATGGGATACAATGAAAGCAGTCCTACAAGGTAAATTCATAGCAGTAAATGCTTATACTAGGAAAACACAGCTAGCTCAAACAAACAACATGTTGCTTAACCTTAAGCTCCTAGAAAAATAAGAGCAAGACAAAACAAAATCTCAAACAAGGGAGAAAATTATAAAGGTCAGAGCACAAAGTAGTGCAACAGAGACTAAGAGAATGATACAAAAAAATCAACAAATCGAAGAGTTGTTTTTTTTTAAAGAATAAAAATCTATAAACCCTTAGCCAATCTTATCAAAGAAAGGAAAGAAAAGTCTCAAATTCATTCAATTAGGAATGAAAAATGTAAAGTCACGACAGATCCAACAGAGGATCATCAATACCTACTTCAAAATACTCTAATAAAATGGAAAGCACAGAAGAAATAGACAGATTCCTAGATACATATGTACTTCCGAAGTTGCACAAAGAAGATATAAAAAATCTAAATACCCCAAATTTATTCAGTGCAACTGAAAATGTAATTAAAACATTACCAACAAAGAAAAGCCCAGTTCCTAATGGCTTCACTGCTGAATTCTATAAGACATTTAGAGATGAACTATCACCGCTACTCTTTAAACTCTTCAATGAAATTGAAAGAGAAGCAATACTTCCAAATTCATTCCTGGAACCAAGTATTACTGTGATTCCAAAACCAGGGTAAGACTCAACCAAAACGAGAACTACATGCCAATCTCCTTAATGAACATAGATGAAAAATCCTCAATAAGATAGTAGCAAACGGAATATAGAAGACCATCAAGAAGACCGTATGCCCTGATGAAGTCAGATTTTTTCCAGGGATGCAAGCATGGTTCAACATACGTAAATCAATAAATGTAATACACTATATCAACAGAGTCAAGGACAAAAACCATATGATCATCTCAATAGATGAAGAAAAAGCCTTTGACAAAATTCAACACCCATTCATGATAAAACCCTACAGAAAATCAGAAAAGATGGTCTTTATCTCAACATGATAAAGGCTATCTATGAAAAATCAATATCCAATTATTTGACCATCATACTACATGGTCAAAACCTAAAAACCTTCAGGCTAAAATCAGGAACAAGGCAAGGATGTTGACCATAACCACTCCTGTTCAATATCATTCTGGAAATAGCGGCAGAAATGGCCTTAGGACTTAGACAAGAGAAAGAATTAAAAGGAATCAAGGTAGGAAAGGAAGAAGTTAAACTGTCGCTGTTTGCCATGTATGATACTTTACATAGAAGACCCAAAACCTCCGCAAAAGACTTCTAGACTTAATTGACAGATTCAATAGAGTAGCTGGATACATGGTCAACACTCAAACACTGATAACACAAATAACAGACTCACAGAGTTGCTGAGAAAGAAATTAGGAAAACAATTACTTTCACAATAACATCCCAAAAAATGAAATATCTAGGAATCTATCTAACAAAGGAGGCAAAAGACCTCTATACTGAAAACTACAGCACTCTGAAAAAAGAGATAGAAGAGGATATTAAAAACTGGAAAGAAATCTCTTGCTCCTGGGTAGGAAGAATCAACATAGTGAAAATGGCCAAAGTACCAAAACTGCTGTACAGATTCAAGGCAATCCCAATTGAAATCCCAAGAGTATATTTCATGGAACTTGAGAAAACAATCCAAAAATTCATTTGGGACCAGAAGAGACCTAGAATAGCAATAGCCATTCTAGGCAAAAGATACATGACAGGGGGTATCATAATCCCCAACTTGAAACTATACTAGAAAACCACTGTGATAAAAACAACACGGTACTGGAAAAGAAACAGACCTGAGGACCAGTGGAATAGATTTGAAGATGCAGAAACAATACCAGACATACTCAGTTACCTCACCTTTGACAAAGGAGCCAAACATCCTCACTGGAGGAAAGATAGCCTCTTTAATAAATGGTGCAGGGAAAATTGGCTTTCAACTTGCAAAAAACTAGATCCCTATCTTTCACCATGTACTTAACTAAAATCCAAGTGGATGAAAGATCTAAATATCAAAACAGAAACATTGAACTTGTTAGAAAATAAGTTAGGTAGAACTCTCGAAGACATTTGCATAGAAAAAGTCTTTATGAACAAATCCTCAGTATCATGGGAACTAGCAGAATCAACAAATGGGATCTCATTGTATTAAAAAGCTTTGGCACTGCAAAAGAAACCACCAACAGAGCTGAGACAACCTAAAATGGAAAAAAAATTTATCAGCTGTGTCTCAAAGGACTATTAACTTGAATATATAAAGAACTAAAAAAAAAATCAGACCTCCCAAATTTAAAGACCCAATTCAAAAATGGGCAACCAAAATGAGCAGACATTTGTCAAAGAAGTAGAAATAGCAAATAAACATACGAAAAATGTTCAACATCACTAGTCATTTGAGAGATGGAAATGAAAACAATGCTATGATTCCACCTCACCCCAGAAAGAATGGCTGCTATCATGAAATTAACCAATAACAAATGCTGGCAGGGCTGTGGGGAAAGGGGAACCCTGCTCCAGCTCTGGTGGGAGTGTAGACTGGTGCAACCACTGTGGAAATCAATATGGAGATACCTCAAAGAACTAGGATTTAAGTCCCATTTGACCCAGCTATTTCCCTGTTGGCTATCTTCTCCAAATAATTAAAGGAATCATACCAGAGTGCTATATGTGCACCCATGTTTCTAACAGCATAATTTATAAATAATAGCTAAAACTTGGAAGCAGCCCAATTGCCCATCAACAGGAAACTGGATAAAGAAAATGTGTTGTTGTTATTGTTTTAATAAAATGGAGTACTAGTCCATCATAAACAGTGAGAAACTAGAGACATGCATAGCTAAATGGATGCACAGTGAGGCGATATTCTTAGGTGAAATAAATAGGACACAATGTGTAAATACCAATAGTTTCTCTCATGTAAGAAACTGAATGTCTAAATAAGGACTAAAAGGTATAATAGATAATGTGAAGTAGGAAGAGAAGGTGCAAAGGGGAAGGGGAAGTGGGAAGGGGAGGGGAAAAGAGAGAAGGGAATGGAATTAATATGAGAAAACGAAAAATGGAAACAAAGTCCTCATAGATAGTGAGGGGTGGAGGGGTTGAAGGGAAGGCAGGGAAATGGGGAAAAAATAAGAACCATGGTGGTTTATGTAAGGGTACAAATTTCCAATGATGAACGTCATTGTATTAAAAACCTTGAATGTACCAATAAAATTAATTTTAAAGAAAAGAAATAGAGAAAAATCTTATTCAAAATCTAAAAATGTATATACTGACATTGACTGAAAGAACCCTAAAGGATGTTTCTGAAAAGAATTAACAGTGATCATAGACTATTTTTTAATTTGTATTTAGATATTTGAGTAAACAATGCACTCATATGGTGACAAACTCTAAACGCTGTCCATATTCTGAAGGTGTTTCATAAGTAGCTCCCTGTCCCTCTCATTCGTTTTTCCTTCTCAAGATACCCGTGTTTCCTATTCGTGTTTATCTTTCCAAGGATAGAGATTCCATCTATATTCAATATTTCAGGCATGCATTTGAATATAAAGACACATTTTCTGCAATAGACAGCATGTTATATTCCTTTACTATATTATGCTTTCTCACTTAAATTTACGATAGATAAAATGGGAGGTGATATTTCATACTTTCTCCCGTCAATTCCTATACACGCTACAGAATAAAAATTGAAAGGATTTAACCTGGATAGACTTGAAAATTGCTTCCACTCCTACCCACCTTGTAGCTAACTGTTCTCTCACTATGGCACTTTATGTTCAAACAAGCTGGCTCACAGGTTAAAAACAAGTTATCAGGATATTTCCTTCGTGATGTTGAATTACAGGTAATCATAGTTTCCCTACTTTATACGTTCATTTTAAAAAGAACAACTGAAATCTCTCTCTGACACTCTAGCCAGGGAAAGGGATATTCTCTGGATTTTGGTAGCCTCCAGAGACAAAATTGATTTTAAAAAGTCCTGAAAAACTCTGGGAGAAGATCTTTAACTACTTCGGAATGAGAAATAGAAAACAGTGTCATCTTCCACCATTAAAGTAAGCAGCTCTGTCTCAGAAATGGATTTAATTCTCTTTTTTAAATAAATTTCAAAAGCTAGAAGCTCATTGCTTTTCATCACAGCAAGCTTGCTTATTGAAGAATCTTGGTATTTGTCTTATTTATTTCTTTTTTGAAACGTTTTCTCCCTGTTTCCTACCTGCCCAGAATCTCTAGGGATCAACTTATTCTGTAATATACTTTGGGCTTGCTAAGCTGAAGAATTTCAGTTACTTTTAGAGGAAATGTTTGTGGGAACCCATAGGCTTTGCAAACTCTAATTTCTGTGAAATCGCCCCCCCTCCCTTTTTTAACAGAAGACCAAAAATTTTTACTGGTCGCGGACATCTGTAGGACCCTCAGAACAAAGGACCCTTGACATAGATGAGGGCTCGCTGGGAAGACCCTACTGAGCAGCCCTATTTCCTGGGTATTATGTACAGTATCCTGGCCTTCACCAGTTCATATCCAAAGACTGAGTTGCTCAAGGAGGTTCTGCAGAATTTGATGCATCTTTTAGTTTGAGGTATAGCTTTTCCTCATTATATGTCCAAAAATGCCTGAATTCAAATGAAGGGGAAAAGGTATCTGTAACTATCGACAGAAGGCCTAAAGTAAGCAACAACAAATTAATAATGGATTTCTGAATCAATAATGATTTCTGTAGCTTAATTGGTCTCCAGGTTACCCACAGGTAGCAAATTATTTTAATCTCTCATGTCAAACAACACCAGTCAACTCATACAGGCTCTCTAGAGCTCTGTGTTCAAAATAATGCTAAAGCTGCATGAATACATCAGGAAAAGGGTGTGACTGCTCTGACTCACAGTCACCAGCAGCAAGAGAGGAATCATGGATTATACATCAGGAAGTTATGACCTGCCTGGATTCAGGCTGACACTGATAGCATGCATGAAGTCCTAGAGACAGATTCAGTATTGTGTATAGCGAGCAAAGAATTACAAGTGTACACCTGATGACAGAAGAAAAAGCAGCTGCATTTACTGAAGTGAATGGGGAAGTAAGCTCAGATAATGTGGGTTTGTGCAAGCAGAAGCAAAACAGTGGTACAGACTGGAAATATATGGTGCCAGAAGAGTGGCGGAATAGGAAGAAGAAGGATAAATCAATGTGCACCCCGTGCCAAGTGTCTCTCGTTGGATCTCTCTGGATGTGACTGACAGAAATGAGTGACTGGGTCCTGAGTCATCTGGGAGCACCTAGTACACATGACTTTCCCACAAGTCACTGTGTTTTCATCACATGACCCACAGTCCCCGCCTACAAACCTTTGATGAAGTTTGAGTGGACAAGGCCAAACTATGGGATGCAACACACAGGCGATCTGGCCTGGGGCTTTAGAGATTTCCTGGGTTTGTTATTTTTATTTCTGCTTCTCTTAGGATAATGGAAGCAGGATTAGCCCTGGAATGTTGCCCAAATTCAGGTGGATGGAGGGACAGTGGGCTCAAAGCTCCAGATGTGCTACCTGTATACTGACGCGACTACACCTACCTTGAGTCATCACTGCCACAGTCACCCTAGAATAACCCTTGTCAGCTTTCCGTAGTTTCCTAGTGAAATGTTATATAGGAAAACAAACATCAGAATGTTGTGTGAAGCGTTACATCTGGAAACTGGCATAAAGAATGTGCCTGATTCTTTGATATTAGATTAAGATAAACCAGGCATATTTCAGCTTGACTGAATTCTTATGTTGTCCTAATCAAAAATAACAAATGACCCTCCTTCTGCCCTAGATTGTAGGGATCTACCTGGTCTTGCTGCCACCTGGAACCACACTTCTGTCAAAAAGTCCCCAAATAATTTGCACTCAATGCAAGATACATCTGTCTGCCTTTCCTTAGCCTCACTGTACTTTGGGGCTGGTTCTCCCCCACAAGAACTACATTCTTCTGGAATGCTGCCCTTTTGCTAGTGGTTCAATTTTAGCAACAACCACTAAAGAAATTTGCTACACTGGAAACTTTAGCTCAGAAATAATAAAGTTTAATAGGTCTAACTCAATATAAACCAATGAAAGGAAAGCAGGAAACATCTCCCTTTCATAGATGTGTCTTTCCTTTAACTTTGTTAGTTTTTTAATGACTATTGTTGTTCCTAATTAATGCTCAGTAATTGGAGAATGAGCTCTATGAGCCCAAATTAACTCAAAATGTCAGCATGAGTACAGGAGACTACTAATTTTCTTCTTCCAAAGTCTATTTCCTTTTTTTCTAACAGAATTTTAACAAGTTTAGATTTAAATTTCCTCCAAAAGTTCGTGTGTTAAAGGCTTGGTCACAGCTTGCTGCTATTGAAAAGTGATAAGAATCATTAAGAGGTATGACCTGGAAGGAGGTTTTAAATCATTAGGGCATGACTGCAAACAGGATTATGAAATGTTGGTCTCTTTCCCTACCACTCTGTCTTTTTGCTTCCAGCCACTAAGAGGTGAGAAACTTGCTCCACCATATTCTCCCAACCATTGGTGTTCTCCTCACCACAAGCCGAAATGCAAAGGGAATCCCACTAACTGTGCATTTAAACTTTTGAAACCGTGAGCCTTAAATTAATCATCTCAGACATTTTATTACACTGATGGAAAGCTGATGAATACACATAGAAACACTCAACTGTATCTTTTACAGCTCTCTCCCCTTGAGACTACTTGTGATGAAAGGACTCATTTCATTTCTTTCCTGTAGACTGTGAATGAAAATGATACTTAGAAATACTGTATCACTTGCTTAAGAAAGAATCGCTTGCTACCTGTGCTCCATCTCTCCTTTACATGGGCTGCAATATCAGTATGGCAGTGAATTGGCTTCAACTCTAAAGTCAAGATTAATAATGCCATTTAGGAAATTAATTATTAACTTTTAATTACATAGGTAGAACAGCCCTAGGTCCTTGAAGGAGTGCACAGGGAAGAGCTACCCTGCCGGCCCATACGATTCAACCCTAGCCTATTTACACAAAAATAAACTTCTACCTTGTTTAAGCCTCTACATCTTGGGGAATCTTCATTGTAGCAGCTTCTGCTCAAAGCCCATTTGGGTACTGATCGACCGGGTCAGGAAGACGGTGACAGAGAAGTCCAGCAAACTTAGCAAGATCTCTAGATGGCAACTGGGGTTCAGAATTGGTGAGCTTTCCTATTGCTGGGACAAAATAGCTGACACCTGAAGCTTAAAAGAAGAGATGCTTGTTCTGCCTCATAGTTTCAGACAGTTCAATTCACGGCCATCTGGCTCCAAGACAGAAACATAGAAGAAGGGTGCAGTGGAGGAAAGAGAGTCAACTTTGTTGAGAATTATTTTCTTCTGTTTCTCTCAATAGCATCATCCATTCCAGAGTCTTCTCTTTCCTATTTCCCCTAACCCTATCATAACATTTCAAAAAATACTTCTTGGATACTAAATCCTTCTCTGATACTACATAGACCAAGCTTCATAAGAACATCTCAGTTTTGTTTCCTAGCTTAAGTTTTTCCTTACTCCAGCTTATGCTACACATGCAGATAGTTCTTCATAAATACTGATTTACTACTGCTCTTCAACTCCTCTCCAAAAACATCATCAAAACTACCCATTCCTTTCAGAAGAATACAGATGGTCCCCAATTGACAGTGGTTCAACTTTAACCTTACAATGATGCAGAAGCAATATACATTCAACAGAAACTGAACTTTGAATTTTAATTTTGATCTTTCCTGGAACAGTGATATGTGGTACAGTTGTCTCTGTCAGTGCTGAGCAGAAACAAAAAGCTGTAGCTCCTGGTCACCCACATGACCATGAAAAGGAATCATCCTCATTCCACAGTAGCTGTGCTGCTAAGCCATGACGGTTGGTAGGTGAGGTGTATTAAAGATACTTTTGGCGTCTGATGTTTTCAACCTGAGTTTATCAGAATGTAGCCCCATCCTAAGCCAAAGAATGCCTTTATAGTAAAGCTTTTAACCTTTCCAAAGATTAAAGCCCCTTAAAACCCAAACTTTCAAAACACTCTACAGATCTTCCTTGCTTTTGCTCCTACCATGTATTCACAGGTCAACACCAATGCCCAGGGTAAGCTACTTCTTCTGACTTTAGACCTCAGAGTCTGAGAAAATGAATAGGTGTTTATCTCCTTGAATACTTGATTTCCTGACCCTCTAGAGAGTTCACTGTAAGTGTACTGCTTACATCATATTTTACATGATGGCTTTCTCGTAAGACACAAAACTATAAGAATAATGGCAGATTTCTATCTTTTATCATATTACTAAGCATGCCAAATGTCCATAAAGAAACTTGGACTTTCAAAGAAAAGTCTCCTTATATCACTGACTATAACTAGTTATTTTCTAGAGGCTTCATGGCAAGGTGTCTTTCATTTTCAACTTTCAGCAGTATGGTGTGCTATCAATAATTCTTTCAGGATGGCTGTGTGTATATTGTTTTCTGGTTATTCTTTTTATCAACTGCCCTTACCTTTATGGCTCATAATCTTTGTAACCAACTCTGAACAACAAAATCAAGCTGCAGAAAATACACTACAGCTAAAGAACACTGATGCAACCTTTGAATTCTCTGTTTCAGTAATTCTTATTGCCAGAAATTTCTTTTTAATTGTCAAGTAAGAAAACCCTTTGATGTGAATAGCAGCTTACTACTTTAAAATATAAAAAACTAGCAACTTATTAATACCTCATTTTTCTTTTGGATTTTATTGACTTTCACATATCAGTAATTTTTTACTATGTGATTACTTTTTGCATCTGTAAAGTTAAGGCCCATTGCTTCTATTGTCTGTCCTTATTTGTAACTTATTTCACTTAATTTTTGAAGGTTCATTAAGTTTTCCCTTATTTCATTTTATGATGAAGACATTATAAATTGAATCCAAAATGCATGCAGTACAGTGTTTCTTCTCTTCTTTTATCAAGTTTCAATAAATGAATTTGAATTTTATCTTCAATTTTTTCATCCATACTATCTATTATGTCATCCAGACACTTTTTAAAGACATAAGTGCTGCTTAAAATGCTTTTCCTCTTCAGGCAAAGTTTGATCCATTATAGTACCACAAATGAGTGAAACAAAGAATTAGAAAAAAGTATGTAAAGAAACACTGCCCCCACTCAGTAAGCTATTGGCAGGGACAACCTTCAGGTTGAAGAGACCAAGGTTGTAACCTTGCTGAGATGTTCCAGGTTATTCTATGGCCGTCTATGTCTCCCTTGCTGAGAATTAGACATCCTGGTTCCTTTTCAGGCTTTGGGAAGCCAGTCTTACAGTGTGCATGATAATTAACAAGTATCTTATGCAGAGGAGAGAGGCGCTTTTCACTTATAGGTATTCACTTTATGTAATAACCATAAACTTATATTATATGAAATAATAAAGTTGAAACAGAGATATGTTCTTATTTTGCTTCTGTGAATTACTTCCATAAAGTGGGCGAACACAATGTGTTTACTCATGATTTGCTCATGTGATAAAACAAATATTATTTTAAAAATCTACTAAGTCCATAAGGATAAATTTTTATCTGCATCCAAGTTTCCTATGGTAGTCAGACATTGTTCCTTTCATCAGTGGTCTTTTGAATAAGTACTTTTAGAAAACTATCCATCTAGAACGGGTGAAAACACTTCCTTTTTGCTGAAAGGATGGATGGGTTTTCCTAATGCGACCTGCCACTTCCTAGTGATTGCAGAAGGGAGAACTCCCTGATGATGCTGACAGGGAGTGAGTCCAGCTTGATAAAGAGGAAATCGATGCTCCCTGTCACATCCAGCTTTCTAACTGTAGAGGCCACACAGGAATGTTTCCCCGAATCACACAAATTTTAAATGTTACCTGTGCCAAGGAAAGCAAGGAAGGGTGCCATTACCTAGCAATGGAAAATACTCTTAGATTCTTCGTTGATAGCCAAGTGAGGTGCATGCCTGGAAGATGGCATACCCTGGCCGTTTGGCTAGAGATTTGTCAAAGCTGTAATTGATTTGTGTGTTTTCTAATCCACCCACATCATTTTAGCATTGAAGAAACTGAAGTAAAGTGGCATACCCAAGACTACATGAAATCTTTGAGGCTTCAACATTACCTCCAAAACATAGAATGGGAAAAGGTCAAAGAAGCTGTAACAGAAAGCAGAGAGGAAAATCAGAAAATCATTCAAATCCAATCCAATGTCAAGGACACACAATGTCTCTTCTAGAAAAAAACAGCATGAGTTTGGGACTAAGATATGCAATAAATATTCTAGTTGTGCCATTTACTGGCAACATATCACTAAGCAAAGCAGTTTCCTCACTTGTAATATGATTTTTACAATTACTTCCTCTGCAGAGCTGTAATAAGGATTGTAAGAGATAAATGACTTAGACAAAGCCTGGCGCATAGTAAAAAGTCAAGAAATGTTGACTTTACCTCCAATAAGCTTAAATTTGCCATTCAAAAGCTAAAATTAAGAAATTGGAAAAGAGAAAGAAAGTCAAAACATGTCTATTTGAATCAGTAGAGGCCTATAAAGAAAGTCTGAATCACAGCCATTCTCTTGGACAAGTAACAAAAGATATAAAGAAATTAATATAATTTTTCATTAAGTGTTTAAGACATATGGACAATCCAAGTCTGGCCTTTTTCCCTTTGCCCAGAGAACATTCTAGCCGCAATGAAACTTGGAGCATGATCAATGTAATAGCTTCAGTAGACCCTGGTGTGTGCATACTTTCACATGCCTTCGTCTGAAGGGCCCTCTGTGGAATCTCTCACCACCTTCTTCTAATGGGCAGCAGCTGCCTGGAAACAGTCCTAGTCTATTCCACCCCTTATCAGACCACAATAAAACTCTCCCCAGCCTACACTGGCACAACTATCTGTTCTAGTTATGTGCAATATTGACAGTTCCTTTTAGGGTAGTTTTTCCTACACAAGGTAACTCTGCATTTTCAGTTTTTTTCCACTGAATAATTTATTCCTGAGTTTATCTGATGTTGGTTTGTTTCCTCAGGAACAATACAACTGGACTTTCTACTCTCTCTTGGATTCCTTCTTGGCAGTGATAACGAAAAGCAGCTGTCCACCCTGTGCATTGGGATAGAGATAGTGGTTTTATCATCAGTGGCTCAAATCTTGTCATACCCACTTACATCAACCAAGCCCTTCAGATTTGCAGATCAGTCTTTGGATTCACAAGTACCATGGCTTTTTATACCATTAATCCATTGGACATCCCTTACTGAACATGGGAAAGGGAGTAAGTAATGTATCTTTGTAATTGTTGGAAAGTTCAACCTTATATCACATCTATCTACCTCCCTTTCTTTCTCTTTTCCTTTTTTTATTGTCTGTCTCTTTACAATTGAAGTTTCAGAATGATGCTAAATATCTGAGTAAATCTTATAAAGAAATAATTAATGCTAAAAGAATAAAAAGCAAAAGGAAATGTTAAAATATCCCACTGTCTGATGCCTTCATGGCTCTTGTATTAATGTATTGTCCCAAATATTTGCCATCTACTCCTGGGATTTAAAGAAGCAATGATACCAATAAAAGAATATTGATTCCTGGAAATTATATCTTCTGTTTTATAAATTTGAGTTTGAGTTATAATAAAATGAAGTCATGCAGTTATCAATCCTGATCTCAAGTTCAGATCGGGCCCTAATTATTGTGAACTAGAATTATACACAAACACACACAAATTTTATATGGATACACAAAAATATACAGTATCTATAAGTACATGCTATACCTATATATACACATATTGTCTGTAGTAATATATGTGTGTGAATGCACCCATGTGCTTGTGTTAAATTTATTATAGTAAAAGATACAATGCCATTATTCTTCCTCAAATATTCCCTCTCCTTCAGACATATTTATGTCATTGTTTTGCCACTTTCTTAGCAGTTCTGGAGTCCCCTTTCATATCTTTCATTGTGGTGGTGTGGCTCCTTCATATCTTGAATCAATTCAAAATGTTTACCGCACATTCTGTCAAGTGGAAATATTACAGTGTGTCCTCACTCACCTAATTCACCAGACATGGCAATGTGCAACATCTGGCTCTTCCTCCAAGTCAAAATGACAAAAAAGGTAAACTTTTGAATCAAATCAGGATATTGAGGCAGACTCAACAGTGTAATTAAGACACTCACTGCCCCATCAAAAAAAGGGCTTTCAGAACTGCTTCAGAAAATGGCAAGATGACTGGGGGAGGAGGTGTACATCTGTAATCTCAGCACTCAGGAGGCTGAGACAGGAGGATTGCTGCAAATTTAAGGCCAGCCTGGGCTACCTAGTGAGTTCAGGGCTAGCCTGGACTAATAGTGAGAACTTGTCAAAAAAAAAAAAAGTAGAAAGTGGAAAGAATGATGGAATAATGTTCAAAATGTGGTGGTGTTTTGAAGGGGACTAACAGTAATATGCCTTTTACTGCAATAATTTCTTAAACTAAATATTTGCCATACTTTTAGCTACACCCTGAGTGTGAGAGTGTGTGTATTTCCTCTAAGGATGGATGAGTGTCCCCAAAGATCAATGGGTTAAAGATTTGGTCCACAAGGTGGTGCTATTGGGAGATGGTGGAAACTCTGGGAAGTAGGGCTGGGTGTGAGGTTCTAGGGGCCCTGCCAGCATGCACATGGAGGAAATTAGAAGACCCTGCTTTCACTTTCTCTTTCTGCTCCCTGGTTCACGGGGTTTACTCCGCCACATATTCCCACTGATATGAGCTGCCCTTACCAGAAGCCCAGAGAAAAAGAGCTAGAAGATCTTGAACTGGAACATCTAGAAGTGTGACTAGAAATAAAATTTTTCTCTCAATAAGTTAATTGCCTTAGATGTTTTGTTACAGGAATGAAAAGCTGATTATTACATACACCAGCATCCTCATAAATATATTTCAAAGACAAATTAGAATGATTTCAGAAATTGACATGTGAGAATTTAGAACCAATACAACAAAAACCAAAGAAATCAAAATTTTTTAAATAGTTGGGTATTTGTATGTGTGGCAGACTAGCTACTTGTCAAGCTCAATTATTCTTCTTAGGCTCAAAGTAGAATACATTTCTTTGCTCCCGAGAAATTGGATATAGCCAAATAACTGAACTAGGTCCAATAGGAAGTCAGTGGAGAGATTTCAAGGGTTGATCAATGAAAACCTTTACCATGAACCCTTCACACTTATGCCTTCCAGTGAGGACAGCCAACCTGGAAACCCTGTATGGTGCTTGCTAATTAGAGCACCTGCTAGGAAAATATAAACAAGCAATACTTTTCTATTAGGTTAAGCTTATAATATAGGTGTTTATCAGTTAAAGCTGGTAGTAGATTCAACAGACAGGTTGTCAAACTTCTGGAAATTGAATTAGTATAGTTTTAGTTGGGAAAGCCCAATGCTGACAGTTAACTATGAAAACAAGTCTGTATGAGGTCCAACAAATGTCTCTTCAAAAATGTAATCTGGAGGCCAGTCCCGATCCACCGCGGGAAGGAGAACCACACCTGCTCCCGACCCAGCAGCCATCGCTCAAGCGCCAGGAAGGTAGCCACACGGGTGGTCATGAACCCCCATAAGCACCACCCCCTGCACTCTCAGACCTCCTGACTGTGCAAGTCTTTGGACCCACTCTGCAAAGACAGAGGTGGTCATCAAGGGTATTTTTCTGAGTTCCCAACTTTGAACATCTTTAAAGAAAGGGCAGGGGAAACCTGTAATAGAACATTGCAGAGTTCAACCATCCAGAAGGATGGGGAACTCAATCTGGGCCTTGCAGCCCGAGGTCAGTCAGCATCATGGGGTTCAGCAATCAGCTAACTGAGATCAGGGGTCTTGCATCCTCGCTCTGTCTGAGCCATTAAATGGTTAATATACTATATTGAAAAGTTTGTTCACTGCAGACATGTTCTGGACTGCTTCTTGATTTCAATTTAATTCAAATGATTTAAGGGTGACAGACTAGTGACTACCACAGGTGGTCAGTGTCCAAGTTGTGCTTGATCT
>NW_022900930.1:8261106-8261644 GCF_012274545.1 Fukomys damarensis | reverse complement strand
CTGAGAAACTACATGAATACCAAACCAGCACTACAAGGAGTTCTAAACAAGATCCTAGAAAAAGACAATGAAGGCAACAATGCCATGAGGCCCAACAGAGCAAATCAAATAGGTAAGGCAAGAAATTAAAAGGAGAAGGTGAAAAAGTAAAAAGAGTCAACAAAAAGCCAATAACATGTCAATAATAAGTCAGTACATATCAGTTATAACCAGCAACGTCAATGGCCTCAATTCACCAATCAAGACAAATAGACTGGCAAAATGGAATAAGAAGCAAAATCCAATAATATGTTGTGTACAAGAAACATACATAGTGCAAAAAGAAGCCCATAGACTGAAAGTGAAAAGATAGAAAACACTTCTCCATGTGACAGGAGCCCAGAAAAAAACAGGCATAGCAATCTTATTTGCAGACAAAGTAAATTTCAAACAAAAACTGAATCTAGTATTATTGTTGTAGGACAGTACTGTATCATACCTCTATGAATGTAAAATATCTAGTACCTGCTTTATGATACATAGTAGGGACCGCGCGCTT
>NW_022900930.1:8242530-8260401 GCF_012274545.1 Fukomys damarensis | reverse complement strand
TCTTTTACTTTCCTTTTTAGTTTTATTTTAGGATTCCCTATTTTTAATGTTCATACAGAGATTTCTTTAACTGAAATACCGACTAGTTTCTTTGGTGTGAAAAACTATAA
Source organism: Fukomys damarensis (assembly GCF_012274545.1). Taxonomy (NCBI): domain Eukaryota; kingdom Metazoa; phylum Chordata; class Mammalia; order Rodentia; family Bathyergidae; genus Fukomys; species Fukomys damarensis. The sequence goes on along the minus strand of NW_022900930.1, from coordinate 8,260,291 downwards.
TAGTACACAGGATCCTAATGAGACAATTAATAATGTGAAATAGAAAGCAAAGGGCTAAAGGTGTAAGGAAAGTGGGAAGGGTAGGGGAAAGGAAATAAGGGAAAAGAAAAAATATGAGAAAAGGAAAAAATGGAAACAAAGTCTTTGTAAATAGGAGAGGGTGGAGGGGGCGAAGGGAGGGCAGGGGACTGGGGAAAAAATGAGAACCAAGACCAGTCATGTAAAGGTACAAGATCCCAGTGATGAATGTAACTGTACTGTATACATAAAAAGTACCAGTAAACTCAATGAAAGTATAATAATAATTTCTTTCTAGGGGAGGTTACTCAGCATAAACATTGTCTGTTCTATCTTACTGTGTCCTCATTTGTTTTATTATTTTCTGATGGCTGCTGTTATTAATTTCCCAGACTGGGGGTTCAGCCTTATGGATGCATTGTCTTTCAGCTCGGTAGATTGGAAGGCTATCACAGAAGACCCTGGAATAAAACTGAGTGGTCCTCGAGGTTGCATTCATGCATGGAGGCTTTCGGAGAAACAGTTCCCTTACCACTTGAAGGCATGGAGGCCCCCGTGGTGCCCTTCTCATCCTCCATGCTAAGCACTGGGCTGAGCCTATCTCTGTAGTTGTGTGTACCAAAGAAAAGTTCTCTAATTTAAAGAACTTGGGTGATTAGATTAGCTCCTCTGGACCAAACAAATTTCTCTATCCCAAGATCCTTAAGTAACAATATCCCAGAGTCCCCTTTGCCATCTAAAGTGGCATGCTTACAAATTCTAAGAACTAAGACGTAAGTACCTTTAACAAGTACTCTGCCTTCTAGACTTATTCCCATATACATGCCTGTTGATCTCTGAGCTCATCTTATTTCTTCTATAACGTAAACTGTGTTTTCAGACTGAAACATTCAGACTCAGAGAGTGTGTGATGCACACACCTAACAGACAGTATTTCTTGGAACAGTGGATATTGGATAAGCATTACAACTGATGCACTATGACAGCAGTAAAAGATAAGAAAATTTGTGCTTAAAGGGAGACAATAAAATTCAACAATGCATGCAAATGAGTTGTAGCCTCCATTTTTCCTAAAGTGTATGAAGACATGGGCCCCCGTGGTGCCCTTCTCATCCTCCATGCTAAGCACTGGGCTGAGCCTATCTCTGTAGTTGTGTGTACCAAAGAAAAGTTCTCTAATTTAAAGAACTTGGGTGATTAGATTAGCTCCTCTGGACCAAACAAATTTCTCTATCCCAAGATCCTTAAGTAACAATATCCCAGAGTCCCCTTTGCCATCTAAAGTGGCATGCTTACAAATTCTAAGAACTAAGACGTAAGTACCTTTAACAAGTACTCTGCCTTCTAGACTTATTCCCATATACATGCCTGTTGATCTCTGAGCTCATCTTATTTCTTCTATAACGTAAACTGTGTTTTCAGACTGAAACATTCAGACTCAGAGAGTGTGTGATGCACACACCTAACAGACAGTATTTCTTGGAACAGTGGATATTGGATAAGCATTACAACTGATGCACTATGACAGCAGTAAAAGATAAGAAAATTTGTGCTTAAAGGGAGACAATAAAATTCAACAATGCATGCAAATGAGTTGTAGCCTCCATTTTTCCTAAAGTGTGTTGTGGGAATTAAATCACTAGGGTTATTAATAAATGTCACACAGGGAAGCATGAGCACATACATTTGGGAAATGTCAAGTGAAACGAAGTTAAACACACTCCTCCTCAGACTCCTTAATGAGCTAATGTACTTTTGGAATCTATAAAAGAGCAGTGTATGCTCTTACTTGGTAGGAAAAGAAAATGTTTTAAAGAGAATGTCAAGCACTGGGAACTGGCCCTGCCGATTTATTTACTGCGGCTTCCTTCCGCTGTTGCTTTCAGTTGGTCCTTCTCCCCCTCTCCTCCTTCCTTTCTTCTTCCCTCCCTGCCTTCCCTCCCTCTTTCCTTCCTCCTTCTCTTTCTCTTCCTTGCTTCTTTCCTGTACTCCTTCTTTACTTCCTACCTTTATTTCTTTTCTTCTTTTTTAGCTTGTAGTCATCGTCATGTAAATGTGATGTAAAACGCATGGAATTGGAAAAAAATCTGGCTCTGAATGAAGTTAGAAAAACAGCTTTTGGGATGGGAATTGAAGGAAAAATAAAGTAAGAATGAATTACAGAGGGAATGATGCTTGATCTTGACATCTTGTTTGTATTTCTTTGACTTATTGGACAACAAAAGACTAAACATTTCCTGAACAAAGGATTAGAGATCTATTTCATCTGTTTCTCCTCTTTCTTCTCTTTAACTTGATCATCTTTCCAAGTTTGTCATTCATTTTGTTCCTGTCTTTGGAGGACCATTGCAGTCTATATTACTGGGCTAAAAATAAAGATTTCTTCATATACTTTCACTGGGGGATACAGAATCCCGACTTACTGAACATTCCAGATAGCTTAAAACTAATCATAAACACTAACATTTCCTTTTCAGTGTAATAGTTTTATAATAGACTATAAGACTTAAAATACAATTCTTTCATTACTAGGAACATCTTAATTTCTTTGGAAAATATCCTTTTGATCATCACAATAAGATGAAATTCAAATATATGTTTATGGGATATGGAAAAATAAGACAGCATGCTAAATGGCTCCAAAATACTGCCTTTTCATTTGGTCCAAATATCTGCTCCTCTCTGCAAATATCTCCCACTTCCTGCTCTGTCCCAGTCTGCTTTGACCCATTCTTCTTGGAGCAGTTTTATGTGTTAAAACCCTCAGTTGACCGCCTTCTGGGTCTATTCACATAACAGACTTCCCACTGTTCCTTACCTGCTGGTTTAGCTCTCTGATAGCCCAATGAGCCTCCATTCTAACATTATTTTAATCTGCCACTATATCTTTTATTCTTCTTTGGGGTTTACTGTGTGGCAAATATCACACGTTTCACATTTTGTCTCATGTGAGACACACAATAACCTCATGGTACAAACTATATATTAGACTTAAAAGAATCCTTAAACTCATACAGCTTAGTGAGTTGGCACAGGAATTCAGTTTCTGATATATTGGACTCCAAAGCCAATCTGTAGTCTCTCCAGTGATACCAGATGTCCAATCTAGCAGTCTAATCGGTCTCCCCAGGCCTCCTTCAGTAGCATTCGGGAGCAGTGATCACCCTCTTCTCAAAGCAACACTTTTTGTTTCATGACATAACACAATGTCTTGTCTTCCATTCAATACTTGAAACTGTTCTTTATATTTCCTTCATGATTCTCATTTTCATACTTCTCCCTAAACACCAGTTTTCCTGCAATTTTTGTTTAGATTTCCCTTGTTCCACTGCCATCCTATCTTACTGATGGCTGTTGTTTCTGTTTCTGCTATTATCCCTAGAAAAGCAATGGCACTGATAAGTTTCTTCACCAGTACAATTTTTAAAACCTTAAAACAACAAAATGGGCACCCAAATTCATGCATGTAACACTCAAAAAGGGGGTACAATCCCAGAAAAGTATTCAGATTTTGTTTTTTGTTTTCTTTTACAATGACTGCTCTGAGACTCATTTTCTGTTCAGTAACCTCAAAGTGCTGAGTTTCTAACATGCAGTCACCTTTTTAATCTTAGAAAAACTATAACGGGGATACTGAGTGAGATTCTTTAGATTCTATACCATGGCAGGGTTTAAGAATTTTTATTGTATTTCATTGACTTGCCTATCTTCTACGATTCTTTGCAAAGTTGATGTAACTTTTAGTCTTCTGCCAAAAATCACCAATGAATTCGAGTTGCCTCTGTTGAGTAACTGGTCCCACAGCTCATCTTGTAGCTTTCTTTATATTCCAAAACATCACAAATAATGAATAGGGGCCAAAGATTATGAGCTTGCTATTCTGAGATGTATCAATATACATAATGCCTAAAAGCAAACTTCATTTTCCACATTGAGTGTTTCTGATTGAACTTTTAGAAAGTCACCTTTTCAAACCACAGTTTATTGATAGATAGACTGCAACTGATTCTTTAACATTTAATTCTGTATAAAATTCCTTTTAACTGAAAAATGAGAATTGTATTTGTGTTTCTTTGATTAGAAATATTTCTCCTTCACAACAAAATTTCAGTTCTCCTATGTGGCAGTAAGATACCACTTACTGTGAGTTTAATTTAAAATCTATTAGCTAAAAACATGTTTACTGGCAGTGAACATTTTCTTGAAAAAAAGCTAATCCCTTATTTAATTACTTGGAAAATAGTTATGCAGACACATTCTAATTGGAATTTTAATAACAGTTAACTGTCAACTTACCCAAGGAAAATGAAACCAATTTTAGTAACAATTATTCAAGAATAAGAAACATCAAAAGCAGGTTTTGAGTTCAATATATTTGAGGAAGATCAAATCTGTGCTGTGAGTTTCATCTTTTTTTAGGTGTCCTAATTAACTTAGATGGAAGTAGTATTGATTAATAAAGTGAAGAAGGGGCATAAATAGAGAAGAAAAAGAGCATAAAGTAATGATTCAGATTAACTTGAACTTGAATGTAAATAACAGCTCTGATGCTTACTATCCATTTAGCCCTGGGCCATAATCTGAAAAATTTAATAGTAATAGTTATAATAGATTTTCCTCTAAGAATGTTGGGTAGGTTAAATGAATTTAACTCATAGTAAGTACTCAACAAACCATAAATCTTATTATTAATAATAACAAGAAAGCTATATTAGTTTGTAGGAAAACACATAAAAGTATTACTTTGCATGATGGGGATGATTTATTGTGTGGAAAATAGAAAAATCATCTCAGCACCTTCCTGGTGGATAGATAGATAGATAGATATAGATATAGATATCTATCTATACATAGATAGATAGATAGATAGATAGATAGATAGATAGATAGATAGATAGATAGATATGTACACATCATGCTCCAGGTAAAATCAAAATGATAGTCCAGTCTTTCAAGACAACCTCAGCTCCAGGGTCCTGCCTTTTTAATCAGGATTTATGCTTTCTAGGAGGGAAAATCTGAACTTTTCAACTGATTACTATCCAATATTAGGGAGCAAGCTTCTAGACAAGCGGCTTCTTTATTTTCAACATAGGAATGAACACTGATCCCTGGGGCCCAATCAGCTCAAGCCGGAGGATGAAGAATAGATCCACTGACCATTGCACACACTCACCATGGCAACTTCAGGAAGAAAGAACGTGAGTTCGCCACTTCCCCTAAACAAATACATTGGCATGGCAGAATATAAATCTTCATGAAAATATCTTCAGTACAAAAGTGTAGATGGAAAATGTACAAGTCTGATTGCACAGGTTTTCTAGGAATTGACTGTAATCAGCTCAGCTGAATTGCCCATCTCTGCACTGTGGTCTAAAATCTCTCGAAGGAAGTACACTGGGGCAATCAGACCCAGTTATTCCACTGTTCCTTCTCTCTCTCTACCCCACCCCTCTGTGTGTAGGGTGGGGGTAGGGGGTGTTACTCAGGAATGAACCCAGGCCCTTACATTGAGTTACATCCAAAAACTTTTTGAAAAATAAATTGAGACAGGGTCTCATTAAGTCATTAAATTTCCCAGACTGGGCTTTCATATGTGATCCTCCTGACTCAGCCTTCCAGACTTCGGGGATTACAGACATGTCTGCTCTTCCAGATCACTCCCTTATGCTGCCAGATGTTGAAAGTCTGTACAACATTGTTTTCATATATGTTATCTGCCTTTCTTCAAGGTGTTTCAGGCAGGATGACAAATCTGGTATCTATTACTCTGTTTTCCCACAGCAGATGTCAGCCCTTTATATTTGATCCAAATGCATTGAAAACATAAAATCTCAGAGGCAGGGGAGAAATAGAAGATGCCTGAATGGATGAAGAAAGTCTCAAAGGAAGTTGAATGTTAGACAAATCGGTGTTAGACAAATTGGTTTAAAGCAGCGCAATCTGTTCCTAAGTTTTTATGTGAGCTATCACTTTTCTATAAGAATATGAGAGTAACATTCCAGGACGCAGTCAATGGCTAACTAGAATTTCAATCAGACAATGAAAAATAGTAGCCCACCTCCATGGTCGACTGAAGGCTGTTCTTTTCCAGGTCTCTTTCAAACATGGCTCAAGAAAGATGAAGTGAAGGTGTCAGTCTGATGACAGGCCTCTTAGAATCTTGCATTTATTAAATGTGCAGTTTAGATCATAGTTCAGAAAGGAGAGTACTAATAACCCAAAGAAATTAAATGAAATGATAGAATTCTACACAAGTAAAAACTTCTAGGGCCAGGGATTTAACTCATTGGTTCTGCCACCTGCCTCTCAAACACAAGGACATGAGCTTGATCCCTGGTACAAAAAAAAAAAAAAGGCAACAGCAAAAGGCTTCTATAAACTTTAATGATAATTGATCTCAGAGAAGCAAATCTAAACTATAATCATCTGTACAGAGAATATGCTATTGACATTTGAGTTCTAGAAGCACAACATAAGCAACCTTCAGCCCAGAAGAGTGCAAACAAGTGTCCACAGGTCACAGAGCTGGTCCTTCTTCCCCAACAGATGGCTCTGCCTAGAGCCGCAGCCCTCCCTGAGCGCGTTACTGCAATCCAGCTATAACTGTGATAATCAGCAATCACTCTATCGGATCCTGCAGATATGATTGCAACCAAAACATTCCTCACATACTTTTATCTTTTTCCCAAACCCATGGGGAGAATGGGCTTGCCAAACATACCTGATAAGACTAATGCCTTGAGTTTATTCAGGTATTCTTAGGCTCATTTTTAAAAAAATGAATGAAGAGCTACTGAGATTAAAGGTGTTGTGCTGAGCCCCTCCTCAACAATTTGAGCAGTTATCATGGAAACGTTGACAGCCGCGATGGACAATCGAGGGCTGATCTGCTGATTCCTCCATTCATGTGTCGTTTTTACCTACATCATTTTGTATTCTGCTCTCAAGGAAACTATGCATGCTGTATTCCTCCTTTTCTTTCTCTCGCCCTAAATAAAAACTGTCCAATCTATTTTCATTTTACATTTGCATTAGAATTACTACTTTATTGTTTTGGTTATTTGGGTAACACATGTACTTTCACTCATATTTTGTGTTAAATGAATTTAATAGACTGCTCTGGTTTTCTGAGTTAATGAGAAACTTCTCTGAAGTTCCAAAGCGTGATTCACAAATAAGCCTTTGCGAGCCAGCCTTTTGCAAGTCGGGGATGGTCTGTGTCTATGTACACAGCCCTTTAAACCCTATTTCCTGTGTGTTCATCCCACATGGTGAAGAAGAGGGCTCACATAGGCAAATGTGGAAGAAAGAACACTTTGTGGAACTGTGTTGCTCCTTTGAATCCCAAAGCTCTAGGCGATATAATATAGAGACTGGCAGTAAATGAATGGTTTCCTTTAAGCATACAAATTGTAAAACTTCTAATGCTTTAGAAGTAAAGAACTCTAGAAATGAAATCACCAGGTAAAGGGGATTGCAATTTAAGTAAGCCCTGAGTCTCTCACTCGAGCTTAGCTTTCCTCTAGAGCTGAGCCATGTCATCCTTGTAGTATAGCCACTAAACACCTGTGATCATTTTATCAAGACTAACTAAAATCAAGTCATATTTAAAAGTTAATCCTCAGTCACATCAAATAATTGGCTGGTCAGTGGTTAGTGGCTGCATTATTGGACACATGGATATAGGTTATTTCCAGTGTCAGAGTAAGTTTAGAAGCATTCTAGAACTCTTGATTTCCAACTACCCAGGGTTCATCAGTAGCGTATAGAGCTACAGCCGAAACATGGATGAAAGTATTTATGCTATGTGGAGAGGATCAGATTGGAGTTACATCAGTGTCATCAGGGCTAGGGTATAGCTCAGTGGTAAACTGCTTAGTATGTTGAAACCACGGGTTCCATCTCAAGAATTGCAAAAGGAAAAAGGAAAAAAAAAAGAAATGTAAAGAAAAAGGGAATGCATTCAATGCTGAAGGAAAAAAGAAGAAATCATTCCAGACAATAAGAAAGGAGTAGAGGCTCACTTAAAATCAATGTTTCTAATATTTTCAATTAAAGATAGAAAAGAGCCGGGCATGGTGGCGCACGCCTGTAATCCCAGCACTCGGGAGGCTGAGGCAGGAGGATCGCTGTGAGTTTGAGACCAGCCTGGGCTACACAGTGAGTTCCATGTCAGTCTCAACTACATAGTGAGACCCTGTCTCAAAAAACAAAAACAAACAAACAAATAAAAATAGAAAAGAAAGAAAGGTAGTAGACCTTCACAAGTTTTTGTGCCCATTCCTGCCAGATCGTCACGCCAAACAGCACAAAAAAGGTTAATATTTCACCTTCTTGGCATTTTCCCTTAAATATCACAGAACACTAAAAAACAAAAAACAAAAAGGCCTTACACAGTCAGTTTCAAATTTCTTCTCTAACTGTAGGGAATGACTTCATCCCCAATCTTACCGGAATCTTATCACCTGGGGTTAAGAGCTCTAATTCAGTGTTTCTTACTACTATCTCAGCTTTAGCATAATCCAGGGAATACAAACTCCTGTGGCAAGAAAGGATCATTGAACAAATGACTCAATTCTCACGGGAGGGAGTAGCAACCTGTTTATAGGTGGAGGTGTTACACACTTTCAAAAATTTACCTAAGTGATTTTGACATGTTTTTTTTAGGAGCAAAAACACCATGTTCATTAAAAATGACTATTACAAAGTTTTCACAACAAAATTCTGGCAAGCTCTAACTTTTGTCATGATTCCTAGATTTTTACAATTTCTCTGGAATAATGTGTAAACACACTCATATAAAATTTCTGGGCTTGCCTAGAGAAAATTAGTCTTATGTGTTAATAACCACATATACAATAATAAAATCATCATGTAATTATTATAATTGCTATTTTAAAAATTGAAAACTTTAGTACTTATATATGGATAAATATTAAAATGTCTTTCATATACATCCTGTCTCTCTGAATGTCCTTTCTCTACTGACATTGCAATCACCAATCTTTAGGAACCACACAAATGCCAGGTGACAGTAGGTAACAACTGGCCCAATGAGATGCAGAAAAACTTATTACTTGCCCACATACAAATGCCAGAAGTGCACTAGTGGTAGATGGGTATTCAGAGTTTGGTCTAATGAGAATTGCAGGAAATAGTTTCCGCCAAACCGAGCCATTTATAATGACAGCATCCACTTGTCCAAAGGAACATCTATTGTTGCCAATACCCTGTAAACAATATGGTGGTATATTATGCTGTTAGCCACCAGGGTGAACAAACTGCTCATTAAGCTTTATATGGGTAACTGAAAGAACACAGACATAGTCACACCTGTGGGGCTTGCTATTGAAAAGACTGACATTGCCTTTTTCCATAGATAGAAGTCCATGAAAAAATACCATGCCAAAGAATTTAAGGTGGCGCCCAATCAGAAAGAGGTGGAGAAGAGGTAGGGAAGGAGGAAGAAAAGGAAGAGGAGGTCATTTTCACAGCCTGTCTCGGGCATTCAATTATCTCACAGGGTAGATCTGGACCTCTGAAGCACCATCTGGAAACAGGAAGTGAGTTCCAGAGCACTTACTTCTACATGATAATAAAGAATACTTTTTTTTCAAAATAGAAAAAATATTTGCTTCTTTATTCTGGAAAAGGGTTGAATTACTTCTAAGCATTATTCTTTGTCTGTGGGAGATGTGTATGATTACATACTGTATGATTTCACTGGCTGTGTGTGTGTGTGTGTGTGTGTGTGTGTGTGTGTGCATATTACTGGGAATTGAATTCAGGGCCTTTGCACTGAGTTATATCTCCAGCCCTTTTTCACTTTTTATTTTGCTGCAGGACCTTGCTAAGTCTGCTAAATTGCACAGACTGGGTTCATAGTTGCAATCCTTCTGGCACAAAGTCCCAGAGTGCTGGGATTACAGGTACACGCAAGCAGAATCCTGGCTGAACTACAATTCTTTAGAGAAAAAATTGTGATGGCAACTTGATGGGTACATACTGCAGGCTATTTGGGGGGTAGAAAATGACTGTAAAGTGGAGGATGGAAGTTTCTTTGGAATGGCAGAAGTTTGGTTTCCTGATTGTGGTGGTGGTTGCACATATTTGTACTTCAGATAAAATTTTGTAGAATGAAACATTAAAAAGCGAGTGTAAAAACCAACTCAATCCAGCCAGGTGTGGTGATGCACACCTGTAATCCCAGGACTCAGAAGGCTGAGGCAGGAGGGTCACCAAAAGATTGAGGCCAGCCTGGGCTACATAGTAAGTTCAGAGCCAGCAAGACCTTGTCTCAAAAAATCAAAAACAATTAGATCCAATGAGGGCTGTAGTTTAGCTTAGCTAGTAGGTTGTATTGAGTTCAGATATTGCAGTGCACAAACTGGTCCAGGAACGGTACCACTGCTTGCTGTCACCATACACAAAGCTATGTTTCCAACACTGGCACTACAGACACAGGGGCCCCAGCACTGCTCTCACCACCACTGCCACTTGCCTTTGGGCACCGGATGTAACTGCCCCACAGGTCCTTAAAGGGCTTCTTCAGAGCCCCTGCTTTTTCAAGGCAGTAGCTCTCGCTGCTGTAAGAGACAGATGATGCCAGGCCTTATCTGCAATCGGCAATAGAAATGTGCTTTTGTAGCACTTTCAGTGTTCATAGGGAAAAGCAGATGGTCCCTCAGAAAGTGGGTGATTCTCTAAATATAGAAAGGAGGTTCGAAACTGGGTCATCAAAATAATGACAAGGATCTATGAATAATAAATGGAACTGTGGCCTTTCCTGAGCCATTCTTCCGCTAACTAAACCAAATTCTAATCCTAAGGGGAAGGTGGGTCCAGAGTTCAGGAATAACCATCAGTGAGGCCAATGGCCCAAGATACAGACTTAGGCCAGGCATTCTCAACGGGGATGACTGTGAGGCGGATGGGGAACAGCCCCTTTAATTTCCCAAACATACCGAAAGAGGAGTTGCTCTTCAAAGGGAAAGAAACCAACACTGGGGTGAGGACATGTGACTGTGTATCAGATGTGCTGAATAGGAAAGTGAAAATATATTTTTCTCACTCTCAATAACAAAGTAATAAGACCTCTAGCTCAGAAGTATTTACTCGTACATATACTATTTACTTTTGCTTCTTAGATCATTGTAACATGTACCGTAGGGAAGAGAAGAGATGAGACTCTCAACAATTAAGATGGATAGCAGAAAGGAAGGAAAAACAAACTGCCTACTAAAGGAACAATAAATAGTAGCAATGGTAGAAGTGAGGCAAGACCATCAAAGGCATAGTATTTGTTTTGCTAATACAAATTACCCATATGAAAATTACTCGAGCTTAATAGGCTAGAAATGCAAATCTGAAAGTCTGAATTTCACTGTCTCATGAAAATCATGTATATTTTTAGTCTACCATCAATCTCTAATACAAATACTTCTAATAGTGGAGTATTCAATAATGCATATGCATCTCTAGAATACATAACAGGAAATAAATAACACAAGTAAATAACAGGAAAAAATCCTGATTTTAATTATTTTAAGCAAATAAGAGAACTTCACCAGAATGGTAACGATCTACTACTGTCGTGCAATGTCATATATTTACCATTGCCCTGTTATCTGTCTCCTTCTGAAGTCAAAGAACCTATTATGAAAAAATTGAAGATAATTTTGAAGTCTGGGGCAAATGTGTTTCTATGCTGAAAATGTAATTAAGTGACATATAAGTGTACAATTTCTTTTGGTGGATTTTTTTTAATTTTATTGAGTTTATTGGTACATTTTAGGGATACAATACAGTTACATTCATTGTTGGGATCATGTACCTTTACATGGCAAGTCTTGATTCTCATTTTTTCCCCTTACCTCTGCCCTCCCTTCATCTTTTGGTGGATTTTTAAAGAAAAAAAAACTTTGAAACTCACTTCATATTATATTCTAGCTAGATATATTATCTTTTGTTTTAAATTTTTCCAGAATTATTTATAATAGAGTTACTTCTCCAAGTTCTTTTAAAATTAAGTTATGTCACTGTGTCTCCCAAAGAAAAACAAAGCATTGTTTAAATTATAGAACTATCCAGAAACTTTGTTTTATGTACCAGTTAAAATTTTAATTTAAACAAAAAATAAGATATAGTGGAACCTGTACTAAGAATCTCTAAAACTCAAAAAAAAAATTTTTTTTTTTTTTTTACAAATGGAGGCACGCAGAATGAATAAAATCTGAAATGTTTGGGAAGAAGAGAACTACCTGAAAACACATACATTGTAGGACTTTCGAGATACTTAGGTTACATTCTCCTTAATGGCCTAAATGATGGCATTTTAACTTCCTGAAACCAGTGTGTAAAGTCACTCAACATTGTGATCACCTAGGAAAAACAATATTTCCCAATTGTCATTACTATATTTATCTGCAGACCAAGCCCCAAATCAGGAGGTTTTAATGAGAACCTGAGATGCTGCCGAGGGAAAATTCCTGGCTAAATAGAGGGCAGAAGGACAGCCAGAGAAAGGGCTTGAAGGAGCATTTGCTGCGGGCCACATTCCCTAGACTCTTCCTCCAGGCCAGAGGGAGAGAAGGGAGGACCCAGGGTGTCTGGTAATCAAATTAAATAATAGTTTAGTGAGGACACTGCTCAAGCTCCACAAGGTGCAAGTACCTAAAACCAATCACTAAGCCTAGATAGAGAATGCTTTTGAGTCTAATTCAGCAAGTAAAAAGGAAAGGACTCATGATTACGTGTAACTGTTCAAGCAATTCATATTAACTATTAGACAAATATTTTTAATTTTTAAAAAGAAAATAAATACCCCATGATTCTACCATATAAAGATAAATAAGAGCCATTAAACTTTAGTATATATTCTTTCAGTATGTCTCATATTAAAACATACACTTATATAATTATGTATCATTATTTACAAAAACAGGAAAATCTATTATATACTTTTCATAGGATGATCACATTATTGTAACTGTTTAGTCATCTCTTCTACCAGGAAGACAAGGACAATATATTGCTTACCGTTATATTCCTACTATAGTACAGGAAGACAGAAAGTATGCATATATAGTTCATGGTTTTTGATAAATCTTGCCAAATCTTTCTTGTGGCAGGTATTACCAATTTATAAGTTCACAAACAATTACAAGAAGTTTATTTCCTCTCATTCACCATAAAACTGCAACTTACCACCTTTTAAGAATCTGCCACTTTCACAGAATTAATTCGCCACTTATTTTTCCATGGTTGCCTTTTTAAGGTGTTAAGCTCAAATAATTTTCATATGAACCATTTTAATTTGCAAAACAAGCAATACCCCTCCCATGATTCTACCTGAATTCAGCCTTTGCAAATATTAATTGCCTCATTCAAAGCCTGAATCAATAGCTTTAGACATCCCATTCAGCCTCCCTTGAAACGATTCCCTTACAGTACTATGATTTCTTTTGCCCCCTTCAATTCTACACCTAGGCAGAGGATCATTTATCATCTTTGTGTGCATCACAGGGGGACCTTTCTTGACCTTGGTTAAGTAATAATAGAGTTTAAAGACGAGTCCTGGATAGAAAAAATTATGGGTTATGGATTCAGATCCTGGTTTCTTTACTTACTGGCCTTGTAGAAGACAATCAAATCCCCAGGGGCCTCTAGTTCCTCATTTGCAGAAAACATGCCAATTTGTCTTGCAAGGTTATTAACAAAGATCAAGTGATATAAAATATGTAAAAGCACTGTATTATAGTTGGGTGTGGTGGTGCACACCTGTAATCCAAGCACTCGGGAGGCTGAGACAGGAGGATCGCTGAGAGTTCGAGAGCAGCCTGGGCTACATAGTGAGTTCCAGGTCAGTCTCAACTACATAGTGAGACCCTGTCTCAAAAAAATCCAAAAAACAAACAAACAAACAAAAAGCACTGTATTATGCGGGTTATCATTGCTCTCATTACTACTTTCCTTGGGGAAAGTAATACATCCATCATCTGTTTTGAGGCAAATTGGCAAAGACAATTTTCTTGTCAAGGGTAAAAGTGAAACACGAGAACAACTTGACATTGTCAAAGAGAGTGGACGGCGCTATTGAAGCCCGCACCTCCTAAGGGAGCCAATAAAGCCATATAAGTGTTTAGTCCACTGACGCCAGAATGTCATTCTCAGTTATAACCCAGTTTGCTCCACTTGTCTTCCCACAGAAGTGGAAATTTGTGCTGCAGAGAGAAGCGCATTCTCTGGGGAGAATTCACATTCAGATGGGGTGGGGCTCTGATGGTTGAGAGAAAGGAGCCTGGAGCTAAAGAAAGCACTGGAGTGAATCCTAAAACAGCAGCACACTTGCAAGTCTAGCCTGCTTGTTTGAACCTTTAGAAAGCAAAAGAAAGTTTTTTTAAGACATCTCTTGGGTCCACTCTTCCTCTGTAGGGTTCACACAAGCTGGACAAGTTCTGCCAACCCACTGGTCCTTCCCTGGTTTCCTGACCGCTTGGCTAAGTCTCCACCTCAGAACAGCTTTGCATAATTTCTCAAAATGCTTAGAAGCAGATTATGTTTACCTTTATTAACTTTAAAATACTGCTTAAATATGTATTAAAATATCTATAGAAAATAAAAAGTGTTACAAAATTGATTTCTGGGGTGTTTTCCTTATTGAAGATGGTGGAACTATGGGAAAAAAAAATCCTGTTATAGTCAGAAGGGACCACCTAGTTCATAGTTCCTAAATACGGACCTCTAATTCCTTGAGTCTTATTAGCTACTTAAATGGAAATTCTAGCATGTATGTCATTAAACTGTTCTAGTGAATTTATTAAAACTTTTATGTCTATTTTGTGACCCCCCCAACTTGATCAGACACTTATTTAGCTTTTATAACAGGTTATCATAAAAATGCTTAATGACTATTTTACAGACAAAAATATTAAGGTGCTAAGTAACTCAAAATTAGTTCCTGTTAACTATAGGTTTGTGTGTTCATTTAAAAAATGACATTCTTACCCTGTTACTGTTGCTCAATTCAACTGCTTTAATAAAAGAGATAGTGTGTGTAGAATAAAACTGCTGATACTTATTTACATCAACTAAACTTCAGGCTACTCACTCATTCAGTGTTTGCTGAAAATTCACTGTGAACCATATCTCTATATCCAGCACACATGAAAGTAACTGAGACGGACATGGATCAAGAGTCAAGATCAGATCTGGACCTGATTATCAGACAGAAATATAACCACAGAGTGTGAAAAGCCAACGCTACCCCATATGGATAAATGTAGTGAGATTTTGTATTTTTTTGCAAATTTGACATAATGACATGGCTCTGGTCCTTTTCCTAAAGACACCTCCCCAGCATGGTCCCACATCTTGAAGAGACCGAACCTGTTAAGACTTTGTTCTTCTTATCTATCCAGAGGCCATCAGAATTCATGGTGGCCAAGAGTGTCACTGTCCCCTGTAAATGCGGAGCTCAACTCCATAGGCTGAGAAAGCTAGTCTTTATTGCTATCAATTCTTTCCTTCTTTGGAGCCCACCATTGACTATATTCTTTGGTGTTCTAGGACCTTCAACAGAGGTTCTGATAACAAAGCATCTGACTCAGTATTGCCAAGCTAGAAGAAAAGGAAGTTCTGAGTGCTGAAAATGCAAAAATCTTAACATAAATATTATAAGCCCACAGAATGGTATACAAGGTACCTTAATATTTCAATAGGTTATATTTATAGCATTTTATATAAACAAATTGGTGACATTGGATATTTTTAAATGAAGAGAAAGAGAACTTTGATGTATTTAAATATATAGCATTTGGCTTAACTAAGCACCAGAGCACATTTTCTCATGCTATATTTAGGTGGCAGGTTTCCATGTTTAAGGAATCATGAATTATTGAAAAGCACTTTGCTAAAATTTGGCCACGATCCCTGAGCCACAGTCTGAATTAGATTTTTAAACTTCTAATACTTCTTCAGTGTAACCTCTTTGAAAGGAGAGCTTCGGAGAGATCCAAACTCTAAAAGGAGTGAGATTTTATCATGAAATAACCGAATTAGTGACATGACAATATACAGAAGACAAAATAGTGGACTAGAAGTGAGAAGACCAGTGTTTGGATTACAGCTTTACCACTTCAAAACCATGAGGCTGGGCTAGAATTTAATAGGTCCAAGTTTCATATTATCATTTATAAAGCATATATGGTCTTCCCTTCTAGGACTCTTGATTAAAGTACTCATAAGAAACAAATTCAGCATGTGCATATGTGTGTGTGTGTCCAAAAATAAAAAGGCTGAAAACAGTGGCTGAGATAAGAGAGGGAGTCACTGAAATATCCATGGATGAGTGGATATTTTATAAAATAAAGGGGAAAATCCTGTGATTAGTAACAACAAAGATGGGCTTGGGGGACATTGTGTTAAATGAAGTAAACCAGGCATGGAAAGACAAATACCTCACGATCTCATTTACTTGTAGACTCCAAGAAGTCAAACTCAGAAGCAGAGTGAAAGGGTGGTTAGCAGAAGCTGAGAAAGAGGTGGGAGAGAGGGATGGTGTTGGTCAAAGAATAAACGATGTCAGGTAAAAGAAGTAATTTCAAGAAATCTGTTGTATTACATAGTGAGTATAGCTAATGACAAAATAAAAGGGCTGAAGCCAATGGTGATGATAAGACATGGAGTCACCAAACTATAGATATAGTCACTTAACTTTAGCTAATCACAATATATTTTGTATTTTTAAAATTCTAAGGCAGTAATTGCAAGCGTTCTCACCACGAAAGCCCAAGTATATGGGGTACTAGTCATGTTAATTAGCTCAATTGAGCCATTCCGCAATGTATACATATTTCAAAATATCCTGCTATACATGATTAACTTGTAACTTTTATTCATCAATAAAGAAAATGGGACTATTATAAGGAAAACAGCAAAGACATGCTTCTTTTAACATTTTCAGTCTGAGAAATGAATAAAGCCCATCATCCTTGCTTTACAGGTGATTTTCAGATCTTCATAACAGATACCAAAAGCTAATTGTTCCTTTTATAAACTCGTTTGTGAGTTCCTTATGTGTTTTGTGGACATCTCTCTTTCTAGTTCCTTTCCTGACCAACTCTATCTGCAGGTCTTAACTGTCACAGTATTTGCAGCTGGGCCTGGGAGCCCCACCTTCCTTCCACTTCTCGGTGTGGGTCACTCTGCCTTCGGGTGTCTGTGCAGATTATGGGAAGTAGGAGTTCTTTCCCCACTTAATAATGTTCTCCTGACTTCAAGGCTAACAAGTCCTCCATGTGTCTTCTGTCCTCTACATTCCCCAAGTTTGGAGTCAGGCTTAGTCCGCTCTCTGTTGCTATAACACAATGCCCAGGATTCGGTAAGTATAAAGAAAAAATGTTTCCCAAAGTCCTGGAGTCTGGGGCGTTGTAGTACACAGCATCGGGTGAGGCCTTTGTTCTGCATCATAACATGGTGGAAGGGCAATGAAGCACCCAGAAAGTAGAACCATGAGGCCAAACTCATCCTGTGATCAGGGGCCCTCTCCCTGGTAACCAGTCAGAAATGATGACATAATGAGCCTTAATCTCTAACCACTATTGAAGGAATCTGTCTCCTAATAAAGCTACAGTGGAAAATCTTTTGAAAGGATTACTTTTTAGCCCTGGGGATCAAACATAGGTGTCCTCCACCAGTGAGCTGCATTTCAGCTGTTTTTTTTTTTTTTTTTTTTTTTTTT
>NW_022900930.1:8166604-8242266 GCF_012274545.1 Fukomys damarensis | reverse complement strand
GTCAGAAATGATGACATAATGAGCCTTAATCTCTAACCACTATTGAAGGAATCTGTCTCCTAATAAAGCTACAGTGGAAAATCTTTTGAAAGGATTACTTTTTAGCCCTGGGGATCAAACATAGGTGTCCTCCACCAGTGAGCTGCATTTCAGCTGTTTTTTTTTTTTTTTTTCGTTTTTTGAGACGAGGTCTAACTAAGTTGCCTGCACTGGCCTTGAACTTGTGATCCTCATACCTCACCCTCTTAGGAAGCTTTGATTACAGACATATGCCACTGTGCCTGGCCGGAAATTAAATAGTAACATAACTTTTGAAGAGAACTATCAACACTGCACCAACCTACTCAACTCTGCCTCTCACTCACTAGAAAGAATTATGTCCTGGATGGCTGATTGGAAGCTTCTTCACTGAGGGAGAGATGCATTTGATGGCATGTCATTCCTCTCCTTCAGAAGTCTTCATTCACCACTTTGTATATGAAGGGAATTTGAGAATTATACAACAGGTACTCAAAATTTGCTTTGACCTCCATGCGTGTGGATTTATCTGTAGCTGCTTTTTGGCATATCAGTATCTCATTATAACATCCTATCACAAATCAGGACCATCCCAGATTTAACTCTATATTTGTAAATATAGAAATTTCACATTCACTCTGTTTTACATTCTTGTTCCATATTTATCACTTTTGCCAAACAAGCACATAAATTATACTGTTGAATTGTTAATGTGCAAATGGCTTTAGAGGCAAGGAATTGGACCACTTTAAGGTCAGTCGTGTTGTTAAACCTGTTACTCTATCACAGACACAACTATGTCCTTAATTATTTCTCACTGTTATGTCCTAAATGTAAAAACATCTAGTCAATTTGAAAGATGTTAGAAAGCATTCCATTATAAAATAATATTTTTTGAAGAAAATGGTCTTTCCTTAAAATTTCTTTTTCCCTCTTTTTTCATTTCTTCACTCAAGCAGATTTCATCAGTTCTACGGTTTCTCCATTTTAATTTTTTATTAGTAAATGTTTGCAGTGCGTAAGGATTATGCTTCTCGTGGGGAGTTGGTACACGTGCATAACACATCTTGATTCTTTTTTTAATCCCCTTGCCCTCTTTTCCCTTACCCCTCCTTCCATCTTTTGGTCCCCTTCCCTTTTGCAAAAGATCTATCTCCCTAATTCCTATTATCTAAATCAACCAAATCTGCCTAAAAACAAAGAATACATTGATCCTAAATCCGACTGAGCATCTATATCTTCCAAAGTACAGGAAATACAGAGGAGTGAAGAACACATTCAAGGGCACTCTGAAGATGTAGTCAACAATGTACAAGAGTGAGGAACATCACAAGACAAAAGACCTAGTCTTTTATGCAACGAATTTCAAGAGTAAAAAGGAAGAGACAGCAGTGAACTTGTAGAGTGAGAGAGGTTCTGAGAGGTGTGTCAACTATTTGCAATATATGGGATTTGTTTATATCTTCATTCAAATAAACAGTCTGAAAAAAATGGAAAGTCAAAGAAATTTAAATATTACTTGATATTTGATATTGAGAAACTATGATTTAAGTTAATTTTGTAATTAAATTTTTGAAAGTTTCCTTTTCCCTCAAAGATTAATTCTAATATATTTATGAGTAGAATTATACAATATTTGAGGTTTGCTTCATAATAACTTGGTGGTAGGGTAGAAAAAGATGGGGTTAGAGAGAAAACGGCTTCCTATGACTTGATCACTGTTGAAGTTGGATGATGGTACAATAGGGTTTATTGCATATTCCTCATAGTTTCATACTCTTTTGAAAATTTACTTACTAAAATGTTTTTAAAAGCCAGCTGAATCCTAACCAGACGATTGAATCAACGTTCAGCATTTTTAGCATCTATATGCATGTAATATGGACTTGGTCTGAGTTAGGTATTTGATTTATTCTTTCCGTGATTTACCAAGGCAAAACATAAACACAAAAAGGCACAGAACCCTAGCCGAATGGAAGCTCTACGATACCTGCAGAAGTTATGATAACCACAGAAGTTATGTGGTTTGTGCCTACTACAAAGGGAGTAGAGAAAATGCATAAGAGTGCTCTTTAATTTGGGCCTGGATGGTGGTTTTCTTCAGGGTAAGAGGAATGAGGGGAAATACAGCAGAATCGTGCACAGTTGCTTTCAAGTTTGAGGGTTTTTATTATTCAGGTCGCTGTGAGAAAGTGCAGTGGACTCTACGAACGGTAGAGAGATAAAGTACAGCTAGAATGCATGATGGTGCCATCTAAGATACTGAGATGGACTGGAGCGTGAGAAAGGACATGGAGATGACATCAAGGGTTTCTGTAACATACGATGCCTCAAAAGATGTGATACAAATAGGTTGAAGTCATAACCTTGTTTGTTTTCTTTGTCAGATATATAGGGTTTTTTGTGGGATTTTTTTTTTTACATTTTTCTCCATTTTCCTTTTGTGGTTGAATATTTTATTACAAAATTATAAGGGTTTTCTGTGTTTGGTTTTCCAGGTAGTTGAGAATTAGGAGTGTAAATGTAATCAACAAAATTGTGCACTCTGGAAGATGGGAGTGTCGTTTAGAGGTGTTATGTTTCTCAAGAGCATGGAGAAGCCTTTTTCTCTTCCTTCCCTCATACTGTTATATAATATTAGATACAGTTCCTGAGAAGAAACCAAATATGTAATCAGATTAGTGTGCCATGCCTTAAGTGATCCAAACACTGCCAGAAAGTTAAGATATTAGGTGCCTCTCCATTCTTTGAGTAATAAGATATATTCTTTCTGTGGTCCATGGTATATCTAGGAAATAACTGTACAGACTACACCTAACTTATGACAGCTTCACTTTGAGTGGTGAAAAACTTATCAGTGGTGTAAATATAACACACATGTAGTAGAAACAACACTTTGAATTCCTAATTTTTATTTTCTCATGGCTAGCAATACATGCACAGCCTGATGCTGTCTTGTGATGCTGGGAAGCTCAATCATGAGATCTGAAGGGGAACAACTGATCCTCTACGATGTGTGGTAGGACTTACGTGTCAAACACATTCTTGATTTACAATGTTTTCAATTATGTGTGAATATAGATGATGAGCTATGACTAATTCTTAAGTGGCTTCTAGGAATAGAAACAATTCCAATAAAAATAGTAGGCATTGGACCAGGGCTCTAGCTCCATAGTGCCACTGCCTGCCTCGCAAGTGCAAGGTCCCGAGTTCTATCTCCAGTACAAAAAAAAAAAAAAAAAGATATTGGCTACAAAACCAGACGAAAAGGCAAGATGGTGGATGGAAGAATAAGTTAAACAAAGTCATAAAGTGGGGAAAAAAGAGGCATTAATGAGGGAGTAATCTGTGCAGTTAAAGAATGTAATGACTATTCAGCTAAAAGAGGGATTTGTCAATAGAAGGTAAGTGGTGATCAGGTTGTAGAAAATGTACATGTTAAAGTAAAGAATTTGTTCATTTCTTCTAGCAAATGTGGAGTTATAAAAGTTTTTAAGCAGGTGTGAGGCAAGTGCTGACATAAATTTATGAGAAGAACATTCTGGTGGCAATCTTATGAATTAATTAGAAGGGGAAGAGAAGTTTTCATTAATAACAGTCCTTCACACAGCTCTGAAATAACTTGTGGCAAGCTAGTCCAAGTATATTTTATGGAAAACATTTTTAATAGAACTAGCAGAGTCAGCATACATTTCCCAAATCAGATGACAAAATAAGACACTCAATTTTATCCATTAGCTTTTGCTGCCCAAATTTTTTTATACTGAAGAATAAAACACATATGAGTTGCATTAATTCCCTCAGTAAAATAGATGCTCAAAATGATTGAGAGTTATATTCATTTTCTGCCAAACTATATCAGCCTCCAATTCTAATCCAGTATTTCTGAAATGTTTCTGAGACTGTTGTGTGCCAAGAACCACAGTTGGCCTAGACCTAGAAATGAGTTTAAGATCAATTTGTTAGATTAATACCAGGAAATATTATCACCTAATTTTAGCCTTTTGCCTTCATGATT
This sequence comes from Fukomys damarensis, assembly GCF_012274545.1. NCBI lineage: Eukaryota > Metazoa > Chordata > Mammalia > Rodentia > Bathyergidae > Fukomys > Fukomys damarensis. The sequence continues at coordinate 8,238,230 of NW_022900930.1, read as the reverse complement.
TAACATAGCTAAATCCACATGACAAAGTTCTATGTTAGGCCATGATAAGGAGATATATTTTCTTCATGCTAGTTTATTGAATCTCAGAGAATATTTTTTGGCAAGAATTTTCCAATCTGGACTAGATATTGATCAACTAAAGTGGTTAATTGGCACATTTCCCTTTAGAGAGGCAGTAAGTAGCTCTGTCTTCAGAAGTCATTAGATTCTCTTTGAACGATTAAAAGTGTCAGGCTGGGGATTCAGCTCAGTGGTTCCGCCACCTGCCTCACAATTCAAAGTGTCTCCTCTGACAAGCTGACGTACTTTACTGAGAGGGTACAGTACAGTTAAAAGCACAGGACTTTGGAGTACCATATTCCAAAATTCAAATCCCTACTGCCACTTACTAGTTGAGCAGCATTCATTTAATAAATTGTTGAAACTACGTTGTGCCGATTATTGGTCCAGACAAGAGGCATTAAAGCCTCCAATGAATCAGTAGTCCAGTAACAGAGATGGACAATAAAGTAAATAATGTATAACAGAGGAATGAACTAGGAACCATGGTGGCACAAACATAAAAGGAATCATAGGAGGTTAAAGGGACCCTGGACAGGAGGAACAAGGAGACTCAAAATGATCAGGCATATGTAAGACTGCTGCATTTGGAGACGTAAGGAAGTGTGTGCTATACACAGTACAAAAAATACTTGGTGAAAAACTAAATGAAGTAAAAGGTGTATTGGTGAGTAGTTAGCGATGAAGTAAGAGAAATGACCAGGGACCACATCATGGCTAAGTTTAGATTCTACTGTTAGAAACTATTGCTTTTATTTTCCAATGAATTGGATGATGGTTTGTCCCACAGAAGCCCTGTGCCAGACGCTTGATCTCCTGTGGAGTGGTGTTCAGGTGGAACCGAGCACAGGTAAAGCCAGTGCAAAGTGATTAATCGTGGGGCCCCACCTTCACGATGGAGTGGTGCTGTCTCAGCAGTGTGAGTGGACACACTCTACAAGAGCAGGCGCTTATAAAAGAACAAGCCCGGTCCTCTCCAGCCTTCTCTTCACCTTTTCCATGCTCTGCTCCGGCCACTTGTGATGCCACCCATCACGAGGTACTCCTCAGGCCACAGCAGGTGCTGGCACCTTCCTCCTGTGTCTTCAGAACTGCCAAAGGTTGGGTATGTTGCTATAGGAAACTCGACTAAGATATCGATAATTACATTTGTCTGAATTGTAGGTCATCTTTTTAAAATGCAGATCCCATTTTTTAATTGTGTGTTGGTACATTTTAAGTATTCAATACAATTATATTCATCATTGGGAATTTGTACCTTTACATGATTTATCTTGGTTCCTATTTTTTCCTCATTCCCAGCCCTCCCTCACCCCACCTTCCCTGTTTATAAAGACATTGTTTCCATGTTTTTCCTTTTCTCACACTTTTCCCTTTTTGCCTTTCCCCTGCTCCTCCTACTTCCCCTACTCTTTTAGACCTTTTCTTCCTGTTACACAATATCAGCCATACATTTTGATCCTTATTTACACTATTAGTTTTTCACACCAGAGAAACTATTTGGTATTTACACATGTGTCTTATTAATTTCACTTGAGTATGACCTCGATGTTCATCCACTTAGCTATAAGTCTCTCTAGTTTCTCATTTTTATCACGAGTAGTACTCCATTTTATTAAAACACACACACACACACACACATGCACACACACACACACACACACACACATCTTCTTTATCTAGTCTCCAACTGATGGGCAATTGGGCTGTTCCCAAGTTTTAGGTATTACAAACTGTGCCGCTATAAATATAAATCACAGAAGCCTTTAACAAATCAGCCTAGGGGCTCATCAGTGGATGAATGCATACATACACACACACACACACACACACACACACACACACACATATATATATATATATAAAATGCAGCCATAAAGAAGAACAAAATTATGTGATTTTCAGGAAAATGGATGGAACTGAAGATTATATTGTTCAATGAAATAAGCCAGATTCACAGTGATATATGTGCATCTATGTTTATAGCGGCACAGTTTGTAATAGCTAAAACTTGGAAAGAGCCCAGTTGCCCATCAGTTGGAGACTGTATAAAGAAGATGTGGATTTTTTTAATAAAATTGAATACTACTCAGCCACAAAGAATGAGAAATTAGACTCATTCATAGGAAAATGGATATATATTGAGGATATACTCCTAAGTGAAATAAATAAATCACACATGTATAAATACCTAATAGTTTCTCCAGTGTGAAAAACTATAATGGTACATAAGATCCTAATGATATAATTGACAATGTGAAATAGGAAGAAAAGAGCTAAAGGTGCAGTGAAAATGGGAAGGGTAGGGGAAAGGTAATAAGGAAAAAGAAAAAGTATGAGAAAATGAAAAAATGGAAATAAAGTATTTATAAATAGGGAAGGGAGGAGGGGGTGAAGGGAGGGCAGGGATAAGGGGAAAAAAATGAGAACTAAGCCTGTCATGTAAAGGTACAAGATCCCAATGATGAATGTAACTGTACTGTATAACTAAAATGTACCAATAAACTCAATGAGAAAAAAAAAGAAGAAGAAATAAGCCAGATTCAGAAAGGTATCATGTTTTTCTAAACATGTGAAATATAAAAAAGACTTTGAAGTAGAACAGTACACCATTATAGATCCAATGGATACAACGTTATAATAAGTGAATATCATGAACTGTATGCCACAAATGTGATAACATATACAAAATTTCTAGAAAGACATAATCTTCCAAAACTTGCACCAGAAAAGATAGGTAACCTATTTTTTCTATATTTACTAGATAGAGCCTGTATTTACTAGATCTATATTTACAAGATAAAAGAAAAATATTAAAGGGATAAAGAGGTAAGAGAGAGTAATAGAGGGATGAATATGATCATAGAATATTATATGCATGTATGAAAATGTCACAATGAAAGCCAATATTTTTTGTTAATGAGCACTAATAAAAATATAAATACAGGGAAAAATTCAGATTCTGTTCCTCTTCTCTTAACTAAATACAAATCTATAGAAAGAAGCCTAGAAATTATTCTTTTTTTTTTTTTTTTTTGGTACTGGGGATCGAATTCAGGTCCTTGCGCTTGCAAGGAAAGCCACTGAACCACTGAGCTAAATCCCTGGCCCCTAGAAATTATTCTTTTAGCTAATATCATTAACATCATAGTCTAATGATAAGTATTTAAGGAAACTAGTTGAGAGAAAGAATGATGAGAACTTGAATCAAAACAGCAGAGCTACCAGCTGAAATAAGGAAAAACATGCATTATTTATTTACCTATTATATACTAATTAAGTTGACCTGTCAGGACTTATTGATTATTGGAGAATAGTAAAGAGAGAGATATTTAAGATTCTGATTTAAATCCTTGGGTTAAGTTAGTGTCAAGAAATATTGTAAAGAATGCTGGAAAAGAAAGCGATTTGGAAAAAAATATAATAAATAGACACTGGACAAGTTAAACCTGAATGCATATTGCAAAACCACGGTGGTCCAGAAGGTAGCAAACAAGATGGACCTGAATCTCAAAAAAAAAAAAGTCCGAGCTTGAGTTATAAAGTGGGAAATATCAGCATATAAAAGATGTAATGTGTTAATCTGTACAGATTATCCCAACAAATCTTGCTATACAATTTGCGATATGACATACCTCCAGTGGTATACTGGTATTTATCAAGTGAGTCTCCACGACTGAAAACAAGCCCTGATCTGTGGTATTTGTCAAATTTTTGTGATATAAATACAGTATCCATAGCAGATTTCAAGATAGTTAAACACATCACAAAACACTAGGTTGGGAAGAGATACACACAATTGGCTCACCAGCCAGCTCCAGCCAGCTCCAGCCAGCTCCAGCACACCATCACAGTCCCCCTCTGTCCCCTAGAAGTTCACTTACAATATCCTTTGGGTCACTTGGTCACTTTCCACAGTGGGTCTTTACTCCACTAAAATTTTTTCCATATTAGCAATAAACACAATCTAGTAAAATAAAATCAAGCTCAGTACATTTAAATAATTTCTTCCCAAATATTTCACCTGCTTTTTCCCAGTTCTGCCTAGGTGGCAGCAGTCTTCCCATGCCAGCTGTCCCTTCTGAGCAGCTGGGTGAAGTCACGGCTAGTTGTCTAGATGTACCACAATTTGGTCAGGTCAGGTCTGGATGTACTTTATCTCTCTGGCCTCCCCCAGTTCCTGCTAAAGGGGTTAGCATAAGTGACCGTTCCAGTCTACTAACTGAGAGCCCATGCTGCAGAACTGTTGGATTCTGATAGCTACCTGGCTAGGTTTATATTTCCTAGATTCAACTTCTTCCTCACTCCTAGTTGCACCCTTATTCTGCTGAGAAAATTCCACCTCATTCATTTCTCTTCCACTGTGTAATCTGGTGAAGGAGGCTGTTCAGTCACTCCTTGAAGAGTGCAGGGGAAGACTGAGATAAGACAACAAGAGTACAACAAACACCACAGCCACAATTAGTTCATGCTTTAAGGAGACTGCGGGGCTATCTCTGGAATTATCTGGCAGCTACTCAAAGGAAATCTGTCATTTGCCAAAATCTCCAGCCTATTTGTCTTTAAGACACAGCTGATGGATTACATTTTGGCCTTCCCAATTATCTTTTTCATTTTAACTTGGGTGTTTGTGGTATTATAGACTGTAATTTTCTTTCCACATAGTAAAGATAACATTTCTTAACTTTTAAATCTTACTTTAAGCATTTCTTCTGAGATATGAGTTATTGACTCTTTGAAAATAAAGTCCAAACTTTTTTTCTAACTATTCTTTGTCACTGTTTCGGTGGACTTACTGTGATTTACCTATGCACAGTTTTCTTAATATTTATCTTGCTCGTGTTTCAAAGTTATTCCTTCAACCTATGTAGGGTTTGATTTCTTCACGCAGATTTGGGAAATTCTCAGACCTCACCTCATCAAATATAGTTATGGTCCATTCTTCTTCCTTTTAATGTGTGACTAATTATACTCTGCCAGAGTCTTTTAACATTCCACATATTGATTATGCACTTTTTGGAAATTTTCAGTGTTTTTTTTTTTCTTTCTGTGCTTTGGCAAGAATATTTTCTTTCTGACCTTTCTTCCAGTTTACTGACTCACTCTTTGGCCATTTCTTATCTGACACTAAGCTCATCTATTAAGTCCTTAGCCAATGTTATTTTATTTTTCAGTTTTAGAGTATCAGTTTCTTTATACAAGACTTTGATCTATGGTAAAATTCCCATTTTGTCATCTATATTATTAATCATTATCATAATAATTTTAATGTTCACATCTGATCACTCCAATAAGTATATCAGCTCTCAGTCATATTATGATTTTACCTTAGTCATCTTGGTTTGCCAAGTAAATTTTCACTGAATGTACGTTTTGATAACAGTTTATTAAATGGCATGGAGGTATAAGAATGACATTGAGGTATAAGAATTAGAGTTTGTGGAAGATGTTACTAACTTCCAGAGAGGATTAATGTCAATTTGGGACTAAAAGTTATAGTAAGAGTATCTCATTGTAATCCACTTGGGAACTGAACTCATTCAAGACTGGATTTCAGTCTTTGAAAGAGAAGTCTTAACCTAGTTTTAGTTTTCCATTACTTCTAGAATGTAGAGCTTCAGGGTTTTTAACTAAGACCTGGGTATATTTGTAAGAGCTCTGAACTCTAATAATTGACTACCTAGCACTACAAGACTGAAAAATCTGCTTAGCACTGTAGCTTTTCAGTCTTTGACTTTTTACAAATAGACAAATAATTTGGCAGGGAAAAGCAGTATAGAATAAAAAATTATCCTTTGTGTTCCTTTTCACACTACAGCTTTGGATCATCAAATCCTTATATTTGCAATATCCCCACAAAACAAAGGAAAACTCCATCAGCTTTTTCACCTTTTAGCTGCCACTCCTTGCTGAGCTTCTTAGCTTCTTATACCACACAGCTTATGATTCACAAGTGAGAAGAATAGTGACAACATTTTCTACTCGCCTCAATAAATTCTCTTCTCTCTGAGATATGCATTACTCAAGGCCTGGTTGCATACATGGCTGCCTGATGCCTTCAGATTGACCTTCTTTTGTGCTTTATCCAGACCTTTTTTTAAGTATTCTCTTAATAAGGGTTGTTTAACTATAAACTAGTTCATCACAGACACGAGCAGAAGTCTAAGACTATGAAAAGGAGTTGTATTCTGGGTATACTTTAAAGGTTTGCATTTATGGGTATACACTGAAAGGCATTCTAAATGACATGTGAGAAATGAATTAAGAGTCATATTGAGGCCTGAGTTACTAAAAAGACAGCTGTAATTTATGGATATGGAAAGATATCATAAGAAGAAGACTTGGCTGAGGAATATCAGATGTAAATTTTGAGATTTTTAAAAAAGTAAACAGGAGATATCTGGTAGGCATTTTAATATATGAGTCTGAAGTTTAGAGAACAGATACCATCTGGAGATATAAATATGGAAAACATTAACATGTGGATGACATTTACAACCAGGGGAGTAGGTGATGTCATCAAATGTACGAGTGTCGGTATAACACACAATACAACTACAGAGTAAGTCTGAGGAACATTGGCATTTACATAGATATCAAGGAGATGAGAAACCATCAAGGGAAAGATCAAGGAAAAAGATCAAGGGTAAGTGAGATATCCTGAACCCAAAGGGAAGATATAGTCCCCCAAAAGGGTTACAAATAGTATGTCAAATGTTTCTGAAAGACTGAAATATGACGACTGCTCACTGACCACTGACTTAGCACGTGAGGTCATTGGTAGGATTTCTTAACATCATTGCAATGGAAAGGTAGGGGGAAAATCTGACTGTAGTAGGTTCAAGATACAACAACACAAAAATCTAAAGATTTTTCCCAAATCAGTCAGGGAATTAAGTCTTGACTAACTAGGAGTAATTTCCAGCAAAATATCTCATCTAAAATTCTCCTTGTTTTTTGAAAGAGGTTAACATTATTTCTACATTCTCAAAAAACCGGTCCCTTAAACATATTCCCTTCATCTTCAGAATCTATTCATGGTTGAAGACCATCTGCCCTAAATATAGTCTGCAATCACATGTAAGTTCTGAATATTTTATATGCTCTCCACACATCCCAAACTGTCATCTGGACCCCTTCAGCAATGTTACACAGTGATGACAACATAAGTAACTTCTAGAACATCTACTACAACAAATACTTGCTCCCGAGGGTCTTTTGCAGCTGCCTTAGCTTTCTTAATCCTGGATTTAAAATATTTCTACGGACTATTCCAGCCAAAATTCAAAGATGGCTCTGCAGTGAGAATAGAACACTCTAAGAAAACACACAGAAATATCCCCCTCCCCCACACATACACCTATGTCCTAGTGATCACGTCTCAATGTGTAGAATGTACCCTAAATATGATTCAGACCTCAAGAATATATCAAATAGAATTCTTGCAGTATTCTTGGAAAGAGAGGGGTATCCTTAAATCCAACAATACTGACAAATGTATTATATTTATCCCTTCCTCCTCTAGACAAAAGTAATTTTCTTAGAAACATTACATTCGGTGACAAACTTAGTGATTTATTTTCATGTTCACCCTTTAGTTCTCTCTTTTGAAATCTTAGAACTCAGCTATGAAGATGAATTCCCGGAATACCACCAACATTAATCCACTGCTAAACATTCCACTCAGTATTTTTTAATTTATTTGAGGCTCAAGGTTACTTCGGAGATCAGAATGAAAAACTGTATGTACTGTATCTCCAACCAGAGATGCCATATGATGTGATTACCCTTCATCATTACCGTATATGGTTATGATATGGAGCATTATTTAGGGTATGCTAACTGCTGGAACTAACAGCCTCAAATCATACAATTAGTCTCCTTGCTTATGTTAAAAATAAATTTAGATACATTAAAATTTTAAGACCTTTAGTTGAACATTCAGTGGTTCAAGAATTGGGTAACATCAAGCTGCAGTGTTTAGCGTTCCACCGGGAGATGGAGCAAGAGGTGATTTTTTTAGGGTGTATTCATAAAGGAAGAACAAGACTTATAGCTGTAATCTTAACTACTCTGGACACTGAGGAAAGCAGATCACAAGTTTGAGGCTCATCCTTGATAACTTACTGAGGCTGTGTCTCAAAATAAAATTTTAAAAGGGACCGGGGATGTAGCTCAGTAGTGTAGCCCTTTCCTTGCATGTGTGAGACCCTGGGTGCAGTCTGCAGTAATACATACACATACAAATGCATACTTAACACACACATACGTGAAAACAGAGCTGGTTAAAACAGAGAGTTCTAATTAGAGAGTAGTTGGTAGTTTCTAATTGACTAAATGACACTTTATTGTTTACACTGAGTTTTGTTTTGTTGACATGAGATCGCAAGGCCTGGGAGGTGTCTCAGTCCACGGGCCTCCTGAAGATTTATTGTCACACTACATAAACCCACAGTGGACAATCTGGGTCAAGATGTTCTTCTGGGCAGTTATTCTCCAACAATACCTCAAGACCCAGGCTACCCTGATACTGCAGTTTCCTCCTGACAACCTCCTCCATCGAATAAAGATAAAGTTTCCTCCATCACAAAAAGGTTTGTGGCCAATCCTGGAAATAGCATGTATCACTTCCACAGCATATCCTGGTGCACAAGCTGGATTCCCGATTTTAATTTGCTTTCAAGGGAGTTGAAGGAAGGTAGTATTGTTTGTGTTCAGGAACAAGAAATATAATTTTTGGACCTCTAGCCTATCTTAACCATTGACTTCCTTCTGGACCTCAGAAGACAACTCAGAGTCACTCACAGTTATTAGAATTTGTTCAGAGTTCAGCATCGCTAGATGATGCGTGTTTTTTCTATCAAGGCTTGATATGGACCCTTGTGGTCTTGTAATGCAGGTGTTAAAAGAAACATTTTCTACCTACCACTACCATATGCACAAACACACACACACACACACACACAGCCAAAATGGAATAGTGAAATTGAAGCAAGACAAGAGCAACAAATACCCCTTTTATAAGGTGAGAGAAGAGCCTAGGAATCAAGAGACTTGAGCAATACTGAATTCTTTTTAAGACAAAATTTTAAAAACCCTGACAAAGTAGTACAAAAGTCATCCGATTTGGTTTTCTGAGGCCGTCTAGGAGGAATGACCCTGCCCACTGTCCTCTGTCTCTGGGCTCCGTGATCTGAGAGCTCTGCCTTGCCTATTACTCTCCTCGGCCATATGTGAAGTGGAAGAGGATACTCACCTTTTAGTATCCTTGAAAGCCAGACTTGTGCTTATGAAACCTTGGCATTCTAATGGTGGCTTAAAGTCTGAAAGGATCAGAACTGGGTTTCCGTCTGTTTTCTTAGTTCATGGTTTACTCAGAAATTAAAATTCCTCAAAAGCTTAATATAAGAGGCTATGATCAATTTGCTTCCCAGTATTTGGATGTGCTGGAACTCACATTCAAAGATCTTTTCTAGACATAATTCTCAAATATCATATGTTTTATTTCTCTACTTCTTTGTCACCATACTAACTTCTTTCAATGTAATAACAGCTACCTTGCTGCTGCAACTTCTGAATGTGAATATTCCATCCTGAAGCTGATTGTGTCTGTGAATTGTTTTACTCGCTTGAAAAGATTTACTAGGCTCTTCATGCTTAAAGCTTTTTTTCCTTCCTTCCTCTCCCCTTTTTTTTCCTTTTTCTTTTTTTGCTTTTTTCTTTATTTTTCTTTCTTGCTTGATCATTTCTTTTTCTTCATTTTTTCCTTCCTTCTGTTCTTTCTTCTTTCTCTTCTCCTTTTTAGTGCCATTTCTTGCTAGTTACATTCTAAAAACAGCTGATGTTTTCAACATTGCAAAACCTAAATGTCCATATTATTTCTTTACCTTTCATTTGTGCTTGCAAAGTAACCAACTCTTTTCCAAACTTTCTAAATATAGCCAATAAAAACGTAGTATTAAATTTAGTTTCTCATGTCTTCTACAGTTCAATTTCAAGGTATATTTTACCTTCCAAGTGTTCATACGAAAAAGTTTTACCAACTGTTTTGCCTCTGTGTGACAACATTACTATTTCTTCTAGTGATCCATTATAGTTTCCTTGCTGGTCATTAGCCATTTATCAAGCTAGTTTTGCATATCACAAATTTTTGTTATAAAAACACCACACTTCAACATACAAATGTCTTTAGCACAGCCTATTGTACAAATGACCCAACATCTACTTGACTTAATGAAACAAATGTACTTTTAATTCTAATCTTTTTCAAGTGCCTGATTTGGTGATTCTCTTATGTGATTCCTCAGCAAGCTGTGATGTAGTGACTCAATGCTTCTAGGTTATGGGTTTGCCATTGTACAAATTCAAGGTAATTAAAAAATAATCCATATAGCAGATGAAGATGGTGAAAAGAGCATAACAAAAGGTTTTTATGATCATGCTTAATAATAATATACATAAATTCTGCACAATTTCTTTTTCCAGAATCCAATCTCATAATCTTAACACCAAAGAAAGCCTGGAAATAAAGTTTTCTTATATGATCAGGAATAGGATATAGGATTTTTGACCATCTAGCAAGCTTTAGAATAAAATGCACCTAGAACCACAGATTTCCTAATGTTGTCAAGCGTTAATCATCCAAGTCTAATAGCTATGCAGCAAAGACATATGGAAAACTCAGGTGGAGCTCTGAAAATCTACTTTGTTAATATGTTAGCTAACATGAATTGAATAATTACTACTCACCACACATTCTCCCAATTGTTTTGTAATTATTAAATCATTAGTTCTTAAAATTATCCTGTGAAGCTATTGCTATTCCTATACCCACTGGCCGGATGAGAGAACTGAATATAAATGGATTAAGAAAACTGCCAAAGATCTCCCAGGTAGAAAAGAGCAGAAGTTGATTCCATGGCTCTGGTTCCAAAGCATGAACCCATACATTCAGACTTTCCGGTTTCTTTATGAACTCTTCAGGCGACTAGTTTAACAGGCTGTTCTCTAATGGCTCGTTCACCTTCCCTCCCCGCTTCACAAAGAGCCATTTTCTCTCTTGCTTTTGATTGTCTGTGGCCCTCTTGTGGACTATACTTAGTACATTCCTATGTTGTCCTATAACTGTGTTAGCAGACACTTGGGGAGATTATCATTGAGGCTATAGACTGAGAAGGGTAGAGGATAAAGGACAAACATGAGAAGCATATTTAATTAAGGGCTGCCTGGGAGGCCAAGACTGTCTATATCTCACATTCACAGTGCCTAGGACAAGATAAAAACAAAGGCCCAAGTTCCATATGTGTAATATTTAAATGTTATAAATTAAGCCAAAAAATGTGAAGTTCAAATACATTTCATCCTCTTACCTTAAAAATATAATAATCCTGTAATGCCAGGTTGAATTTAGAATTCTAAGACTCGGAATTCCATGCCAGAATATGGTGGCTTGGGCAGGCACTAACCTCACATGCTCTACATTTCTACTTTCCCCACGTGTTGACCTACCCTATAAAGCAGGGTCCTGTCAGGCATACAGGAAGACACCTCAGTGTACATATCTGTGCTGTGTCCACAACAGCACAGCAAGTCACCACTGCTACAATCAAGAGGATGATCTACACTAAATAAATTATTTTAAATTGAAAAAAAAAAAGAAGATGACCTAACAGTGGACCAATGGCATGTGTGTTGTTTTTCTTTTAAGGCCAAGGTGTTAATGTATGAGTCTCTTTTTCTAAACTAGAAACTTCAATACTCATATTTAATTGCAGGGTTGGAAATATACCATAAATAAGCAGGTTTTGAGTTGTAGTCTGGGCACTCCTCTCTCAAAGATTCGCCATTGCTGATCTAAGAGGAGTAAGAGGTGGAACACTGATTCACACTGTTTAAGTAAAAATGTCCTAGGTCCTGAGTATTCAGAATACAGCTGGGGAAGAGAGGGGGGTTCTGTACGGGTCTCCCTTTGGCCCCACAGTCTCCACACAATGGGGAATGGTGCCGCCATGTGGGTTGAAAGAAAGGCTCTCTGAGGAGCAGCACTGGATGCCCTGATTTTTAATTCTGGCCAATAGGGAACAACAGATCAGATTTACCCTCCAGAGGCCAACTTGAATTACTAAGGGTTCAAAAGAAATTCTTCAGGCATAAAGGAAATGATAAGCTATGATAGGATAAAAGATGAATGCCACAAACACAAATACGTGTCAAATACAGAATATGTTTTCTCTTATTTTAACATATTTAAAATGAAATTGACTGTTTGAAGATACGCCCTGAGAAGACAAGTCTACAAAACACTGGGTGTTTTCCATTACTATCAAAATAGATTTTGAAACACAAAATATCATCAGACAAAGAGAAAAGCATTTCATAACAATGGTGCTACTTCAAGCAGAGTCATAACAATGCTGAATTCTCACACACCTAGTAACAGAACTTCCAAATATATGAAATGGAATTGACAGGACAAAACAAAAGTAAGATAGAGGCGTGCTCACAATTACAGTGGGAGATTGCAACATCCCCCTATCACTGATTGACTGAAAAGCAGATGCACTGTCAGCAAAGATATAAAACATTGAATAACCATTTCTACCTGCATGACCTAGTTGACGTTTATGAAACACTCTAAAAAGTAGAGAAGAGTACATATTTTTTCCTTTGAATTGGAACATTTACCAATACAGACTATATGCTATGTCATAAAACAAGGTTCAGAAAAATTTAAAAGATTTACATCATACAAATACTACTCTCTGACCTTAACACAAGCTAAAAATCACTAACAGAAAGATATCCAGAAAATCCTTCAAGCACAAGGAAATTAAACAACACACCTTTGAATAACACATGCATTATGGTTTAGCTTTAATGTGGCCTCATGCGTTTGGATTAGGGAATGAAATGTGGGAGAAGTTCAAGCCTGGCTGGGCCAGGTGCGCTTCACTCCTGTCTCCTGAACTAACTCAGAGACCTTGCTAGGGCTGAGCTAACTCACCTAAGTGCGTAGATGCTGGGTCCACAGGTTACCTAGTCTGTGACTCCTTCGCCTCACCCAAGAAAAATCACTTCTCCCTGCCTCCAATAAGATATCGCCAAATGTTAAATGTTCCTCCCATGCTCCTCCCCCATGGTTGTCCCTATACAAGACTGTGCATTTCCTGAATAAAGCAGAAGCTTCCAGAAACCTCCCTGGAATCTGCTTGGTGATTCCACGCCTTGCCCTCCCAGTCTGAGCTCCTGAACCTGGTTCCGCGAGTGGCCTCATGGATGACAGACAACAAGAGTAATAGACGATTTGCTCTTAGGAGGTGGGTTTAGTGGGAAAAGTGGATCACTGGGGCATGGCCGAGACGGGTGTGTCTGTTTTCCTAAGCCTTCACTTCTCTCTCCACCTCCTGGTCACTATGACAATAAGCAGCTTCCTTTTACAAAGCCCTTGCATCACGCCTTCCTAAGTTGGAATCAGTCAGTAATGGGCTGAAAGCCTGGGCCAAAATATACGTCTCCTCCTTTAGGGCATACCTGTGGGGCATTTTTTCTCCACATGAGAAAGTAGCTAAGACAACATGCATTGGGAAGAAAATCACAAAGGAAATTAGAAAATATTTTTAAATATTTAAATAAATGTAAAATATGTCAAAATCTCTGAGATGGAGCTAAGGCAATATTTATAGAGAAGTTTTATCATTAAATGTTTATAGTAGAAAAGTTTAAATCAATTATTTAAGATTTCATTTTGAAAAACTAGAAGAAGAGTAAATCAAACCCAAATAAAGGAATGGAATAGATAACAAATAGGACAACACACCTTTTGTCAATTGATTTTTGACAAAGTTGCCAAACTAATTCAACTTGGAAAGGAGAATCTTTTCTCCAAATGGTGTTTAAGTGAACATTATATAATAATTAACTTCAATCCTTTTCATCCCTCATATATAAACCTTAACCTGAAATAAATCAGACATAAATATTAGAGTTAAATATAAAACACCTAGAAGAAAATAGATAAAAATCTTGTAAACACAATACTTAAGAATGTTTATAAATTAATAAAGCTAACAAAAACCCAATTTTTAAAATGGCAAACAATTTCAACAGATATATTATCAAAGAAAAATAAATATATAGTTCACTTCATTAACCATCAGGGAAATGAAAATGAAAACTATAAACTTACCATTATATATGCACTGCGTTAGCTACAAGTAAAATGGGCTGAAAATTAAGTGCTGGAAAGATTGTGAAGTTATGGAAATCTCATAGGTTGCTGTTAGGAATATAGAATGGTATAATCACTTTGGAAAACACTGGTTTTTTTTAATATAAAATCAAGAATCCACTCTGCGTGAGACTCCAGTATCACACTCCCATCTCAGAAAAATGAAAAGAAGCTTATGTCTCCACGAAGATACGTTCAAACGGTCATGACGATTTTTTTCTTTTGGTACCGGGGATTGAACCCGGGTCCTTGTGCTTGTGAGGCAGACCACTGAACGGCTGAGCTAAATCCCTGGCCCTATGGTGATGTTATTTATAGTCACTCCACACTGGAAACAACACAAATGTCCATTACTTGGTCTTTGCTAATATTAATATACTACTCAGTTATAAAAAAAGAACAAACTACTGATATGGAAAAACAAAGATGAATCTCATAAAGATTAGCCTGAATAAAAGAAGAAGCTAGAAATAAAAAAACTAATGTACACTCTTCAATGATACACAATTAAAAAATAATAATGATAGAAAGATTAATGTTCACCAAGGTTCAAGAGTACAGGGAGAAGATTGATTCCAAAGAGCTATTAAGACACTTTTTAGGGTGATGATAATGTTCTATATCGTGATTTTAGATATGATTTCATGACTATATATATCTATAAAAAATTATCACATTGCCCTCATAAGTAATAAATGTTATCAAACATAAATTAAAATTCAGTATAAATGATTTTAAAGAATGTGAAATTGAAAACAGGGTACCTTTTATCTGAATCTAAAGGCAATAAAAACATATGAACTAGTAAAAGAAACTGAACAAGGTGAGGAGAGACTCTGAGCATTGTGTTAATAGACACCAACAATCACCACAACACATAAAAATCCTCTAATACTCAGTAGGGAAACTTATGTGTGATGTACTCTTCTAAATATCTTCAATTAACTCTTTTACCTGGGTGACATCCCTGGTAATGACCCAAGTCTTCCACTAAGAGCAAGGATAGATACAAGATGAAGGTAACGGGGACCAGGGGCTGTATGTTAAGGTAGGTTTATTAGAAGAAGGTTTCAAAGCCGGTTTGCTACAGTGTAAGAGTGAATTAGGAGATGTGAAACAGCAGTGGCAAAGAATGTATGCTGTTCCTTTGAGAAGTTGGCTGTGAAGAAAAGAAATGGTACAGAATTAGGGTTTACATCCAGGAGCTATGTACATGACTATATCCCCAACACTCAGTAGGCTGAGCCTTCCTGATCATGAGTTCAAGCCAGCCTGGTGTACATAGTAAGTCTCTGTCTCAGACAAACAAATAGAATTATGGTTGAAGGAAAATTTGACATTTTAGATTGAGATTGTAACACCTTTATATAGTAACAAAAAAGGAGTTAGAAAAGATATGTGCCTTTATCTTAGTTTCTTTCTCATTGCTAGGATAAAATACCTGGTACCCACAAATTAAAGGAGGAGAGGTTTATTTTAGCTCACAATGTGCAGAGGTTTCAGTTTATAGTTGGTTGGCTGCAAGGCACGGCAGTGTGGCTGAGGAAAAACAATCCATGGCAGTGCAGACAGGAGGCTGCCAGCAGGGAGCCTTCCTTGCCCTTTTTATTCCACCCAGGCTACAAGCCTGCTGATGCTGCCATACATATCCAAGCTTGGCCTTCCCATTATGCACACCAAGAACTACAATAAATTAATCAATGACTAATCCAGTTCTCACACACCCAAAATCCAGTATCATATACTCATGATCTAACCACCTTCCAAAAGCCCCACCTGTAATCTCATCTTATTAAAAAGCTTCTGCACAGCAAGAGAAACCACCAACAGAGTGAAGAGACAACACACAATGTGAGAAATTTTTTTTTACCAGCTATTCTTCAGACAAAAGTTTACTATCTAGAATATATAAGAATGTTAAAAAATCAGACCTCCCAAATTTAAAGACCCAATCCAAAAAAATGGTCATTTGAAATGAATACACATTTCTCAGACAAAGAAGTAGAAACAGCAAATAATATGAAAAAATGTTCAACATCACTGGCCATCTGAGAGATACGAATGAAAACAATGCTGAAAACCTCACTCCAAAACAAATGAAAACCTCACTCCAAAAAGAAGGGCTACCATCAAGAAATCAACCAGTGACAAATGTGGTTGGGATTGTGTGGAAAAAGGAACACTGCTTCATTGTTGGTGGGAAAGTAGACTGTGGAAATCAGTGTGGAGATTCCTCAAAAGACAGTATTAGAGGTCCCATGTGACTCAGCTATCCCTCTGCTGGGCATCTTCACAAAAGGATTTAAATCATCATACCACAGTGATATACGTGCACCCATGTTTATAGCGGTACAGTTTGTAATAGCTAAATCTTGGAAATAGCTCAAAGGCCCGTCAACTGGTGACTGGATAAAAAAAGATATATATTTTTTTAATAAAATGGAGTACTACTCTGCCATAAAGAATGAGTAACTAGAGACATTTGTAGCTAAATGGATGCACATTGAGGCCATGCTCAAATAAAATAAATAGGACACACATGTGTAAATCCTGAATAATTTCTCTGGTGTGAGAAGCTGAAAGTATAAATGAGGACAAAAATGTATAATAGATAATGTGAAATAGGCAGGAAGAAAAGGTCCAAAAAGGAAGAGGAAGGTAGGAGGGTAAAGGAAAGGAAAGAAGGGAAAGGAAAAAAATACAAGAAAAAGAATAAATGAAAACAAAATCTCTATAAATAGGGAGGGGTAGAGGGGTTGAAGGGAAGGCAGGGGAATGAGGAAAAAATAAGAACCAAGATGTATCATATACAATTTCCCAATGATGAATGTCATCATATTGTATACCTAAAGTGTGCCAATAAATTTAATGAATAAAAAAATATTTTTAAAAATCCCCATCTGTAAATGCATGAGGCTTTGGGTGGCATAAAGTTAAAAGCCATAACAACATTGAAAACATAAGTGATTTTGGAGAGAAAAGATTTTAAAAAGATAACTTGGATTTTTCACCCCTTGTAGCTCCACCTATTTCTTTTCTGTGAAAACAGAAATCATAATCCCAACTATAGAAATTTTGGAAAATATTAAATGAGATAAGACACAGTACATATTCTAGAATACGTTTTATTTAATAAATAGCCACTATGTGTCTCTCACTTTCTTTTTCTTCTTTTATCACACTATTATTTGCTCTATATAGTCCAAAGCAGGTGCTAAAGGAAAAGTTGCTATAACATCAATTTTCAAGGCTTTTCTATGAATCCTATTATAAAGGCAGTAGGAGGGGGAGCCGGAGAATGCATGTAAATCATTGAGGTAGACGTCAATGGCCACAGAAATTGCTGATAGGAAATGAAGCAGAGAAATAAATGCAATCCATTGCAGAAATAAAGAGGAAGAAATGCTAAAATAAGAGAACATACTAACTCTAAGGGTAAAACCTTATTGCATCCACTATTGGAGTAAAATAACCAGTACTTTATCGCTGATGAATTCAGCATTAAGCTAAACCGATAAAAATGTTGCTGTTAGCGTCCTTGACTGCCTTCCTTTTGTGCATTAGTAATGTAGCCCAACAAAGCAGATGAGTTGTGTGGGATACTGAGCTATAAAAATGGGGCTAAGATTAGAATATTGAGTGTTTATCTTTTAAAAATTAAATTATAGTAGTCATTCCAGGGACCTACAAAGACAATCTGAAAATGTCAAAGATAAAAATGTTAATTAGAACACTTGGTTTCTTCTTAAAACGGGATACAGGATTGTCTCTATTCTGACATTCACAAACTTTAAATTCTCTGCCAGTTCACCCTTGATGAATGTAGAATCTTGTATCTAGGCCCTGGGTGCAGGTGGCGCCAACTAGTAGGCTTGCAGCCTGGATGGAGTAAAAAGAGAAATAGGAGGGAAGTCTCGTTGCTTCCTGCCTGCCATGCCATGTCTGCCTGTCTCTCCTCTGCCATGCCCCTCTACCTTGGAACCAGTGGACTGCAGACTGAAACCTTTACAAATTGTGAGCTAAAGTAAACCTCCTCTTCTTTAACTTGTGAATGTCATGTATTTTGTCCCAGCAATGAGAAAGTAGCTGAGACACTATCCTCCTTCAAAAAAAAAGTGAAGATATTAATTTTTAGACTTCACAGAGAGTTTGGTTGTTGGAATCATGGAAGCAAGTTCTGTAATTCAGTCAAAGTTAAAATCTGTAGAAATATATTTCTAAAGTCCCCTGCAGAATATTCTATATAACTTAGAGTAACAGGAAGTCATTTTATTATTCTGGGTACTACCTATATTAGCATATATGTAAGAAATGGAGTTAGAGTTAATAAAAATGAAAATGGGCTTTGATAAAACATAGAGAGAACCTATTTCAGAGAATTTAATCTGTGCATAATCCTTTGCATAGGCAACAAAGACATACACACTCCTCACACATAGAAAGCACACACATATATGGAACCATACTTAATGTGCCTTTTCTGTCTGTGTCCAGTATATGTATAGGAATTCTTGAAAAGCTAGATAAAGACAGATTTTGACTCTACCCAAAGCAATCCCTATCCTAGTCATTTTTTATTAATATAGATCTAGGCTGTCATCAGGAATTTGCATTTTAAAATATCACTCCCAAGTGATATTTTGGCAGGAAGTCTGAAGATCCTTCTTATACAAACACTGTTACACAGCAATTTTTAAGCTAATCGCAATGAAGAAGCATTCTATTGTAATTAGCTCTGTTTTGTAATCAGAGTAAAAAACCTTAAGTGATTTGATTTCTGGGACTCTAAATTCTTTGAGGTAACAAAATCATTCTGTAATTAGAGGTTACACTGAATATGCAAATTCAGACTGTGGAAGTAATGTATGGTTTATATGCACATTTGGGGTAAAAATACTCAAATATGTATAATTTGGAACTGTCTAGATCTTCTTGCTAGAAATGTAAAGCTATTGGACACAACCCATCAAAAGCTGTGGCTTCTGAACTCCTTAACCCATTTCATCTCCAGTGGCCTCCTCAGCTGATTATTTCAGGTCTTTGATCACATCTCACACAATTTAGCTTCACCAAGAACTGCTGAAACTCTGAAATCCTCTAATAAAATGTTCTCATCGATTACCACAAATATTTATCTTTCCAGGCTGCGTTCACTGAGACCTCTTGTTCCTCTCTTTGCTTCATTGGCATCTTACTGACTTTGCCTCTCTCCTTATTCGGATGCATTTCATCAGCTCCACATTCTTCTTGGCACTGAGAGCCACTTCTTTCGTGATTGTTTTGTCTTCATTCATACCTCAAAAAACACACACACACATTTTCTTGGTACTCACACTTGGTGTGGGACTTGGTTACAGACACTTGCAAAATAATACAGATGATTGCTACTAGAAAGTCATGATCTACACGCTTCTTTTTCCAAAATTTCTCAGAAATCCTTCATTATTTTGACTATACACTTCCTCCCAATCCTCATTTTAGCTACTTCCTTTCCCTGCCATTCTCCTTCAACTTGATCCCTCACCCTCAAGGGAAAATTCACCTTCTATTTCATGAAGCAACTAGAACACACTGGGCAAGACCACGACACTTTTGTGCTCACTTCAGCAGCACAGACGCCAAAAGACCACTGCACTTTCTGTTTCTAAACAACACACGTGCCTGAACTTCTTGGGTTTTCATAGATAAAATTATCTTTTTGGTTATTCCCACAGAAGCCACCATTGCACGCTAGATCCTTTTCTCTATTTTCGTTTTGCAAAACGTCATCTCTGAAATGCCCGTATCTTTTTCACCGAGGGACCTTGCCAAGGTATACATGTTTCAAAACTTCAGAATGAGAATATCTACATCCGTCATTGTGATTGTTCATAAAGAACCACCTAGCAGATCAGCAAAGCTCTGAGTGTGTCTTTGGATGATGGACAGGTAGACGGCAAACTGACCGGGAAAGATCTACCCCGTATGTGGTGGCACCAACTAATAGCCTTGTAGCCCGTATGCAGTAAAAGAGAAAGAAGGAAGTCTTCCATTCTCCTCGGAGGAGGAGCTCCTGTTTTCCCAGTGCCTTTGGACATTCGTCTCCAGTCCCTTCAGGCTGGCAGAGCAGACTCATCAGCCTTCTAAAGCAGACCCCAATTTACCACCGGGGACTCAGCAGATTCTGCACTTCCCTTCAGGTCTTCAGGTGTCCAGCACATGGGTGGCCATTTTGTACTCTTCCTCCCCTAATTCCACAGGCAGCTGCTGCTCCTAGCTTACCAGTAAAACCTTCTGTAATATTCAATCTGTTCCTCTAGTGAGCCCAATTGGTGCAGTCATCAATGAATTGCACATGTACCAGATTTCCAGGTGATATTTGTTCTCTGCACTCATCAGAGAGCTTCCCCTGAGCCCTTGTGTTGTCAACATCCCCATCAGTATTTAAATTTGCACAATTGTCTTACTAATCTTGAGAGCACTGACTTCCCCCAAACAAGACTCCTATTCTTCTCTTTGCTGCACAAATGCCATGAAACCATTGCTATGTTTACTTTCTACACTTGCTAAGCTGATAATCCCTTTCAATCTCTCCTTGATCCAATCCTATCTACTGAGACTACTGTGAGAGTCACTCACCCCTTATTGCTGACCCCAGGAGGCCTGCTCCGAGTGCCTCTCACGTCCCTGCTCTCTGTGATCAACTCAGCCAGCCTCCTCCCTCAAAGGCTTAAATGCTTGCTTGCTTGCTTTTTCTCTTCCTTCCTTCCTTCCTTTCTTTCTTTTTCTTTCTTTCTTTTTCTTTCTTTCTTTCAGTACCAGGATTGAACTCAGGTCCTTGCACTTGCAAGGCAGGCAGCGGAACCACTGCGCTCAATCCCCAGCCCCCTCAAATGCTTTCTTCCTCGGCTGCCCCAACGTTATACAAGTGGCTCCTGCTCTATGTCTATCTCTTAAATTAGATTACAGCTTCATTTTCTAGGATTTCTTTGCTTCAGTTTATGTTCTTCGGGGAAACCGACACTTTCATATCTTTACATGAAATTTGATGATAGCAAATCTATGCGCTAAGCAAATTTCTCTAGTGAGCTCCATTTCCACGCCACTCTTCAGCCCCAAGACTGTCTTGTTCCATAGCCTCTACCTCAATCCTGTCTGAGCACCTTTTTTCTCTTAAAATTTGTTTCCTTTTTTTATGTTTTAATTTTTTTAAATTTTTTATCAGTACATTTTAGATAGACATAATTACAACATTCATCATAGGGAATTTGTACCAGGATGCGATATATCTTGCTTCTTTTTTCCCATTCCCTCCCTTCAACCCCTTTTCCCCTCCTTATTAAAACCCTCCTCCATTGCTGGTGGGAGTGCAGACTAGTGCAACCACTATGGAAATCAATATGGAGATACCTCAAAGAGCTTGGACTGGAGGTTCCATTTGACCCAGCCATCCCTCTGCTGGGTATTTTTCCAAGAGAACTAAAAGAATCATATCACAGAGAAGTATGTGCACCCATGTTTATAGTGGCACAGTTTGTAATAGCTAAATCTTGGAAACAGCCTATTTGCCCATCCGTTGGAAACTGGATAAAGAAGTTGTGGTTTTTCTATAAAATGGAATATTACTCAGCCATAAAGAGTGAGAGAATAGATTCATTCATAGGAAAATGGATACATATTGAAGATATACCCCTAAGTGAAATAAATAAGTCACACATGTGTAAATACCAAATAGTTTCCCTGGTGTGAATAATCTGCAACAATGCATAAGATTCTAATAAGATTACTGACATTTAGAAATTTGAAGAAAGGAGCTAAAGGTGTAGGGAAGGTGTGATGCATAGGGGAAGAACAAAAAGGGAAAAGAAAAAAATGTGAGATAATGAAAAGATGAAAATAAAGTGTTTGTAGATGGGGAGGGGAGGAGGGGGTGAAGGGAGGCCAGAGGTAAGGGGAAAAAATGAGAATCAAGACTTCCCATGTAGAGGTACATGATCCCAACAATGAATGTAACAGTACTGTATCCCTAAAATGTACCAATAAAATTAATTTAAAAAAAAAGCTTGTTTCCATTTTTCCTTCTATCCTTTTTTTTCTTGTCTCTTCCTTCCTTCCTCCTCCCACTCCCTTGTTCCCTTTCTCATTTGAACATTTTCTTCCCACTCCCCAATATCTATTTTACATTTTGGTCCTTATTTACATTTTTGGTTTCTCACAGCTGAGAAACAATGTAATATTTAAACATGTGTGTCTGGTTTATTTCACTTAAAAGTATGGTCTCAGAGTGCATCCGTTTACTTAGAAATATCCCAAGCTTATCCTTATGGCAGAGTAGTAAGTATGCCATTGTAAAAAAAACGAAAAAACCCACATCTTCTCTATCCATTCATCAGTTGATGGTGTTTGGGCGTCCTCTTTGATTCCTGCTCCTCCTGAAGCCCCACAGCTAATCAGTCACCAAGTCCTTTTGTTCTGCATCCTAAATCTCCCTCACATCTCTTCATTAGCTCCCCTGTATCTCACCCTGTGCTTCTCTTTCCTTCCCTTCTTCGGTAATCAGAACAAAAGCCACCGGGTGGAGCCCAGGAAGGTCGGCGTCAACGTCACTGTGTGGGAGGAGGGGGAGCTACAGCAGCTCGGGGTCTCAGAGCCAGAGGTGACAAGAACAGGAGAAAATCGATGGAACTTGAAGCGTTAGATTAGGAATCAGACACACACGTGTAAAGGCACCTAGTTTTCAATATATGTGGATACATACAGACGTGAAGAGCAACTGAAATGAAAATACAGGGTATCAAATTTGTAGAATGGAGCCAAAGCAAGGCTTAGAAGGAAATGTATAGCATTGAATACAGGTATTAGAAACGAAAAATACCTAAACTCAATAATCTAAGCTTCGCTCTCTCCCTCTCTCTTTCTCTCTCTCTCTCCCTCTCTCTCTCTCTCTCTCTCTCTCTCTCTCTCTCATTCTCCTTCTGACAAGTAGGTCACCGTGCCGCCTTGGCTCCTTAATGAAGATCTCTCATACAAAAATAATCATCATCATCATCATCTAAGTGTATACCTTAGGAAACTAGAAAACAACAAATTAAATCCAAGATAAATAATAAAAGAAATAACAAACCTAGATCATAAGTCAATTGAATTGAAAATAGAGTATTAATAAATAATATGAAAATGAAAAGCTGTATCTTCAAAACTATTGTTAAAACTGATAGAGCGCTAACCAGATTAAATTTTTTAAAAAGGTATGAAGAAACTACTATTATAAGGTACTTTAAAAAGTGAATCTCTATTGATCTCATGGACATTAAGAAAGATTCGCTCAGTTATAGTGAGACTTTTGATCCCTGGGTAGGTAGTGTCAGTGCACTCTCTCAGCCTGAAGGAGCCATAAAAAGACCGACTTCTGGCAGCTTTGCATCTCTTAAGAATAAATGCTAGGTTTGTACCTAGATGTCCCCCAAAGCCCTGGGCATTCACAGGTGGGGCTTTTGGGAGGTGAATGGATCATGGCAAGGTGATATCCATACTACTCTAGGGGTGAGTTTAGAGCTCAATGTGATGTTGGGAGGTGAAGTCTGGTCAGAGAAGGAGGCACTGAGGGTGCGGCCTGGAACAGCCTTGTCACCCTACCTCCTCTTTTGATCTCTCCTTGCTTCCTGCTGCCATGCCCTGAGCTCCGTCTCTTCTCCCACGTCCCACTGCCTTGCTACACGGCCTTTTGAGCCACCTGACTATGGCCTGAAACCTCTAAGAGCTGTGGGCCAAAATAAACCTCTCCTCCCTCAAATTGTAAATGTCAGGTATAGTGTTTGAGCAGTGAGAAAGTAACCAAGACAGAAAACAATCAAAGTTTGGTGGGGAAAATAAGGTAGGATAAAATAAATAAATAAAGACAGGTAGAAAGGAGTCCGGGAGTAGCAGCAGCCGCGCTGTCTGTCCGAGGCCAGTTCAGGGACGTAAGAGCCTAAACCCCTCGGCTGCCAGGCACCAAGTCGGGGTGGGATCTGCCAGCTGGGTCCTTGGCCCGGCTTCACAAGCCAAAGAAGCACTGGAACAACCCAGGCCCGACCTCTCACTTGGCTGTGCGCCCAGAAGATGAATCTGTCCTCAGAGGCCCCAGTGCTCCCGTCGCCCGAGCAGCAAGTGATCCACATCGTGCAGAGCCTCGACCCTGACCTTGAAGCCCTCTTCAACTCTGTCATGAACCCCAAGCCTAACTCGTGGCGGAAGAAGATCCTGCCAGAGTCCTTCAAGGAGCCGGATTCGGGCTCGCGCTCGCGCCAGTCCCGTAGACTCATCGGGAGGCCACCCGGGCCCAGGCCAGCCAGCGGCACCCATCTCATTCGCTAGTGCTCCTCTCCCGCATCTCTGCAGCAGGCAGCCCCTCGCAACAGTATGTGCACCTTCGCCAACAGTCCTACGACTAGCTGCCCCTGGGCTGGGAAATAACCTTCAAGGCCACTGGTCAGAGGTACTTTCTCAGTCACACGGAAAAAAATCACCACATGGAAAGACTACGGAGGCGATGAATCAGCCCTTGAATCATGTGAGCCTCCACCCTGCCATCACTTCCACACCAGTGCCTCACAGGGCCATGGCCACATCCCAGCCAAGTCTGGTGATCAGTCACCAACACCGGCAGCAGATGGCACTCAGCACCCTGAGCCCGCACAGCCACCCTGCTCAGAACACTTCCACACAACAGGGCTCATGAGTCTGCCCGATGCACTCATCACTCAGCAACAGAAGCAGAAACTGTGGCTCCAGAGGATCCAGATGGAGAAAGAGAAGATCAGATAGCACCAAGAGGAGCTCATGTAGCAGGAAGCTGCCCTCTGCAGACAGCTCCCCATGGCAGCAGAGACCAAGGCCACCATTCAGCCTGCTGTCAACCCGCCCACCATGACCCCAGACATGAGATCTATCACCAGTAATAGCTCAGAACCTTTCCTCAATGGAGGACCATTCAAGGGAAGAGAGCATAGACAGTGGCCTGGGCTTGGGGTGCCACAGTGTTCCCACAACTCCGGAGGACTTCCTCAGCAATGTGGATGAGATGGATACAGGAGAAAATGCAGGTCAGACACCTATGAACATCAGCCACCAGCAGACCCACTTCCCTGATTTCCTTGACTGTCTTCTGGGAATCCCTCTTCAGTGATAGAGCGTCTGCTCTGAACAAAAGTAAGCCCTTTCAGACCAACTGTAGTCACTGCCATTGTAAGTGGGAAGCAGCCATGACCTGACATTTCCTGGGCCTCTTGAAAAAAAGTGATTGAGAAGAAAAGATCTGCAGGCACACGACTTCCTGCCTCCATGACTCCCATACCCTCCTGTCCATGTGGCCTGGTTTTGATTGACAGTGACTTAAGTTACACATAAATATTCTGTTTCCATCTGCTGCACTCCCATGATAGATGATGCAGAATTGTGTCCACAGAATTACTTTTTTCTCTGCTGCCCCATGGCTAAGCTTTATGGGTGTTAGTTGACATTTATACAGCAGTTTATAATAAACCATAAAAAGCTGACCACAGGTAGTAAATATGGATAGGCAGCTTGGTCCAGGAAATGTGCACAAAATTAGATCCGATTTACATTTTCAAAACTGTATTGATGACAGTAGTACCAAATGCTTTAGAACCTATTTAACTTGAGCTTTAAAAATAATTGTATAGAAAGTAAAATTCTGCTGTAAGGAATACAACATAGTTTGGAATCCATGCTAGCTCTGCCAGCTCTTATTACTCTCTATTTACAAAGGCACAGACAGTTCTATTGTAATTTATTTTTCATTGTTTTACTGCATAGCATTGGGACAACTTAGTCCTTCCAGCAGGAGAGAAGCAGCAGCATTAGAATTCTTACCTAAAGATTTTGTGAAAGAGACCAGTTTGTACTAATGATGAATATTTATTAAACAGAACTTTTTTTGAATTGCAACATGGATTTGTTAACTATGCAACTTAGAGTGTGATGTTTATTTGGAAAACACTTATTTTTATAGCTTGATGACAAAGGACAGTCAAATGTTTTTGATAAATCAAGTGGCAACTGTATTTTTGTCTTTTAAAACTATTATAAAGACTTCGGGATTTCAACCTGATGGCAGATGCAATAAGCTGTTGCATTTCAAATTCTGAAGGCTTGTCAACTTTGCTTTCAAGATTTTGAGTGTTTAAAATAAGCTTATCTACAAAGTGAAGGATGAAGCTGATCTCTGACTGACATGTAACAAAAATTCCCTCTGAGGGCATATGGTGGTGGAGACTTGTTTCTGAAAGCAGTAAATTTGATTCTAACTCTGTTGTCTACAGTTGGTATAAAAAGTCATGAGCTGGGCCTGGGATTTAGCTCAGTGGTGCCACCTGCCCTACAAGCGCAAGGCCCCTAGTTCGATCTCTGGTACCAAAACAAAACAGATAGGTAGAAAGATGTCAAGGAAGACCCTCTGGTAGGCATGCCCCTGTAGCCCAGCACATCAGAGGAGACCAGCAGCAGCTTATAACCCTCTGGTGGGCCCGGCTCTCCAGCATGGAGCAACAGAGAAGCATAGAAGAAGCAG
The DNA here is from genome assembly GCF_012274545.1 of Fukomys damarensis. Classification (NCBI taxonomy): domain Eukaryota; kingdom Metazoa; phylum Chordata; class Mammalia; order Rodentia; family Bathyergidae; genus Fukomys; species Fukomys damarensis. The sequence goes on along the minus strand of NW_022900930.1, from coordinate 8,211,393 downwards.
GAGAACCTCTGGTAGGCCCGCCCCTCTGGCCCAGCCCACCAGAGGAGCCCAGCCCCTGGGGCAACAACACAGCAGAGTTCATATCCCCCGCCCCTGTAAACAAGAGAAAGAGGGCCTCTCTGAGGCTCCTAGGTGAAATTGGAGCCCACTGGAAAAGTGAAGAAAATCTGCGATAAAGGCACACCACACCGCCATTGTTAGTAAGGTAGACAGACCAGAACCTCACATTAAAACCTGGTCTAACTTCACGGGAAGCACAGCTAGAACTGGCAGTAGACCCTTGCAGAGTTCAACCCAGCAGGAGCTCAGAGATCTCAACTTGGGTGCTGCAGCCAGAAATCAGCCTGAATCTCAGGGGACAGCTGCTGGCCTGCTGAGACTATGTAACTTAGATCTGCACACTCCTGTCCATGATCACTACCCTGAAAGAGGCCCTCTATTTCTAGTTGTTATTTTTATTTTCAAAGTGATATTTTTCACTTTAACCACTTAAAAAAATTTTATCTATCTTTTACTTCTCTCAAAATTTTTTCCTTTATCTTCTTTTCTCTTTCTCTCTCTCCCTCCCCCTCTCTCTTCTCGTTCCTCTGCCTATCCTAACTTGAATTTCTTTTCTTTTCTTCTCTTTTTCCTTCTCTCAATTGCCATTAGTTTTAAAATAAAGTGGAAATCAATATGGAGATACCTCAAAGAACTAGGATTAGAGATCCCATTTGACCCAGCCATCCCTCTGCTAGGTATCTTTCCAAACAAATTAAAAGAATCATACCACAGTGATATATGTGCACCCATGTTTATAGCGGCACAGTTTGTAATAGCTAAAACTTGGAAACAGCCCATTTGCCCATCAGTTGGAGACTGGATAAAGAAAAAGTGGCTTTTCTATTAAATGGAATACTACTCAGCCATAAAGAATGGGGTACTAGAGTCATTCACAGGAAAATGGATCTATATTGAGGCCATACTCTTGAGTGAAATAAATAAGACACACATGTAAATACGGAATAGTTTCTCTGGTGTGAAAAACTAAAAGTATAAATAAGATCCAAATTGTATAACTTACTATGTGAAATAGGAAGAAAAAGGCTAATAGTGTAGGGGAAGTAGGAAGGGTAGGAGAAAGGAAATTAGGAAGAAGAAAAAATATGAAAAAGGAAAAAATGGAAACAACATCTTTGTAAGTAGGGGAGGTGGAGGGAGTGAAGGAAGGGCAGGGGTATGGGGAAAAAATGAGAACCAAGACCTGTCATGTAAAGGTACAAGATCCCAATGAGTGTAACTGTACACTTAAAAAGTACCAATAAACTCAATAAGATTAAAAAGAAAAAAAAATAAGATATGGTTTTTCTATAAAATGGAGTGCTACTCAGACATAAAGAATGAAAAATTAGAGACATTTATAGCTAAATGGATGCACATTGAGGCTATGCTCTTAAGTGAAATAAATAGGACACACTTGAACAAATACCAAATAGTTTCTCTGGTGTGAAAAACTACAAGTGTAAATAAGGTTCAAATGGTATAATTGATAGTAGGAAATAGGAAGAAAATGCCTAAATGGGAAGTGGAAAGGGGAGGGGAAAGGAAATACAGGAAAAGAAAATAATATGAGAAAAGAAGGAAAAAAATGGAAACAAAGTCTTTGTAAATAGAAAAGGGTGAAGGGAGGGCAGGGGTATGCGGAAAAAATAAGAACCAAGACCTATCATGTAAAGGTACAAGATCCCAATGATAAATGTAACTGAATTGTTTGCTTTATATGTACCAATAAACAATGGGGGAAAAAAGAAAGTCATACCTAAATAAGGTACCAAATTCAGCCACACTCAGAATTCCCCAAAGATACCCATTTCAGTACTCTCTTTTTGTTTCTGCTTTCTTTCTTCCATGCCCGTCACACCCAAAACTCCTTAGATCCTTTAGTCCATAAATTAGCTTGGTGGATAAGGTAAAGGGCAGAAACCTAATCTTAAGAAATAGAATAGACTCCCTGCAATTCTCCTGTAAAGTGAGCCATTATCTTGCTACCTGTGAGCAAGTCATCAATTTTCTCCTGCAAACCAAACCTAAACTTTCTATAGATTCACAAATTCCATAGATTTTCATCCCTCTCAAGACACATAAATATGTGTAGCTCCAGACTAACTCATCTCTCTCTTGAGGATCAACACACTTACTTCTTTGAGTGTATACTTTAAAATGCTATCTAATAGATATCTTCATACCTTTAAAAGAGATGATAAAGTAATATTTTACAAAATGTTATGCTCACAAAATTTATAACTTAGATGAAATATTAAATGCATCAATTTATTAAAAGAGTCAATCTACCAAAAGTCACAAGGAGAAAAAGATGAACTGAGTAGGACCATGTCTAGTAAAGGAATTAAAGCAATAATTAATAACATTTTCAACCAAAAGACTCCAGTTACAGATGGTTTCACTGATGAATTCTATCAAACATTTAAAGAAGAAAGTTATACCAATTCTCTATAGCATGTTTCACAAAAAAGGAGTAGAGAAAACATCTATTTCACTTATGATGCCAGCATTACTCTATTATTAAATTCAGGCTAAAAATAACAGGCCAATATTTTGATTAACATACATCAAAAAGCTAAGATTAAATATCACAAAATCAAATGCAACTCTGTGTAAAAAAGATTGTATACTGCAACCAAGTGGGATGTAACCCAAGTTGGCAAGGCTGGTTTAATATTTAAAACCCAACTGTTGTAATCCCTGCCTCAGCGTGTGAAAGGAGGCAATGCACATGGTGGTTCCAGATGCAAACAAAGCATTGAACCGAGTCGAACACTCATTTACAATTTAAAACAAAAAATTAAAATTAAAAAATAAACTCTTAGCAAATTAGTAACACAGACGACCATTCCCAGAGAACAGCTATAAAAACCCTATGTATAGCATCATCTTTAATGGCAAGGAACTCTTCTTTGGAGAGGTGTTACTGGGGATCAAACTCAGGACCTCGTGCTTGTGCGCCAATTCATAACTCCTATGCAATTTTGTACTGCAAATTTTATGTGATCAATGAGACAAGGAAAAGAACAAAACTTTCTTTTCAGTGAACTAAGAAAAACTAGTACTATAAATGAAACAAATCTAATTGTTTTATTATGAAATTTTGTTTTTCAAAGTAAGAAAGTGCTTTCTTATATTTTATTAATATCTATTTGTATTTAAAAAGAAATATTTTTATATATTACTAGATATGAAATAAAAAAGAAAAGAAAATTTACAGATATTGGGAAGGAAGAAATAAAGTGGTCTTCTTTTGTATATGGTATGATTATGTAGAAAATTCCAAAGAATAAAATAAAGAGAGTTCCTGGAACCACTAGCCAGTTACAGTAAGAATAAAAGATTAGTATACAAAGTTAGCTGTTTTCCCACATACTAACATTACCAATTGGAATTTAAAGTTAAAATCATAACTTCATTTATATTCACTCTTTTTTCCAACAATGCTAAGATGAAAATCTAGCCAAATACATACAAGATATGTATGAGAAAAATTACAAAACTCAGATGAAGGATTCCAAAAATAATCTACAAAATATTTCACAAGTTCATGGATAGAAAAATTCAAAATTGTTAAGGTGTTTGTTCTTCTCAACTTGTATGTTATATTCAATTCAATGCCAATCAAAATGCCAACAAGTTATTCTTAAGTTTACATGGAAAAGTGAAAAACAAACAATAGGCACCACAAACACTGAAAACAGAAGCAAAAAATAGACAAGTGAAATTACTCAAACTGCACAACTACTGTACATCAAAGGAAACAATAAGCAGAGTTCAGAGACAACCTAGAGTGGCACAAAATATTTGCAATGATCATATCTGGTAAGGGTGTACATCCAAAACATATGAGGAACTCAAACAATTCAGTATAAAAGAGAATTCAAAACTGGGCTATCAATCTCAATAGATATTTTCTCAAAAAAAAAGAATACAAATGTCCTAAGGGTATAAGAAACAGCTGGACATTGCTAATTATCAGGGAAACGCAACTCAAAACTACAATGAGATATTGCCCAACTGCCATGAGAATGGAGATTATCAAAAGGACTAAAGATAAATTCAGGAGAGGATGCGAAGAAAGGGAAAATTAACACTTGGACACTATCGGTGGAAAGGGAAAATAAGAGAACCATTATGTAAAATAGGGTTAAATCCCTCAAAACAAAACAGATCTACCACAGGATCCAGAAATGTCACTACTGGATATATATATACAGATAAAGTGAAATCTATGTTGGAGATACAACTGCCTCATTGCAGCAGTACTCACAATAGCCAAGAAATGTAAACAGGTATCTGTCAACTGATGAATGGATAATGAAAATGTGGCTAATATACACAATGACATAGAATTCAGAAATAAAAAGAATGAAAAACTGTCATTTGCCATAACATGGATAGATCATGATAAGCAAAACAAATCAGATGGGGAAAATAAGTATCACGGGACCCCCCTCATGTGTGGAACGTGGAAAAGTACACTCGTGTGGAATCAGGTAAGTGAGGAGTAGCATAGTAATTATCATTGGCTGGGGACAGTGAGGGAGAAAGGAATGGGGAAAGTATGATCAATGGGTACTGAGTTACAGTTAGACAAGAGCGAGAAGTTCTGGATACTACTGAGTGGCATGATCACTGTAGGTAACACTTAGGTACTGTAGATTCCAAACATATATGGGAAAGACTTTTGCAAGTCTTTAACACAAATAAATAATAAAAGTTTGATACATATATATATATATGTATGTATATCCCATTAATACAATTTTTATGTTTTATCTATAAATTAACAATTTAAAATTAAAGAGGGGCTGATACAATATTCAACGAGGAGAAAAAAATGAGAGGATTGTTACTACTTTAAGACTTACTTACTATAAAGTATCATTAATTAAGGCAGTGTGATATTGGTGAATAGACAAATGGATCAATGGAGCAGATTAAAAAGCCCATAAATATGCCCACAAAGTATAATGAACTGATCTTTGATATAGAAACAGACCAATCCAATGGAAAAATACTCTTTTTAATGAATAGTTCTGGAATAACTGAACATCTACAAAAATTCCCAATTAAAGCAACAATGAAATACCACTACTACATGCCTACTAGAATGGCTAAAACCCAAAACATGACAACACTGAACGCTGAGAAGCTTGTGGAGAAATGGGAAATTCTTTCCAGGTGGCAGTGCAGTCACTCTGGAAGGAAGACAGCTTGCTAGTTTCTCACAAACCTAAACATAACCTTACCATGCTTTTCAGCAGTTGTGCTCCTGGGTATTGAGCCAAATGAGTGGATGACTTATACTCACACGAAAGCTAGCACACGAGTGTGTGTCATAGAGTTATTTCCACATGTGAGTAAAATGCCCTTCAGTAGATGAATGCATAAATAAACTGTTACATTCACACGATGGAATATTATTGAGCCACTAAAAAAGCGAAGTTGGAGATATATGGGAAATCTGTATTCCTTCCACTCAATTGTGCTTTAAACCTAAAACCACTCTCAAAAATAGTCTATTTTTTAAAATGATGGATCTTTTTGATAAATATATTGATACAAAATGCTTTTTCTTCAGTCTCCTAATTCAAATCTCTCAGTAATTAAATCAATACTCAAATTGGATGCCCAACCTGGTTTATAGCAAAAAACTGCAAAGTGCAAATATTCAGAATGAGAAACCCAGATTCCTCAGGAATACAGAATATTTGGCTCTTTACACCTAAAATATTTTATTCACTTTCTTGTATTTGATTAAATATTTGCCTTTAACTGAAAAAAAAATGAACCACCAAGCCACCAAAAATCATGGAGGTACATGGAATGCATACTGCTCAGAGAAAGAAGGCAATGAAAAAGAATTACAAGTACATAAATCCAACTGTATGATTCCATCTATGCTAATCCTGGAAAGACAAAACCGAAAGACAGTACGAACATCATCATTTCCAGAATTTCCCAGGGAGGAGGAAAAGTTGTAGCAGTGAAGCACAGAGGATTTTTATGGCAGTGAAACTATCATGAATGATACTCTAATGGGAAATAATGATATTATGCATTTATCAAAACTCAGACACAAACAGCAAACCTTAATGCAAACAATGGGTTTTAGTAGAAGCAATTTATCCACGTTGGTGTATCAGTTGTAACAAATGTACATCAAGATGTCAGAAATAAGGGAAATTTCGTGCACATGACAAGGAGGATATGGAGTAACGTGATTTTGCTATCACAGTTCTAGATACTAAAATTTTTAAATAGTAAATAAATAAATAAGTTAAAATATCCATTAAAAAAATCTATCCACTGGAGTCAGGGATTTAGCTCAGAGGTTCCAGTGCCTGCTTTGCAAGTACAAGGACCTGAGTTTTTTGTTTTCCTCATTGAGTTTATTCGTACATTTTAGGTACACAGTACAGTTACATTCATGATTGGGACCTTGTACCTTTACATGACAGGTTTTAGTTCTCAATTTTCCCCTATCCCTGCCCTCCCTTCACCCCCTCCTCCCCTCCCCATTTACAAACATTTTATTTGCATTTTTTTTCCTATTTTTTCCTTTCCTTGTTACCTTTCCCCTACCCTTCCCTCTTTCCCTACAACTTTAGCCCCTTTCTTCCTGTTTCACATTGTCAATTATCCCATTAGGATCTTGTGTACTATTATCGTTTATTCACAACAGAGAAACTATTTGGTATTTACACATGTGTGGCTTATTTATTTCACTAAGGAGTATATCCTCAATATGTATCCATTTTCCTATAAATGAATCTAATTTCTCATTCTTTCTGGCTGAGTTGTATTCCATTTTATAGAAAAGCCACTTCTTCTTTATCCAGTCTCCAACTGATGGGCAATTGGGCTGCTTCCAAGTTTTAGCTATTACAAACTGTGCCGCTATAAATATAGTTGTGCATATGTCACTGTGGTATGATTCTTTTAATTCTTTTGGAAAGACACCCAGCAGAGGGATGGCTGGGTCAAATGGAACCTCTAGTCCCAACTCTTTGAGGTATCTCCATATTGATTTCCATAGTGGATGTACCAGTCTGCCCTCCCACCAACAATGGAGAAGGGTTCCTTTCTCCCCACAACCCCGCCAACATTTGTTATTGGTTGACTTCTTGATAGCAGCCATTCTCTGTGGGGTGAAGAGGAATCTCAGTGCTGTTTTCATCTGCATCTCTCGAATGACCAGTGATGTGAAACATTTTTTTCATATACTTATTTGCTGCTTTTACTTCTTTGTCTGAGAAATGTCTATTCATTTCAGATGCCCATTTTTGAATTGGGTCCTTATATTTGGGGTTGCTGACTGTTTTGAGTTCTTTATATATTCTAAGAAATAGTCCTTTGACTGAGGAGCAGTTGATAAATTTTTTTTCCCACATTGTAGGTTGTCTCTTAGTTCTGAACCACAGTACCAAAAAAAAGCAACAACAAAAAAAAAATCTATCCACTGTTCTCCACTACAGTTTCCATATCCTTGTTCAAGCCTCCTCTGCCCTGTCTGATTTACTGTTACAACCTCCTATTCACCTTCAGATTTCACCTCTCTGATCCATAGTCCATTCTCCGGCAAGTGTGATGTGTGTAGCATGTACATGTGCATGTAGGCCTGGAACACAGGGCCTTGCACGCGCTCAAGAAGCACTCTGACACTGAGCCATGCCCAGCCCTACAGTGACATTTTATAAACAATAAAATAATTGCATTTTAATACTTCCATTGTTCCTTGTTGCCTTCAAAATCCTTAGCATGGATTACAGGTCACCGGGTCCTGACCTCAGCACCCTGCAAAATCAACCTGTCCCTGTGGATGTCATCTCTGCTGAGCCCATGCCAGGTTTTAAGCTCCTCTTGCTTCCATTTCCCTCTGCGTTGCTTAGATAAGACCCACTCTCCCTCTGCTCTCACCTCAAATATCTTCTCCCCTAAACAACCATCGTAGTTTAGACAACACTAAGTTCTGACAACCTTTAAATTGAAAAACAAAATCTTATGAATCTCCAATGGATACCTCCAATAACTCATGGTTTTACATTTTAGTAACAGCCTGGGAAATACATCTGAGCGTAAACTCTGGTTTTAATGGATGGAGGAAAATCATCTGAGAAAAGGAAAAAAAAACCCCACTCAGCCACATGTGTATGATTGGTTTCCAAGTGCAAACGTATCTGGACTGGAGATCAGCCTGGATCTCAGGGAAGTTTCACAGGCCTGACCCTGTGTCACAACCGAAACAAAGTTAAAGTGACCCTGGGGGAGTTGGCAGGTCATCACAGCTGTTCCAGAGTGGATGCAGGCAGATCATTCTCGGTGATAGTGGCTATTGCCATAGGAGGAGCTCTGGAGTACTAAAAGGGTATTAAAAATAGTCCAGATGCAAAGGAAGAGTCACTGGGGCCAGGAGGAAGAGGTGAAGGGTGAAAGCCAAGGTTAAGGTCTGAATGAAAGCCAAGCTCAGCCCTCAAGGTTTCAAGCCACAGCAGGAAAATGTTTTCAAACACTGGTACCTAAAGTGGGAATGATAGATAATGTATATTCCTCCTTTCTGCCAAACAGAATTCAGTAACTAGCACCTCGACAGAAGTGGCGATCACTACACTCTATTCTGTGTGAGCACACGTGCCTGCTTTTAGTGTCACGAATGTGTAAATGGCAAGCTCTTATTTTTAATTCCTTGGAACATAAGTTGAGAGCAGATATCCAAACAGGGCAGGAAAAGGGGAAAGTGTAATCTGGAGAATGTCAGGCAGTGCAGGCAACAAGAGAAGGTGATAATATTCACACTCCCCTGCCTCTCCAAACACCCAGGGTGGCCTCAAACTAGGTTGAGTGTGGTGGGCTGAACTGTTATACAAGAGACGTCAGGCAAAATTCACTTCAATAGCTCTCTAGACTCTCAGTTTTCTGCCTTCTGATTTAAACCCTCTGATACTGATCACTGCCTCCCCTCTCAATGCTGGTTCATTCCATCATTCATTCATTGCTCATTTAACAAATATTCACTGAGACAAGACACTGGAGGTACAAGTCCAAGGCAGACAGACAACATCATTTATCTCATTGACCTAGCGTTCTGGTTGGGTAAATAGTCAATAAATAGATAAACACATAGACAGGGAAAAATAAATGCCACAAAGACAGAAAATCTAGACTAAAAGAATAGAAAGAAGCTGGGCATGGTAGTGCACACACACGTTCGATCCCAAAATTTTGGAAGGTTGAGGCAGGAAGGTTGCAAGTTCAAACCCAGCCTGGGAAACTTAGCAACTTAGCAAAATTCTGCCTCCAAATAAAAACCAAAACAGGGTTAGGGATGTAACTCAGTGCAAAGGCTCTTGCTTTATTTCCTATACCACAAAATAAGAAAAAAGAAAAAGAAAAAAAGATGAAAGGTATAGTTTTAGATAAAGTTTTCCAAGAAGTGTTCATGAAATACCATGTAGGTAGATATTGAAAGGAATCGAGTGTCACGCGACACTCAGGAAACAGCTGAGAGCCAGGCTTGAAGTGAACATGTGTGTGGCCTATCAAGACAAATGCAGGGCAGAGGAGAGAGGAAGAAAGGTAACACGGTCACAGGGAACCCTATCCAGTCCTTGTTGGCCACGGCTTTTATTCCATATCCTGGGAATCTCTGTGAGACGGGGCAAGGAAGTGACTTATTGGGATTGTTTGTGTGCAGTAAAACACCTATAGCACAAAACCTATCTCAATTATTCTGAAGGAAGTGTATTCACCTTGTCCCAACATCTAAAATCACCAGAATCCTTGCATGAGACTCTTTTCTCCTTGCAGAACCTAAACCCCGGACTGATTCCACAGTAACTCCCACCACACCCCCAAACCCTGGCAACCACCATTCTAGTTTCTGTCTCTATTAATATGACTATGCTAGAAACCTTAAAGTATAAGTATAATCATTCAATATTTTTCCTTCTGTGGATGGAGTGTTTTAAAGCTTTATTCATGTTATAGCCTGTGTCTGAATTTTCTCTTTTTTTTTTTTTCATTGAGTTTTATTGGTACTTTTTAAGTATGCAGTACAGTTATATTCATCATTGAGATCTTGTACCTTTACATGACAGATCTTGGTTCTCATTTATTCTCAGTTCCCCTGCCCTCCCTTCACCCACTCCACCCTTCCCTGTTTACAAAAACTTTTTTCCACTTTTTCCTTTTCTCATATTTTTCTTTTCTATTATTTCCTTTCCCCTACCCTCCCTACTTCCCATACACCTTTAGCCTGCTTATTTTTCTGCTTATTTCAGATTGTCGGTTATACAATTTGGATCTTATTTACACTTTTAGTTTTTCATACCAGAGAAACCATTCAGTGTTTACACATGTGTGTCTCATTTATTTCACTTAAGAGTGTGGCCTCAATATGCATACATTTTTCTATGAATGACTCTAGTTTCTCATTTTTTCTGTTTAAGACTGAAAAATATCTCATTGTATGAATGTATTGCATTTTGTTAACCCATTTATTCATCAATGTACCTTTAGGTTTCTTCTTCATTTTTCTATTGATAGTGTTGCTATAATCTTGGGTATTCAAATATCTCTTCAAAATCCTCCTTTCATTTCTGCTGGCTGCATACTCAGTAGTTAAATCCCATTTTTATTTATTTTGCAGGGCCAGATTTGAAACTCAATGGGAGGTAAGTATTCTACTGCTGAGCTATATAGCCAGCCATAGTTTTAATTTTTTGAGGAAACGCCACATCATCATCCATAGTGGCTATGACGTTTATATATACAGTTTATATTTTCGAAGGTAACCTCTGGTTGATGAGACAAAATAGATAGTAGGGAAATAAGAATGGAGTCAGGGAACATACTTAGTGGCTCTTGGAGTGTTACAGGCAGTCAGTGCCTTGTTGATTACAATGCCCTACTAGCTAGGGGCTCAGAAAACTAATGATGAAATTAGGGGGCTTGGTATAGACCCCCAGGAAAGTAGCAATATTTGAAGACAATTAGACTCAACTCAGTCTCTGCTCAGTTCACCATCTCTATGAGGACTCTGCTAAATTTGGCTGCAGCCTGAGATACAACTGACATTACAAACATTTTACCCATATATATCCATCTAAAGAAACCAGTTCCCATGGGAAGACTGGAAACTGAGAGCCCCCAAAAGACACCTCTGTTTACCAATTTAGCTATTCCCTTTGCCATAAACGTGACTTCAGGGCTAGACTACGGATTTCAGGTTAGTTCTTTTCAAGAGAAAACTGCCACTTCTTATTTGTTTTTATGCCCAGGGACCTGGAAAGGTTTGAAGCTATGGGAAGCTGTGATTTCTCAACCTCACAGTTATTTCTAACAATGTTCAGTTATTTTATTTTTTGAGGCAAGCCAGCAACTTTTTGCTCAAGCAGATCTAGATACTCATCAAAATTGTTTTGTTAATAATGACATTTAATAAATGGCTTCTGTTTCACTTTTGATAGAATATGATTCACAGATCCTTCCTGAGACCTGACAAGTTATTGAACTGTTACAATGACAAGCATTTTATTTCTAATTATTGTCCTAAAACCCTTTATATAATTAAAAGAGTATGTTTTCTTTAGCATAAGTGATCTATTCCAGACTGAAAGTATAAGATGGATAACTAAAGACATTAAATCTTAATGGAAAATAACACAAATCTTATTGTTGCTAGCCAATTAGCAATTTGCATTTGCAGAACATTAATATTCCTCCCATCCAGAAGAGGCCCTTGAACCAAAATCACAAATCACATTGCTGATTGTGTGCTGAAATCCACTTTCCATTTGGATTGGGCACAACCCCTGAGAGCTCAGAAGAGGGACATTGCACAAAGAACATTCACAAAAAAGTCAACAATCTAAATACTTAAAACAATTAGGAAAAACAATGAGAACACATTAGGTATTTTAAAGCATTTTCTCATCGAAGTGCTGGTTTCTCATCTGGCAATGTTTCATAACACATTCATATTTCCAGGATTGCTCTTAGAGCAATAATGCCATTGATATTTCAGTGCTTAGTTAACTTCTTATAGATTTTAAATGGAAATGATGTCTGTAAGATTTAAGTGCCTTAATCAGGCCAGTCCCCTCTCCAATGCTTTAGGCAGAAGACACCTGTGTAAATGATTTTGTTTCAGTTTTAGATTCTTGGAAAGGAGGAATTTAAAATAAAATCATTTTTATTTTTTAAAAAGATAGGGTGTAGCTTGTGTCACTTGGGAATGTGGTTTATGCTTTCTGACACTCAGGCAGGGAAGGACAGAATTGTGATTTTTGTTTGAGCTCATGTGATAGATGGTTCTGTGCCCAGATTTGCCCTGATTTACCTTATGGCCCAGGGTTAATTTAATAACCTTAGCCTCAGTTTCACTAATTAGTAATGTGAGTAAACTAGTAGGCACTCTCTCTCTCTCCCTCCCTCTCTCTCTCTCTCTCTCTCTCTCTCTCTGGAACAGAATTAAATGTCTTACTGTAGGTGGAGGTCACTGAGCCCCTGGCACACAGCAGGTGCCCAAAGATATGCTGCTGTCAGGATCTCTCTGATCACAGCTCTCAGAACTCCTAGAGGGAAATAGTCTGAGGGCAAGGAGCCACCCATTCCATACAATGCTGTCAAGATGGAGCTCAGAGTGCTTACTTATTTTTGCTTACTGAGAAGAATGGAGCCATGACAGTGAAGCAGGCTAAAATAGAGAAGATACATACACAAACAGGTTTTTTCTCTTTGTCTTGAAACTGTGCTGTTGGCAGATGCCCGCTGAGCTCCTGTGAGATGCTCAATCTCATTTTTTCTCTGTGGCTTGCCAACAGTAAAATGCTTCTTAAGAAGAAATTGTTTCTTTTTTACCCACTTGGTTGTCCAATCTATTCTTAAAGCAGAAGCACTCTTTAAAAAAATTTTAAGTCAAATTTTATTTGATCAGCTTTATAAATCACCTCTCCTATCCCAAAAGCCTTATATAGCCCCCAGCTTATCTTAGTTTAAAAATTTCAAATCCATCTTCTCTTGTAATTTTGATATCCATTGACAGTTTTATATCTACTAGCTGTACTAGAACAGAAGAAATGCTGTCTCATGAACACTAGGTACATAGTAAATGCTGATTCAATGAATGTGGGGTAGACAAAGCTATAAGAAAGTAAGTGTTTTAAATTGCTAATGAGTATGTGAAGCCTCCTGCAATTGCTATATCTATCTATAAATGATCAAGAATGGTACAAAGCTCTAGCTTTAAAAACACAGAATGTGAAATGAAAAGATATTTAAGCAAGACACAGTCTTCCAGTTTACCAAAGGCAAATTCTGGGGGAAATTAGATGAAAAAGTCTGAAATCAACCACCTGGACACCGTGAACTGACAGCACAGGGAGTAAAAAAACAGATGAATGTGGCTCTAGAAAAATTCAAAACAATTTCCCAGATAACTACAGAGATGATGAGCAGAATAAAAGACATAATTAGCATCTCTAGAACAGAAACATATTTTAAAAAATAGACGAGTTCAGGACCATGATGGAAGCCATGAATGCTGAGCATAGGAAGGAAATGGAAACTATGAACAAACAACATAAGAAAGAAATGGAATCTATGAAACAGATTCAAACTGATACCCAGGAGATTAATAATTCTATTGAAAACATACATAGCAGATTGAACTAATCTGAAGACAGAATATCAGATATAGAAGACAGGATCGTGATCAGTGACCATGAAAAGAGAGAGGTCTTAAAAATAGTCAGGGGCCATGAGAAAATCCAACAGCTCTTAGATGACACAAAGAAGAATGATATAAGATTGATAGGAGTCCCCAAAACAACAGGAGAAAGTATAAATCACATTTTAAAAAGTGTTCACAGAATTAATGATAGAAAACTTCCCAAATAGAGCAAAAGAACTTGACATACAGGTAAGTGAGGCATATAGGACTCCAACTAGTCATGACTTTTTTAAAAAATCTACACCTAGACATATAACAGTCAAAGTCCTGGAAACCCTGGACAGAAGAACAAAATACTACCAGCAGTTAGAGAAAAGAAACAAATTACATGCAAAGGAAAGCCCATCAGAATCACAACAGACTTTTTTTTTCAGCTTTAATTGAGTTTATTGGTACATTTTAGGGATACAGTACAGTTACATTCATTATTGGGAATTTGTACCTTTACAACAGACTTTTTAACACAAACCCTCAAGTCAAGGAAAGCCTGGAGTGAGGTATTTCAAACTTTAAAAGAAAACACCTCCAGCCTAGGCTGATGTATCCTGCAAAACTATCTTTCAAAACTGATGGGGAAATAAGATATTTTCATGGCAAAGAACACCTGAGAATTTCATGAATACCAAACCAGCACTCCAAACAATTTTTTAAAATATCCTAGAAAAAGGCAATGAAGGTCACAACACCATGAGGCCCAACAGAGCAAATTGGATAGGCAAGAAATTAAAGGGAAAGGGAGAAAAATTAAAAAGAGCCAACAACCGGACAATAACATGACAATGATAAGTAAATACATATCAGTTATAGCCATCAATGTCAATGGCCTCAATTAACCAATCAAGGGAAATAGACTGGCAGAATGGATTAAGAAGCAAAATCCAACAAAATGCTGTTTACAAGAAATACACCTAATTCAAAAAGAAACTCATGGACTACAAATAAAAGGATGGAAAACAGTTCTCCATGCAATAGGAACTGGAAAAAAGCAGGGGTAGCTATCATATTTGCAGACAAAGAAAATTTCAAGACAAAATTAATTAAGAGAGACAAAGATGGTCACTACATCCTTGTAAAGGGAGCAATTCAACAGGAAGAGATGAAAAACATAAATATACATGCACCAAATACTAATGCCTCCAACTAACCAAAAAAAAAAAAATAGTAAGGGACATGAAACACCAAACAAACACTAATACAATAGTAGTGGGGAATCACAATACCCCATTGTCACAAATAGATCATCTAGAGAAAAAAATCAACAATGAAATACTAGAACTGAACCAAGCTTTTCAACAGATGGACTTAATAGATGTCTACAGAGTGTTCCACCCCACAAAATCAGAATATAAATACTTTTCAGCTGCACATGGATCATTCCCCAAAATAAGTTACATACTAGCTCTTACAACATGTTTAAGTAAAATCAAAGGAATTGAAATTATCCCATGTATATTATCAGATCATAGTGCAATTAAACTGGAGATCAATAGCATAAGAAACTGTAAGAACTTCACAAACACATGGAATTGAATAACACTCTCCTGAACAACCAATGAGTCAAATCAAAAATTAAGGAGAAATTAGATACTTTTTACAATTTCATGATAATGCCAATACAACATACAAGAATTTATGGGATACAATGAAAGCAGTTTTACTTGGAAAATTCATAGCAGTGAATGCCCACACTAGGAAAACAGAGTGAGCTGAAATAAACAACCTAATGGTTCATCTTAAGCTCCTAGAAAAAGAAGAGCAAGGCAAACCCAAAGCTCATGCAAGGAAGGAAATTAAAGATCAGAGCACAAATCACTGCAATGGACACTAAGATAATGATACAAAAAAATCAATGAATCCAAGAGTTGGTTTTGAAAGAATAAATAAAATTAATAAACCCTTAGCCAGCCTTATAAAAGGGGGGGAGGCTCAAATCCATGCAATTAGGAATGAAAATGAGAAGTCACAACAGATCCAGCAGAAATCCAAAGGATCACCAATACCTACTTTGAGAACCTATATTCTAATAAAATGGAAAATACAGAAGAAATGGACAGATACAAATTAATTAGCAAAGTTGAAAAATAAGATAAAAAATTATAAACACCCAGTTACAATCAGTGAAATTGAAAATGCGATTAAAAAATTACCAACAAAGAAAAGCCCAAGTCCTGATGGTTTCACTGCTGAATTCTAAGAGACATTTAGAAAAGAACTATTGCCACTATTAAACTTTTCAATGAAATTGAAAGGGAAGCAATACTTCTAAATTCATTCCTGGAAGCAAGCGTTACTTTGATTCTAAAACCAGGGAAGGACCCAGCTAAAAAAGAGAACTATAGGCCAATCTCCCTAATCAACATAGATACAAAAATCCTCATTAAGATACTGGTAAACAGAATACAGAATTCAGAGGGTCATGAAGAAGATCATACACCCTGACCTGTTTTATCACAGGAATGCAAGGATGGATCAACATACATGAATCAATAAATGTAATACACTATATTAACAGAGTCAAGGACAAAAGAAATATGATAATCTCCGTCGATACAGAAAAAGCATTTGACAAAATTCAACACTCATTCATAATAAAAACTCTGCAGAAAATTGGAATAGATGGTTTTTATCTTAACATGATAGTTTATCTATGAAAAACCAACAGACAACATCATACTAAATGGTTAAAAACTGAAAACATTCACATTAAATTCAGAAAGAAGACAAGAATGCCCACTATCACCACTCCTGTTCAATATAGTTTTGGAAACATTAGCCACAGCAATCAGAGAAGAGAAAGAAACAAAAACAATAAAGATAGGTAAGGAAGAAGTTATAGTCATCATTTGCTAATGATATGATATTCTACATAAAAGACCAAAAAACTCTTCCAAATGACTTCTAGACTTAATTGATAGTTTCAGTAGAGTAGCCAGATACAAAGGTTAACACTCAAAAATCAATAGCCTTCTTGTACACAAATAACAGACTCACTGAGACTGAAATTAGGGAAATAATCCCTTTCACAATAGCATCCAAAAAAATGAAGTATCTAGGAATCACTCTAGCAAAGGAAGCAAAATACCTCTACATTGAAAACTACAGCACTCTCACAAAAGAGATTAAAGAGAATATAAGAAAATGGAAAGACATCTCTTGTTCCTGGATTGGAAGAATCAATATAGTGAAAATGGCCATACTTCCAAAACTGCCATACAGATTCAATGCAATCCCGATTGAAATCCCAATAGTATATTTTATAGAACTTGAGAAAACAATCCAAAAATTCACGTGTGACCAGAATAGAATTAGAATAGCAAAAGCAATTCTAGGCAACAGAGATAGGACAAGGGGTATCGCAATCCTCAATTTGAAACTATACTATAAAGCCAGTGTGTTAGAAACAGCACGGTACTAGCAAAGAAAAAGACCTGAGGATCAGTGGAATAGATTTGAAGATGCAGAAACAACTTCAGATATACTCAGATACCGCATCTTTGACAAAGGAGCCAACAATCCTCACTGGAGGAAAGATAGCCTCTTTAATAAGTGGTGGCAGAAAATTAGATTTCAACTTGCCAAAGATTAAAACTAGACCCCTATCTTTCACCATCCAGTAAACTAAAACCAAAGTGGATTAAAGAAATAAATATTAAAACAGAAACACTAAACTTGCTGGAAGATAAGTTAGGTAGAAGTTTTGAAGACATTGGCATAGGAAAATACTTTATGAATAGATCCTCAGTAGCAATGGAACTAGAACAAAGAATCAACAATTGGGATCCCATCTTATTAAAAAGCTTCTGCAGTGCAACAGAAATCAGAGCTAAGAGACAACCAACAATGATGGAAAAAAAATTTACCAGCTGTTACTCAGATAAAGATCTACTATCCAGCATATATAGGGAACTCAAAAAAATCAGCCTCCCAGATATAAAAACCTAATGCAAAAATCTGCATCTAAAATTAACAGACATTCCTCAGACAAACAAGTAAAAGCAGAAAATAAACATATGAAAAGAACGTTCAACATCACTGGTTATTCAAGAGATGCAGTTGAAAACAACGCTGAGATTCTACCTCACCCAGGAAGAATGGTGGATGCTATTAAGAAATCAACCAATAACATGTTGGCTGGGCTGTGGTGAGAAAGGAACCTCTCTCCATTGTTAGTGGGAGTGCAGACTGGTGCAACTGCTGTGGAAATAAATATGCAGATACCTCAAAGAACTAGGATTAGAAGTCCCATTTGACCCAGCTATTCCTCTGCTGGGTATCTTCCCAAAAGAATTAAAAGAATCATATCACAGAGATATTGGCTCTTCCATGTTTATAGCAGCACAGTTTGTAATAGCTAAAACTTGGAAACAGCCCAATTTCCCATCAACTGGAGACTGGATAAAGAAGATGTGATTTTTTAAATAAAATGGAGTAGTACTCAGCCAGAAAGAATGAGAAACTACAAATATTTATAGTTAAGTGGGTGAACATTGAGGCCATACTTTTAAGTGAAATTAATAAGATGCACATGTATAAATATTGAATAGTTTCTCTGATATGAAAAACTAAAAGTGTAAATAAGGATCAAAATGTATAATTGATATTGTGTAGTAGGAAGAAAAGGTATAAAAGAGTGGGAAACTGGGAGGGGTAGGGGAAAGGTAAGAAGGGAAAAGAAAAAATATGAGAAAAGGAAAAACATGGGAACAATATCTTTTAAACAGGGAAGGATAGAGGGGGTGAAGGGAGGGCTGGGGAATGGGAAAAAAATAAGAACCAAGATATGCCATGTAAAGGTACAAGATCCCAATGATGAATGTAATTGTATTGTATACAGCAGTTTTATTATTTATTTATAGATGGATATTTATATATTTTATATATATATCAACAACAAAAAAACACAGAATGTGGTCCCACAATGGATGAGACCTTAAGACTTACAAACAGACTTTCTACCTCTCTTTTTCTCCATCTTCACCAACAAGACAGCATATTCACATCATGAGTTGTATGACCAAAATAGTTTCTGTTGGCATTTTTAGTGGGTTCTCAAACAGCATCTTTCTTCGAGTTCTGAACCAGGTGAGATATAAGACAGAGGAGAAAGGCAGATGAGAAACCAAAATGTCACATGGACTGCTGCTTGTACAGATACCACTAACCCACCCCAAGACTGTTCTCTGACTTTGGGACCACATGTCCCTGGCTCCTTCAAAGTAAGGTGGGCCCATACAGCCATTTTTTCCACAGTAGAGTCTGAGATCAGGTGTGCTCAGGGTGGTATGTTTGTAAACATCTAAGGCACAATGGAGTTTGAGGAACTACCATGTCTTCACTCGAAAACCGGCTAAACAGCCTCGAAGTGATGATATCACACTGTCCTTTGCTCTTTCTATGAGCAGGAATGGAGATCTTCAGGGAGACCCTGAAGCTGTATGTTGAAGACAATAGAACAGAATGACTGTGTGAAGCTGTACCTTCCTGCTGACCTTGACTGTTAGGAGACAGAGAAATAAATTTTGTGTACTTTTGGTGACATCTAGGGCCACACAACAGAGCCTACCTTCTTAGCCTCCCCTAACTCACGATAAAGCTGACCCTAGGGACAGTGTCTCACATGTATGCAGAGGAAAAATTCTAGCCTCTAGCAAGCTAACCCCCACCCAGTCCCTCCGACGAGGGTTTTCTCGTCCTCCTCCCACTTTTTATTCCCCATGCAGAAGCCCAGCAGAAAGCTCACCCCAATGACCTTCACAGAATTACAAATAACCTTCAGGACAGCTGCTTCTGGAAAACACTTCAGAACGGTTTCTTATGAAAACGTGAGGGGAATATGATTGGAAAATAATAATAAAGGGGAGTAAGTAAATTTTAAAAACAAGAGCTAGTGCAGAAATAAGCTCCTCCTGCATTAGCCTGAACTCTAACCATGATGCAAAACCAGCTGGACTGCTTCACAGACTAGCTTTTGGCATTCTGACCACATGCTCCCCAGCATCCAGTCCTGCCTTGCCTGGATTCGTCTTTTCCTTCCCATCTTGGACCGCACAGCTGAGAGTTTCGCAGAAACAGAAGTCTGACAAAAACAACAGCCCTCCTAAATGTCCACCAATAAGGGAATCGGTATATAGATTATGAAGAATCCTGTCAGTGGAGTATTATTCAATCATTAAACATGAAAAACATGGAGCATTTGTAACAATGTAGAATATGTCTGCGAAATACTGTTACTGAAGGAAAAAAATCAAGTCATAAAATTACAGATACAATATGGCAACAACATTAAAAAATGTACACATGGGAATAAAGCCTTGGATGAAACTCAAAGAAAATAAATCACTGGGGTAGAGTGATAGGATTCAACAAATATTTTTATTGTTTTAAATTTAAGTGATCACAGAAACCACCTGTGCTGTCCCCACTCAGTGACACCACAGAAAGATGGTACCACCACCCGATCCCCGTCTTCAGTGGGAATCATCCCAATTGAGAGCAGGGGGGAGCTTGGCAAAGCTCCAAGAGAGGCCTGACTCCAGACACCCTGTGTCTGTGTGTTGCAGCGTCTGAACACAAGTCCTGCTGTTGTTTCCATATGTCCTCACTTTATTTTTAAGTCTTTTAAGATTCTAAGCATTTTGTATCTTGATGGTGGTGGTACTGTTTCCGTTAGTAATGCAGACGTGCAAATAAGAATACTCCTAGGTACAGCGCTCTCTGAAGATCCTGGTTAATGTGACATTGTTACGGAGAACTAATGGAAAGTCTATGTCTTCAAATCAGGTGAACTAATTGATGTAACTCCCTGTCGAAAACACTAATCACTGTGGGATTTGCATTTTTTTTTTCACTGTTCAGGAAGGTATTTGTAACTGGGTCAGGATTGAGCTAATTTTATCATCTTGAAATGTGCATGGAGGAGGCATATATAAAAAGTGTTCAATGCCAGTACGATTCAAATTAATGCATACTACACATAATTCTCAGTTTGAAACATGTCACATCTCCAGAACATATTTCTTCTGTCTAACTAGTTTATCACCATCCTCTCCCTCTCCATCTCTGGCTTCGTCTTGTTGAGCGAATGAAAAAGGCAAGTCCCAATTGTCACAAGTGCCCTTAGTCCTTGTTTCGGCTCCCCTAATGTGAAATCTATGAGGGGAACTTTTCTTGGGTACAGCGCCTGGCTCCACACTTTGCAAAATGCCAGTAGAGTTAAGGTGCCTTCAGAGAGGGCCCTAAGACAAGACAGGAAGTCCGCATGGGAGTGTGCTAGATGGAGCATAGAGAGTCTGACAGCTGAGCGAACTGCAGGGATTCCTGCTCAGGGGGATGAGACCTGGAAAACCATATGCAGCCACTGGGTGAGATTAATGAAATTTTGACTGGGGAATCTGACCCTAAAATTGATCTCTCAGTTCAGTGGGGGCAGGAGCAAGTCGGCGACAGCAGACAGATGAGTGACACACAGGGAGAGCAGTGTGTACAGAAGAGGCCAGAACCCCTTATTCGCATGCCAAACTCCTTTCCCACCCCAGCCCTCTTTCCTAATCCTGCCCCATGTCAAACGTGATTGCTTAAATCTTTTCTTTGTCTTCTGCAGCATTTTTTTCTCCACTACATTATCACGATTTCTAAAAATTATTTATCATGCTGGTTCCCACCACTGTGCTTTGAATATTACTTGAATACAATGACCTTTACATATGTGTCCACCCTGGGGCTCACAGGATGCCTTGCAACTAGTAGGTATTTAAGAAACCTTTTCTTGTTGGTGCTGACTATCTACTATACAAGGGTTGATCAAAATAGATGAATGTTTAAATGTTTTAAACGTATTAAAAGACACTTAGCCATTAATCTCCCTCAGGATATTCCCTCTCACTTTGAGCACACTTATCCCATTGTTTTTGCTACTTTCTAAAGGAGTTCTAGACATCCTCCTGCATGAGTGTCTTTAAGAGTAGTGATAAAAAAAAATATGGTTAATGCTGCTGTGCAGTACCATCCGACAGAAAGTTAGGCTCGTAAAAACTTTACGGTGTGTCTTCCCCTACCACTGTACTGGATCTAACACTGTTCAACTTCTGGTTCTTCCCTAAAGACAAAATGACCAGGAAAGATTAACTTTTTTGATCAATCCAGGATACAGAGGCAGCCACAGCGGTGCAACTAGCAATACTCACCAAAGAGAACTTCCAGAATGCACTGCTTCCGAAATCGGCAAGAACAGTCGGGTAAGTGTGTGCAAAGCGAAGAGGAGTATTTGGAGGAGAATTACTGGCAATTTACTATAATACATTTTTAAATTTAAACATCCAACACATTTTTCAATCACACACAGATGAGACAACCAGAGTGCTCGCTTTCTTAGTTGGATGACCCACAAGGGGAGAGAAGGCCTATATCGTTCAGTACTACAGGTCAATGCTGAGCAGAAACAGGTACCCACTTAGGATGTACTGGAAGTTGAAGGTGTCTCTGAAATAGGATTGCAGGGATCTCTCACTTCTACCGCCTCTTCATGTATATTTTTCCAACAACACCAGGAGAGAGAGAGGAAGGGCTCTCAGGGTTTTCACCATAACAAATCATACTTTACTTACCTTCTGCTATAGTTCTGCATCTTCTCGGCATGGTCTGGCATTTAAATGGCAAGCAAAGAACATCACAGCATTTGGAAGCTATAGACACCCAAACGGGTACATTATGATGTGGGGTCAGCCAACATTCCAAATAATAAATAATGTTACTATCTCCGATCACTTCTAACCAACAAAGATGGCGATGTTCGCCATTAACTGATTTAACACGTTGAAAACCATTAGTGTGAGCATTAAACTGCATTTTTCCTGTGACTGTCCTATCTTAAAAGTGTTTTATTGAATGAAAAACTTCCTATGTAACACTTGGAAATGCAGCATTTTCTTCTAAATTATTGAAATTTTATAGTGATACTTTTAAGACAGAATGTAATAATCAAAGAGTACTCTGTGCCTTTCAGGTTAAGACAGATTTTTGAAGTATGAAAATCAACACTGAAAAGAAAAATCTTTAATAAAAAGTTGATTCCACCAAAGGAATTTTGCTAAAACATTTTGAAATGTTTTAACAAGAATTAACATCATGATTTTCCCCTTTCCTGGATGCCAATGATTGTATACTTTGTTAATGAGTTAATTTCAAACAAGCTCTTTGCAGATTGAGAGGGAAACTGTCAAAATGCAAGCCTTTTTTAAAAAAATAATGCTTTATTAGTACGTTTGCAATTCATGCAGTTTACAGTCATCTTGAAGAGTGATTACATGTACATACTATAGCTTGTTTCTTTCCTTCTTTCTTTTTTTTTTTTTTTTTTTGTTTGTTTTTTTGACACAGGGTCTCACTACGTAGTTGAGACTGACCTGGAACTCACTATGTAGCCCAGGCTGGTCTTGAACTCACAGCGATCCTCCTGCCTCAGCCTCCCATTGTGCTGGGATTACATGTGTGTGCCACCACGCCCCGCTATTTGTTTCTTTATTTTTAAATCTCCTTCCCCTTTATCCTCCCTCCTCCCTCCACCTCTGGTTCCCCTATCCTCTTTTTCCTGCTTGTTAATATTAAATGTCTTAGCTCTTGTTGTGTCATAGATTGTTTACATTAATTGGGGTTATTAGTTTCCTGCAAAGGGCACATCTTTATTCTTCGTACTTCCCCTTTTCCCCGCTCTTCACCCCTTGCCCTTGTTCCCTTGGGCCACTTCCCTACTGCAAAAGATCTGTCCTCTTTTCCCTTTCTAGCAATTCGGCATCATCTGATTTGCCTGTACTTTGCTTCACTCAGATGAACGATACCATATAGTATTTAAGCTTGTGTTTCTAGTTTATTCACTCGTACTCTTCAGATGAATCCATTTTCTTACAAATACATCATTCTTTATAGCCCGGTAATATTCCATTGTATATATGTAGATGCCACATTTTTTGATCCAATCATTTGTTGATGGATATATAGGCTGCTTCCGGGATTTAGCTACTACAGATCATAACGCTGTGAACACTGGTGCGTATGTACTGCTGTAGTATGATGATTTAAGCTCTTTGGGAAAGATACCTAGCAGGGGGTTAGCTGAGTCATATGGAATTTTTAATTTCTGTTCTTTGAGAAATCTCCATATTGATATCTAGAATGGCTTTACCAGTTTGCGTTCCCAACAACCATGCAGGAGGGTTCCTTTGCACAACAGCCACATCAACTTTCCTTGTTTATTTCCAAATGATTGCCATTCTTCCTGGAGTAAGAAAGAATCTTAGTATTTTGGCGGGGGGCTCGTGTTTTATTTATTTATTTATTTATTTATTTGGTATCAAGGATTGAACTTCGGTCCTTGTCCTTGCATGGCAGGCGACAGAACCACTGAGCTAGAATCTTAGTATTTTTTTAATTTGCATTTCTCTAATGGCCAGAGATGTTGAACATTTTTTCATATACTTGTTGGCCATTTGTATTTCTTCCTCTTTGAAGTGTCTGTTCATTTCCCTTGCCTATTCTTTGATTGGATCTTTACTTTTAGGTTGTTTAAGTTTGGAGTTCTTTGTATATTATTGATATTAGTCCTATGTCTGAAGAATAGCTGGCAAATATTTTTTCCATTCTGTACGTTGTCTCTTCACCTCTACTGATTCTTTTGCTTCACAGAAGTTTTTTTAATCTGACATAATCCATTTGTTGCGTCTTACTACTATTTCTTGTGCAATTGAGATTCTGTTTAGAAAATCCTCTTCTACACTTATGACTTCAAATGTTTCACCTATTGTATCTTCCAGTGGGTTTAATGTTTCTGTTTTAATGCTTAGATATTTGATGCATTTTGATTTTCATTTAATATATGGTGAGAGATAAGGATCCAGCTTTAATATTCTGCAAGCAGATAACCAGTTTTCCCAACACTACTTGTTGAATGGGCTCTCTTTGCTCCCACATCTGCTTTTGGCCTCTTTGTCAAAGATCACATAGTCGAATATGTCTGTGGGAGCTTCTATATCCTCAGTTCTGTTCCTTTGATGCATATGTCTGTTTTCGTTCCAATACCATGCTGTTTCTATCACTACTGTTTTGTAGGATAGCTTGAAGTCAGGTATGGTATGCCTCTTGCTTTGCTCTTGTCACCTCAAATTTCTTTTGCTATTCCTGGTCTCTTCTGGCTCCAGATGAATTTCAGAATTATTTCAGGAAAGCAAGTTTTATCAGGATAAAGTCGCTAATACTAAAAGGATTTTAGAGAGACTAATTGCATTAACTCAGTTAGAAGTTACATAAGGAAGTGGGCAGTTATAAACAGTCCTAGTATTTTAAAAGCAAGTGGTTTTAGAATTTATTAACAGATTTTAAAGATGTTAAAAAGCTTTTGAGTAGTCAGTTTTTCTTTCCAACAGATGAATAATAGTGGTTTAATAGTTCTTCAACTGAAGTGTTTTATAGAAATGTTACTAATCTCAGAAGCTAAATAATTAAAGAAAAGAACATTGCCTTCTGATTCTTACAAATTTGAGTTTGCTTAAAAGGTAACTAATTGTCCTGGTATTTCATAAAGTTAAGAGGCCAGGATGCAGGAAAGTCAGTGCTAAGTCCAGGACTGTCCTGAGCAAACTAAGAACAGATGGCTGGTCATCTTTTTTCAAGTCTGGAAAGTGCTAGTCAAAGGTCCTTATTACAAATAATTCTCCAAGCTTCACTTTCTTCCTATTTACTTTGGGGAGAATGGGTTATTACAAACATTTAATATATAACTATAGCTTCTCAGACATTCATATTTTACCTGGCAACAAGCTTCACTGACAAATATTAAAAGAGAAGGACAAAATATCAACCAAAGCCTATACTTCACCTTATTTTTGACAACAATCAGAGTATCTTGTATTATTTTACTATATTCTTTCCTACATAATCGAGTACACTTTACACACTTCAAAAAGTTCTCTATTCAGTTGGGTTGTAAAAATCTGTAAACCTTAATTGCCTAGAACGTGAATATTGTCTTTAATTTCTCTTAAGTCTTTAGAGAATTGATTTCATGTCAATTCCAAAGGAGATTAAGTTTTTCTTTTTCTGAAAGCCCATGCATTCTGGCAACTCTTCAATGAACCTGAAACAGGCTAACAGCGGGACAATGGGGACAGGCATCTTTGATCACAGTGCACATTGTACAACCCTGGATTAATATCAATACGCAATGATCATGATGGCAGGAGGCAGGACTGTGAGCAGCCAACCATTGTGTCAGACTGCTATTCTAAGTTGTGGAAATAATTAAGTTTTCTGGGGTTAATAGGAGAGATACTGAATGGTCAAACTCAGAGTTCCAGGAATTATATGAACAGAGCATCATGGCTCAAACTTACTTTCTGGGTCCAGGTACTGGCTGGATTGAAGGGGGAGAAAAAGACCCAGGGACAAGATTGAAATTAAATGAACTCCAATGATAGTGATAATGTCTACAAGAAGATTCAACATCAAAAATGGAAGCCGAAAAATAATTGCCCCTCATTCCCTAATGGGGAAAGCAGTTGCTGAAGTAGGGCAGTAGGGCTACCTTTTTGTGGTTGTTGTTGTTGTTGTTGTTGTTGTTGTTTGTGGTACTAAGGATTAATCCCATGAGCTAAATACTGAGCTACAACCCAGGGTAGAATTTTTTTCTTTTGTTTTTTGTTTTTGAGTCAGGCTTTCACTCACTAAGTCACTAAAATTTCCCAGGCCATGTTTATGCTCGCAATCCACTTGCCTTGGTCTCCCAGAGTGTTGGGATTACAGACATGCGCCAACATGCACAGCCTAGCATTTGTTTTTGTTTGTGTTTTTGTTTTGTTTTGTTTTGTTGCGGGACTGAGACAGCTATTGCCAAATGTGAGGTGGGACACATAGGGTCCAATGCCAAGGAACCAGATGATTTTTTTTTGAAACCTGACATTTTTCAAAAGATTTTTCTCAAAAGTGAAGATGAACTCATTGGCTGTGTTTAATCAACTGATGAGTTTGTAGGAGGAGTATAAAGCCATGTTCCTACTATATTTTCACTTTGTTATGAAAAAATACATGTTCTAGATCAGATTCATTGTGTTAGTGACAGATATGTCTCCTGTTCGCCCCCAGCTACCCAAGGTCCTAGAGTAGCCGCTCTCGGACACCTGAGCTCTGGGAACAATCACAGCCCAACTCCCACATCCTGTTGCCTCTGCTAGGACACCCAGGACACACAGGTGCAGATGCACTGTTTCACTAGAAAGCCTTAGTCCTCGCCACGTCCGCCATCGCTCTGTCTCCACTCAGCTGCTGCTGCTCAGCTCTTCTCACTCCCTGGATCTCATGCTCCCCCTCCCCTTATTCCACTGAAACCCACCCCACTAACTCTTCCAAAAAACACCAACTCAAAAAGATCCCAACAGATTCTCCTTTGCAGTTATTCACGGATGTCCTGCTCAGAACTCTAGATGCAGGCTGGTTGTGCTCTTCTGATGGGTTGTCACTGTTTTACCTAACAGTTTCATTGCTTTTTATTGCTCAGTAAGATTTGTCTTATGGTTTCAAAGGTTTCATCTGTTCTTGGCTGGTTCCACTACTGTGGCCCTGAGGTGAGGCTGATATCATGGGTGTGGTGGGGCAAAGCTGCTCACCTCATGGTAGCCAGGAAGCGGAAAGAGAAAGAACCAGAGAGAAAGGGTCCAGAGGGAGACGCAGTCCCCAAGGTCACAACTCCATTGCCTTCACCATGGCCCCTCTTCTAATACCCTATTGGCCTACGAACTCATCAATGGATCCATCGATGAGGGCGGCACCCTCATAACCCTATCTATCACTTTCCGAGCCTATCAACTGGCCTCTAAGGGTCATTTTAGATTTCATCCAGCACACATATTTTCCATGCATCTGAAAAAGCAGGACAGATAAAGAAGAAACATCTAACTTTTCTACCCTGCCTCCCTCTACCTTAAGTCATGTCTGATCTGATAAGATTCCTGAGAGCTGGCCAACTTTTTAAACCTTATCTCCTGGCAATAGGATTACAAATGTTTCCAATAAGAAAGAGAGGAAGAACATAGCAAAAGACACTAATGTCTTCAAATAGTGAAGTCTCTAGAAACTCAGGAAGTAAAGCGAGCCATAAAGGCAGATAGCATACAGAGAGGCAGAAAAAGAAGAAAGAAGACATTGACTCAAATCTCTAAGAATTATATTAAAATATCTAACCTCTGAATATCTGAGAAATTTCAAACATTCTATGGAAGAAAACATGTTTTTGTTATATTGAAAGCAAATAAAAGGACAAGAAATGTATTTCTCAGTTGCTTGGGCTACCAGCGTAGTGTTAACAGATGATTGTGAGATAAAAAGGACCTCAAATTGGATTTTGCACTGGTCTGCTTGTGTCCACAAGCATGATTTTTATTCCGAAAGGGGTAAATATTGATAAATGCAGAAGATCTAATAAAGCAGCACCTGGCCTCTCTGAAGCAGTTTGGTTCCCTGGCTATATAAATACACATCTGTGGTTTAGTGCACTGTGATAATGTGCAGTTGTTTGTGGGATTGCGGAGATGGGATAAATGTGTTCCTACTTATCTAAAAAGATGCAGATGGATCCTGTCATTTATGGACTAGTGCGCTTGCCATCAAATCCAGTCAAGTTTCAAGAATGGAATATTTATAGGTTGATTTGTGAGCGTGTTCAAAGGGAGGCGATGAAGGCTAGGAGACACCAAGGGACCCATAAAGAACAAATCGTATCAAACATCTCACACACGTACACACACACACACGAATAGTTGATAAAGTAAATGCTTCAGATGAATTTGGATTGTAGAAGAGCATTTGACAAGGCCTCTCGTGACATCCATTATAAAAGAAATGGAAAAATATATATAAAGTCTAAGGGTATGTTCTACTTAATAATTACATCTGGCAACTCCCCAAAAGGCTATAAATTAATGCTCTTTGTATGCACTGTGGAAGTCTTTTCCCCAGAAAATCAATAACAAATGATACTGATATTCTGATCAGCTGTGTGAACTATATAAAAAAGAGAAGAATGCTTAATGAATCAAATGGCAAACTCTTAAAATTATTTTAGGAGATATTAACTGGAAGTCATGGTACTTTTTCAGAAAAACTATTTTATAATTTTACCTGGTTGGTTGAGCACTATTCAATGACATTAAAGTGTGAGTCTAGGCTGTGTTTTAGATATGCATTAATTTAAGTCATAAAGGGCATGATGGATCCTCTATCCAGACTCGTTTTATTCTGAGAGCCACATACCATGAGGATATGGAGTGCACACAGCACAAAAGATTCAGGGCAGTAACGACACAGAATGATCAGATCATATGAGGACTAATGGAAGAGCTGGACTGCTTAGCAGGAGAAGGGAAGTTGCAGGGAGGTCATTGTCTTCTGTTAGCTGAAATCTGAATTTACAGTATCGGAATCAACTCCATTTCCCTCTCAGTAGGGTGCATGTGCATGTGAGTAGCAGGGCTGCAAAATAGTAGAGCTGAGCAAGAACCAGGGCCAAGGTAGAACAGTCTCAAGGATGATCATTCTCAGCAATAAAACAGAATTTGTTAAGGTTTTCAAAGCCCAAAGTGCAATTTCTTTTGGAGGAAGGAGCCATAGTATGAGACCAAAATGATCAGAAAGAACTAGGAATCCAATGAGCAAGGAATAGCAAACACCAAATGGGAGTTAACAGGGAAGATGAAGCTAAGACAGAGAAATTTTAGAGCCTTAGAGCCACCAAGGGCAGTGATTTCCCCATGACATGCACCCACACACCAGCCATAGTGGGGAGCATGCTCTGTGCATTGTTAGGAGCTAAAAGTAAGGCCAAGAAATACAACCTCCCTAGGTCCAAGTGAGAAGAGCAAGGATCTTCATACCCACAGTTCTAGCATGGGATACCGATGATGGATTCTAAAGTCCTGTCCCAGGAAGTAATCAATTTCTAAATCAGAATATGAGAGAGAGAGAGAGAGAGAGAGAGAGAGAGAGAGAGAGAGAGAGAGAGAGAGAGAGAGAGAGAGAGAGAGAGAGAGAGAGAGAGAGAGAGAGAGAGGGGGAAAATATGAGGGGGGGAGATCCAGAAGAAAAGTAGGAACCAAAATTCAGAATCAAATGTGTGAAGAAGCCAGAAGAAGGAAAAGTAGAAGAAAAGTAGGAACCAAAATTCAGAATCAAATGTGTGAAGAAGCCAGAAGAAGGAGGAGCCAACCTTGTGCAGGAATGAGAAATTTCTGGACCAATAATCACAGCAGACTATTATGTAAGCTTTCTTTTTACTTAGGTTAGAAATGTCATGCATTTAAAGGAACCAAAATTCTCAGTGTGGAGATTTTCCTGACTACAGTCACCTATGAAACCAACCATTTCCAGAAGTCATTAGCCCTACAATTGTAGCTTGACACATA
The DNA here is from genome assembly GCF_012274545.1 of Fukomys damarensis. Classification (NCBI taxonomy): domain Eukaryota; kingdom Metazoa; phylum Chordata; class Mammalia; order Rodentia; family Bathyergidae; genus Fukomys; species Fukomys damarensis. Next base: position 8,181,174 of record NW_022900930.1, on the reverse strand, counting down.
CCATTGTGAAGTCTCACACACAAGGAAGAAGGCCAAGCTGATCTGGAATGGAGAGTGTCACTCGGGAGATTATATATTTCCGAGCAGCTTTAAGTTGTCAAGATCTAACACTTCTGCCAAGAAACATGGACTTCCTCAATGTAATGTCCCTGAAATTTAACAAGAAATAATCTATCCACTACCATTCCTGTAGAATACAATTAACCCTGACTGAGAGGAGCAAAAGGTGGTAATTTCTGTAGGTTCTAACAAGTAGAATATGGTCCCTTTCAGTGTAACTGGTGTATGTATTGGCCGCATCTCAGTAAGCCAACTCGAGTCATAAGTAGACAAGATCTTTAGCATTAGAAAGGTCCTGGCTATGTGGGATAAATATGCTTCTTTTCCTTCTTGAAATAGTTGCTAAGCCTATGAGTGGCGGACCAAAGAGTAAAACATCACCAATCCTACCTACCATTATTCGTTTTTCTGGAGCAATGGTGGCAAACCTGTGGCATGTGTTGCTGTGTTTTTCTCTTTAGACAAAAGATACTAATGTATGAGTTGATTTTTCTAAATTAAATCCTCAATATTTAGGTTTAATTGCATTTTTGGCATTTTGTAATAAACAAGTAGGTTTGCAATTTAGCACACGCTCTCTGGAAGATTCGCCATCACCACTCTAGGTTAGCTTCACAGAAAAATCATGCACACCTTATCTGGTCTCAAGGCTGACTTTCCTGGTCACAATGTAATATTTATGGGCATCCAGCCTCACATTCACTGGGGTTCTTCCAGAGTACATAAATATTTGTTCAAGGAATGACCTAATAGGACATTCACCCAGAGTGATCTTTCTCCCTAGGTCATATAGGATTGAATTTGAAGCCATAAGAATGTATAAAAGAACAACATAGGCTGAAGGGTACTATTAATTATCCCTATATTTCTAGAAGGTTTCTACCCATCATTTCCCTTAAGCTATATGAGTTTATGAGTACCTAAACCACAATTTTATTTATATTGAGTTGTTCATCATAGTACTCATCTAAAAGTAATCTCAAAGGGTCATTTACTCATTTATAGAGGACTTTGTTTAGAGCACAAAGCAGGAACATATGTGCTTGGTAAAAACACAAGTTCTAGTTATTAATCTTTCACATAGCTTTAACTTCCTATCGCTTCCTGACTTCCAGAGAAAGAGGTGACACATAAGCTATGAATGAGGTCTCCTTAGGTAAGCTCTAGGAGAAGCATAAGTAAAAACACAGGTATTAGAGCCCCATCTTCACATATTTCTGATTGAACAGCTCACCGGTACCACTAAAGGCCTGTAGAGAACTCTGTGCTGAAAGCTGAGTTATTCTCAAACCTAAGGATACAGCAGAATTTCCTGGAGGGCTTAAGAAACACAGGCTTTAAGTTTCATTTTCAGCTTCTGAGTACATCTTAGATGGAGCACCAAATTTGTATTTCTAACAAGTTCCCAAGTGATGCTCATACCACTGATCTGAGGAACACAAACTAGCTCCATTTAAACTCAGAACCAGCTCCTCTAATTTCTCTGCGGGTTATAAGAAACCAGGTCCCTGATTCAATGGATGTCACTTAGAGATTCAAATTTTTAGCAAACTGCTCAATGTTTTCCAATGCAAGTATTACTTTGATAAATGCCAATTTATGCCCTGTGTTCCTTGATATAGCATAACATTAATGTTTTGGTGTAACCTGGTATCTTCATCACTTTCTTCATTGCTGGAAAAAAATGTCCAATACCCATAAAGTAAAGGAAGAGAGGTTTATTTTGGCTCAAAATCTGGAGATGTTTCAGTCCATAGTTAGCTGACTCCAAGGCAGAGAGAGGTTGCTCAGGGTATGGCTGAGAGGAAGTAGAGAGAGATCAGTGGAAAAGATGGAGGTAGACCCTTCCAGGCTACACCCGCTAGTGACTCACCTCCTCCCACCAAGTTTCACCTCCAATGCCGTGCTTAGTTATAAACTCATTAGACCACATGATAATCCATCGATGAGTATCAGGCCATATAATGCAACCCAATGCCCTATCCATTAGCACATGAGGCTTTGGGGGAACATCTAGATAGAAACCATAACATTCTATCCCATTCCCCAATAGACTCATATGCATCTCTTTATGCAAAACACATTTAGTCCATCTCTAAAAGTTGCCAAAATCCTAATAGTTTCAGCATTGCTGAAAAGCCCAAATCCAAAGTCTCCTGAGAGTTAAGGCAAACTCTTAGCTGTGAGCTCCTGTTACAACAAACAAACAAACAAAAAAGCTACACACAAAGGCACAGGATAAACATTCCCTTTCAAAGGGAAGAAATAGGGAAAGAGAAAAGAATAAGACCAAAACAAAACAAAACCCAATTCGGCTAACATTAAATCCTGTAGCTCCACATTCACTGCCCAGGGAAGACGTAAGCACCAAATGTCCTGGGCTGCCCCATCCGTATGGCATTGCTGGTGGCTGTAGCCCTCATGGCTTCTCTCTTGAGATGTCTTTGCTCACTGCTTGCAGCTTTCTTCAGACATTCCACCTGTTGGCTTCTCCAAATTTCTGGTGTCTGCAATTTTGGCTTCACTCTTCCACCTCAGGAGCACTACCTGCCTCTCAGAACTGTCTTCCAATCTGGACGGATGCCTCCCCGTCCCTATGACTCTTGCATTCTTCATGCACATCAAGCCAACACACTTGATGACCTCAAAGTCTGCAACCACTTCAGGCACTAGAGTGGCTTTTTGCATTTTACTGATGATTGCAAAGGACCCAGAGTTCCTGGATGATGGAGCATGGTGAACTGAATCAATTCCCTGGGCTACCCTTCTCCAACAGACTGCCCTGGGGCTCTCTTAAAGCAAAATCTTTCAGCCTTGCACCCCCAGTCTCTGAAGAAAGCAGGTCCAGCTTTTCTCAGGATGCCCTTAAGCCATTTTCCTATTGTTCTACAGTACAGTACATTAATATTTCAACATTAATATTTCCTCTGCTCCAACTTTATAGGCTGCAACTTTACTGGAGTTTCCTTGCTGGCCAAACTCAAAACTTTTAAAATCATTCATCTTTGCTTTTTTGTTCTTGATTCTCAAGGTAGAGCTGGCCAAAAGTCCCCAATAGTACCCATGCCACAACCTCAGCATTAAACTGCCTTGAAATTTCCCCCACCATATTATTTAGTCCACTGTTCTTAATCTCATATGCCTACAAAGTCTCAAGACCTAAGTAAAATATTGACAAATCTTCTGCTACAGTATAACACACAATGCCTGGAGTCCACTAGGATTCTTGTTCCCAAACAAAACACAAAACCTCCTGAGCATGGTCTTTTCCATCTGCTTTTTTTTTTTTTTTTTTTAACTGGGGATTTAAGTCAGGACCTTGTGTTTGCAAGGCAGGTGCTGTGCCACTGAGATAAATCCCCAGCCCTGCTTTTTAAAAAATAAGCATTCTGATCTTCTAATCTCCAACCAGAATCTCCCATTAAGCTCAATTCACAGCATTGTAGGACTGCTTTTCTGGCTGTCATCTCCAGATCTTTCCAGACTCTTTCTGTGAAATAGTTCCAAAAGCTTCTGAACCAAATGGTCAGGTTGACACAGCAACAAGCCCATTTCTATAGTACCAAAATCTGTTTTATTTCATTTCTGGTCACTGAGACACAGTTTTTCAACTCACTTGAACTGACCCAGAAGGTATCTGTTGAAGAGTTAGTGGGGTCGTTTCTTGTTTACATATTGGGTGACTGGTTCATATTTCTTCATTACTTGCCTTTAAAATATTGCCCAAGCAACTGTGTGGCTCATTGCTAGGTACACACACCTTGTGATAGCTAATCTTTGTTGTTAACTTGAGTGGCTTGAGACTCCTAGAAGGTGAGTAAAGCATACTTCTGAGTTTTTGGTGAGTCACGGGCATAGGACATTGGAGACAATGTCTGGTCCTGCCCCTTCCTCTCCAACTCTGCCCCAACTCTCCACTTTCCAGATACCACAAATTGAGAAGCTTTCCTCTGCTGCATCCTTCTGCCATGAAATCCCTGCACTGGATCCAGCTAGCATGAACTGAAACGTCTAAAACCATGAGCCAAGATAAACCTCTTCTGCTTTCAACAGCTGCTGTCAGGTGTTTTGAGACATTAATTGGAAAACTGAATAATACAGAAAGTGCTTCAGGTGTCACCTGTGGGAAGAAAGTGGGCACCTGAAACTCTGAGAAGGCTGAGGTCTCCAGGAACAGAAACAACAGCTCGGAGTAGGTGAGGCTCTGAGTGACACATTAATTGGTGAAAAGCTCAGCCACTAGGTGACAACTCCTAAATCAAATGGTCATCTCCATGTGTAAGCCTTCCTATTTTGTTCTCTGAAATAAAGACATATGCTCTCTTTTCCCTCTACAAATGTGGATTAGTGCTAGCCCATCAGTGCTTTTACTAGGTCATCCCTTTGGCCAATGGGAAGCATTTTCAAAATGGAGGCTATCAAGCAAAGGAGTCTATCTGAGGTCATGCAATAACTACTGCCACAATAGGTACACACTAACTTATCATCACCCTCTTCCAATCGAAAATCGTAAGTGAAAGAACATACACTGTATAATCACAAAATAGGGTGAATATTCAAAAAACTTTTAAGTATTACAGTAAATACATTCCTATTAAATATTCTCAAAATACTTCCCCTCACTTCACACACATTTATCCCAAGTTCTTTCCATTTTCTGAAGCAGTTCTGCAAGTCCTCTTTCTTGTCTTTAGATGCACTATCATCTCTGCCTTGATGGCCTGAATTAATGACAATTCTTACCAAATAAAATGTTATGGTGTGTCCTGGTCCACTCTTCAGTGAGCCTAACACTTTGTAACTTCTGACTCTTCCCCAAAGCTGCAATGACCATGAAATATAAAATTTTGAGGCAGTTCAGGACATTGAGGCAGCCACCATAGCACAACTAAACACACTCATAAGACATCAGCTTCAGGTAGGGGCAAGCATGCGAAATAAGTGTGTTTGAAGCAAGGGCAAGCATTTCAAGAGAAATTTAAACATTCGCTGTGTTTTGTGATCACCCTTCATATAATGAACTCACAATCCCATTCAAGGGTTTATAAATTTATTTCCTCTTCCCTCCAAGAACGAAGAATAGGGTTTGTGTCTTGGATCTACCACTTACCAGCTATGACTTTGATAGAGCTGAAGCTCTGTGTGCCTCAATTTCCTAAAATAGTGCTTGTACCTACCCCATGACCAAGGATTAAATTATATAACACATATAATGCATCTATAACACTGTCTATCATTTAGTAGGCAGTCAGTTTATGTGTATTTTTTAATTGTTCTATAATTGGCACTTCTTTCTAGAAGACTTCTAAATCATTCCCAATGGCCACTTGGGGAAAAAAAAGTTCTTGAGTAATGATTCAGTCAAAGTGTGTAACACAGTATCAGGTGATTTACTGTTACAACAAGCAATACACAGTGGAAAAGCTATGCTGTTTTATTTTAATTACTTAAATGAAAATGGAAGTATCTGTGTCTCCTCTCTCTTGGAGTTCTAGAAACCTGGAAACCCCCAAAATCTATACACCATAAAAGGCACAGTGACTCAGCTACAAATCTGGGAACTCTCTCAGTTAAGGATCTTCTGGGAAGACCTGAATATTCCCAGATTCACATCCCCAGGGGCTTTCCTGCATCACTGACCTGTCTGTGGATACTGATCTGCAGCTTTGCTCTTCAGTTACCAAGTACCTCAGTGCTCTATGAAGTCCTCACCACATACATCTCCAACACCCTCACGAACACTTTGATGACAGGAGACAATGGATTTTGACTGGCCCAAGAAGTGTACATCCCCCTCACAATCGATATATGGGGAATGATTTTTTTCCTCATTGAAAATTATCAGTGAGTTTTACCATGCTAAAGTTACTTAATTCAGATCAGTCTGGGGGTATTTTGCACACATATCAATACACATGAAACAGCTTGTTAATTCAGTCTTGCTATATTCCTTTCAAAGGACAATGGACTAGTAAGTCACATGGATTGCAAATTATTGGATAGTTAAATTAGATGAGAAAGTAACAGGGCCTGTCTCCTGGACAATTCCTGGTGAATTGACATCATCCGAACTTACACAGCCAGCTGTCTGAGGATAGCCCCTAGACCCTAAGAATTATTGTATTAATTATCTGGAACTGAGCCTATTTGAAATATTACTAGCATTGCCCTTTTGGTCCATATGTTTCTGTCGACATGAACATTTTTTCCATCTTTTCTTTGTAAGTTTCATATATATGTTGCAGTGTGTGTCTCTAGGGTCATTGGTTATATTGTAAGCCCAAAGAAATACCCATTATATGCTTTGCCTATTTTGCTAGTATAAAGCCATGCTCCTTAAAACAGTTCCCTAGCAAATCCCTAATTTCTTGTATTAATCATGGACTTGAGAACAATACTGCCACCTTCAGGGAGTCCTGGGAAATGCTTTTGCATGTTAAAAAAAAATTGGTATGAGGTACTCACAAGAAATGAGTGAAACAATATTTGTTTGAGTTGCAAGCTGGGAAAGAAAAGAGTAGGTTGTTGAGATGTCCCAACAACTGTGAGAAGGGAATTTTAGTTGTTTTAATAAAAGTTAAATGAAAGCAGGCATTTTATGAACACTCTTGGGGGTTTCCATGAGAGTGGGATCAATGCACCCTCTCCAAATACTTGAGAAGCGATTCACAGATAAAATGTCAGCGGGCCACAGTTCGCTCATTGCGTGATGCCATCGTCTGAGATATGTGCTGCAGTGCGGAAGTCCCTTTTGTCACAAGGTCGCCTTGAGATCCTTCCGCCTCTGGTTTTCTTTTGTGGTTGAATGTCCTCAGTGTTCTGCGGGCTCCATGTTGGTGTATGATCAAAGGACGTTTTTATCCCACTCAGTTGGAATGCAAATCAATGTTGCAGTTCAGTGAAGGCCAAAAAAAAAATCTCTTTAGAGAACAATCTTGATATTCAACATCTAGAGGAAGGGCACTTCTCTTTGATCTCTCAGTAGGTTAAGGCTCCAACACTCAAAGCTGTGGATGTACACTCTTTCTGCTGCCCTGGATGACACCCCTTAAGTACATGGAACCACTCTCTGTGTTGTCAGAGGACCCTTTTGCCAGGAGGAAAAGTCACTAATGATAACCAGCACCTTCAGATTGTTCCCCTCTTTCTACTACTGTGAAAAATAGAGGACACTTAAGAGAGGCCATCCTGACCCATAAGTAGCAGTAAGATTCTGCCTACTAAGCTCCTCTGTAACCACAAACGTTTCTTTCCCTGTCAGTTCTATGCCCAAAATTACAGGGATAAAGAGGATGAGCTTTGGATGTTACCACTTCTTTACATGGTTTTTAAAGATTTGATCAACTTATAATTAAATAATAACATTTCCTCCTTTGACTCATCAAAGACTAACAGAAATCCTATCAAGCTCTTCTGTTTTGTTTAGCTCATGTACCATCGCCACAGGTGAATATCTATTCTCCTGGGTGTTCTTTTTTTTAATTTGAAAACTCCCTTTATTGAGACCAATAAGGCCAAAAGCCTTAGACCACTAAATTACCAAGTGTCACTTTGAGCCAGTCATTATCCCTACTCAGAGCTACTTTTGAAAGCAAGTACTATGCCAGCATAAAGAAGTGTCCCAGAGGACAACAGAGTCCTAGTGGGCCGGGAAGGGAGTTTCTGAAAAGCAAGAAAGGGAAGGTGATCAGAGATGGACTAAGGTTCAGAATGAGGGAATAGATATATTTTATCTTATTACATTTTCATTGAAGAATATTTTACATACAAGTCTTCAGTTCAACTGAAATGGGTATACAGAAATGCCTGAGGGTGCAGTCCAGACTGGTGCGGCTGTAGGCAGATCCTAGCCAGGGCTCTGCTCCAACCCCAGAGGCTGGAGCACTCCTGCCCAACCAAAGGCCTACCCAGAAAAGAGCTGCACAGGTGCACAAGCTTCAGCCCGAAGACCACCCCATAGCATTGGCCATAGCCAAGGGTCGCCTGGAAAAGACCTACACAGGTGCACAAGCAACAGCCAGAAGTTCACCCTGATACCACTAAGTGCATGGAGACTCTAGCCAGAAGCCTACTCAAACAACAGGAACTGGGTTGCACAGCCCCCAGCCAAAGTTCCCCCTCCCCAACACCAGGTATATAGAGGCTCCAGCAAGAGTTAACCCTAGACACCATCCCAAGTGTGCACTGGCCCCAGCCAGAAGCCTGCCCAGACAACAGGTAAGCTCAGAGATCCAGAGGCCACTATTCTGAACCCACAAATTGGTGTGCTGGTGAGCAGCAGAGAAAAGGCCGCTCAGTAGCTTGCTGAGAATTGAAGACCACTGGGTGAGCAAAAAGTTGCCTCAACAAAGGCACAGCAGGCTGCATCTACTGAAATGAGAAGACACAGAAACAAGTCCCAAAACCAGACTTTTGGATCACCTAAGGCAACCCCAAAGGGTAACAAGATGAAACAATCTGATACTCAACCCCCTGGACTCCCTGAACTGGCAACAAGAGGATCTGGAAAAAATGAAGTCAGAAATGATTTATCAGATAACAACAGATTGTGCCCGTAGTGCAAGACATGATTAATAAATCTAGAGTGGACACTAATTTTAAAGAAATAGAAGAGCTGAGGAATGTGATGGAATCCCAACATGGGAAACAGATGGAATCCATAAAACAGATACAAACAGATTTCCAGATTAAAAACGCCACTGAAAGTTTGTGTAGCAGAACAAGCCAATGTGAAGATAGAATTTCAGATATAGAAGATAGGATTGCAATTAGTGACCAGGGAAAGAAAAATTTCTTAAAAGTAGTAAGGACCATGAGAAATCAATCCAACAGCTGCTAGATGATGCAAAGAATAACATAAGAGTAATCAGAGCCAATGAAGAGACAGGCGAGAGTGTAGATGACATTTAAAAAATAATGTTCAGAGAAGTAATGGCAGAAAACTTCCCAAGTAAGGGAAAACAATTTGACATACACATATATGAGGCATATAGGACTCTAGCCAAGATTTAAAAAAACATCTACACACAGGCATATAATGTTAAGATTCAAGAAACCCAAGGATAGAACAAAATTCTACAAGCAGTCAGAGAAAAGAAACAAATCACATACAAAGGAAAGCTTATCAAAATCACAGCAGACTTCTCAATGCAAAGAAGAAGAGTTTGGGGTGACATATTTCAAGCTCTAAAGGAAAACAGCCTCCTAACCAGATTGAGGTACCCTGCAAAACTATCTTTCAAAACTGATAGAGAAATAAGATACTTTCATGACAAAGAGCACCTTAGGAACTTCATGAATACCAAACCAGCACTCCAAAAATTTTAAACAATATTCTAAGAAAAGACAACCCCAGGAAGCCCAGCAGAGGGAATCCATTAGGAATGACAAGAAATTGAACACAATGGGGTAGAATCCAACAAAAAGAAAGTCATGACAAGGATAAGTCAATACATATCTGTTATAACCATCAATGTTAATGGTCTCAATTCACCAGTCAAAAGAAACAGACTGGCAGAATGGGTCAAGAAGCAAGACCCAACAATATGCTGCATACAAGAAACACACTTAATTCTAAAAGAAACTCATAGATGACAGTTAAAGGGTGGAAAGCAATACTCCATGCAACAGGAACCCCCCAAAAAAAGGCAGGAGTAGCTATTCTCTTTTCAGATCAAATGAATTTCAAACCAACACTATCAGAAATGCTTGATATACAATAGGTACACAATGAATATTTATAGAATAGAAGAATGATGGTAGGAAATAAGTAGAGTGACTTTTTAGCTCTTGTATTTACTGTTTTCTACTGTTTTCCCTAAATTTTCCATAGTAGAAAAACATACTTTGAAGAAGGAAAAAAATGAGGGAAGAAAATAAGGGGAGGAGAGGTAAGGGAGAGAGAGAAGAGGGAGGAGAGAGGATAAAGAAATATGGCAAATGAATTTGAAGAACCAAACATCTGAGCAATATAGCACAAGATGAATCTCTCAGGCCATAGCATCAGCTCAACACAGCAATGTTACCAGGTAACCTAGACAGATGCCAGTATTTGTTTTTACATTCAAATAATCAAGTTATAAATCACTGATGATCTGATCTTTTTAAAAATGTAGCAAAGCAGTTAGACAACAGAATATAATTTTATGATGCCAAATAATTATCTTGAAATATGGTAGAGATAGTAGTTTAGCTGAAAAATGAAATGTTATTACAGAGAATTGTAGCACACAGAAGAGTTCATATATGCAAAATAAAATGACACAGTTGAGGGAAAAAGTTCCTTTGTTCCTTATTATATTTGCCACACCATATATATTGAACACCTGAGGTATTTCCTTATCCTAATGATCACACTGAGTACCATCAGAAGGCACAATCTGAAGCTTTGCATTTTAAATGTGACTGACTGAAGTCTCTAATTGTCATCAGTGTTCAGAATGACAATCTTTTCTCGGCCTCCTGAGTTCTGAACAGAATATAGCAGACATGAATGCCCTACTCTGAAGTTGAAGGCAGTGATTATTTGATAACTGACTGACATCTGGGTCAAAGAGTGAAAGGTACCCAGAGAAGTGAGACCAGCTGCTTTTAGAAGAAAGCATATAAAAGCAGTGCTGCATGTTAGTTTTCTTATAGAGCTTCTTAACAAAGGATCATTCTAGAGGTGAGAAATAATAACAGAAAAAAATTCAAGGAGGCACTGAGGCCAGATGTTAAGCTGGTTATCTTGATAAATATCCTTCCTTCATTTATTCATTCTCACAATTCAGATATTCCACTGATATTTATAACACATTGCAATGAGCTCATACATTCTAAAGACAAGATAACAATGCAATTAGAAGACTTTGATTATCTTCTCTGGCAGAGGCAAAGATTCTACCTTCTGTTAGGCAACCTGACTTTGAAGGGATGCTTCATTTTTGTAAATGAATTGAGATGAGATATTCTGAACCCCGAATCTGGACCCAGAGAAGATTTTCTATACAAGAAAATAGCAATATAAATTTATCCTCCAAAGAATATTATAATTAAGCTACTTCTTAGACTATATCTTAGATTGAAATACATAGTGGCTAGAAGTCATTAGGAATTAATGCTCCCTAATTCGACTCCTCTGCTGACCTACACAGTCTCCTGTTAACTCTCCATGACCATATAGCAAGGGAAGAGACAAGCTGATGCTGCCTTTTGATAAAATGCTTCAAGCTTTTCTAAGATTGAGGAACTCATCTTTCCTGCTCTGGGCTGACAGACACTACTGGGAAATCCATGATGCTGGGGTATGAACTTGACAGAAATGAAACAATATCTGTTTGAGCTGGGAAAGAAAGAGCTACGTTATTGAGGTGGCCCAACTAGTATGAGAAGGAAATTTTAGTTGCTTTAATGAAAACTAAATGAAAGAAGGCATTCAAGAGCACTGCCCACTATTCAGCTATATCTGTGGAATATTATAGTAATTTTAGCTGCCCTGTGAATTTTCCCATGAAACTATCTGTGCTCACCAGTCTCTGATTTTATCAGATCAAACAAAGATTTATGAGAAGCTTTCTATACCAAATGCTATGCCATCATTTTTTATATATCTTTTTGTTTTCATGCTACTCTAAGATGCCAAGACTGGTTGCACTTGGTCTCTAGCCTGAAAATTACTTTTTCTTCTCTCTTCTCTTTGTGTGTATGGTAAAAGCCATATTTGCCCATTTGGAGTGGTCCATGAACCTAATACCCACAACACTGAGAAAGAACAGAAAGCTTTTCAGATTTATAGATGTTGAAGCGATGTGATGAACAGAACTGCAGAAATAGCCTCTTCCTGTTTATAGCACTCAACATAGAATTAACTTCCAGAGCTGTGACAGAGGTTAATTCTATGAAATGACATTCTAAGATTTATGATCCTAAAGAAAAAAATATCAACTGAGGTGGAGACAAGCTGAGTATTTACACCAAAGAAATATGCCTGAGGGTAAATATCTCTGTGGTATTTTCTTCACTCACATGTATGATTATTATATTATAAGTGTGGGTTTGGTTTCCTATTATCTATATTTAGCCCAGAGACAAGAGGACAAGAAAAAAGAGAAGAGGCAAGGGAAAGGATGAGCTTCCACAATTTCTATATATTGACAGCAGTGGTTAGCAACATATTCCTTGTAGTGACCCATTGACTCAACAAGTATTCATAGTACCTGTTCCATACCAGGTCTTGCACAAGGTTCTTGAGATAAAATAATGAATAGAATAGGAAAGACTTCCTATCTTTTCTCCTGAAGCTCTCAATACAGTGAGGAAGACATAGCAAAGCAATTATTATAAATGGAAGCTTGTTATGACAAAGGCAGCACAGGTGGCTGCTATGGGTACCTATGATGATGAGTCCTGACCAAACTGATGGAGAGGCAGAGAAACCACAAGGAGAAAAACAAGAGAAGCATTCTCCTTATGCAACTGTGATTGCAACCAAGATGTTTTAGTCACTTTTCACCTAGTGAAATAACTGAGACACACTACATAGGAAGAAAGGGAGAATTATTTTGCTTATAGTTTTGTAGGCTTAGAGCATGGTGCCTTCATTGGCTCAGATCTGGTGAATATCTTCTGCTGAATGGCAGATAACAGCAGCAGCAGTATATGCCAGAATAGGAAGTCACACTTCAAGCCAGAAATCAGGCATAGCTGGATAGGGCCAAACCTAGACATATAATAACTCTGCACGAGAACTCCTGGAAACCCATTCCATTAGTTACCCAATCCTACTGAAATCTAAGAGGATGCTGAGAAAAGAGGTCTTCTGTGAGCATGAGGGAGAAAAGGAAATGCTTTGGAAAATAGATACCTAAATGCCTGCCACAGCAAACAAATCATATTTGAGAAAATGGACAGGAAAATCTGGTGTGGTTGAATTTAGGTGGTACACAGTGAGGCTGATAGGCAGATAGGTAGACAAAGGTCAATTTGTGGGGGCCTGATAAACCATCTCAAAGAGCTGAGACTTGAACCGAGGTGTGAATTACCAGAACTCTGATTCACTGTGTAACCTAGCTGATCAGCTTCTCTCTTTCAGTGTCTCTAAAAAGACACAGAATGGTGTTACCTGCTGCACAGAACTGGGGAGACTCAAAGAGAAGCAGCAAATTGAGCTTTTAAAATATAGTCTCAGGGACAATATGTATTTAGCTTGGGTGCTCAAGTCACTTACATGGACTGGTGTATACTTGTATATAAAGGCTATGAACATCCTCGCATATACTTTATATCATTCTGGTCTTAACTTATGATACCTGATATAATGTAAACACCATATAAATAGTTGCTATATTGTATAGCTTAGGGCATAAGCACAAGAAAAAAAAACTTGTATGTGTTTAGTACAAATACAACCATTATAGGTCTAACTACATAGAATATAAACAAGACACAAAGTAAACAACACTCGAGTGCTAGAAGAGACAGGTGTGGGAAACAGTGGGAGGCCACAGAAAAGCCTCTGTTCACACTGATTCAGCACAATGCTCATCACACAACAAATGAAAGTTTTGTTTTTTGGAACGTTCAAGAATTTTTTTCAAAACATTTTTGCTTTGCAATTGGTTGTACTCATAGATAAAGAGAGCCAATTTTACCAACTAGCACACAGCAAGCATGCAATTAATTTTAGTTATTACTGTATTGTCAAAACAGAGAAATCTCCTACTTCTTTTCCCCAAAACCAGCCTCTTTTACTTGTAATCCTGAAACTGCAGAAGATTTTCTGCTGGCTATCACCAAGACTTATCATATGAAAAACAAATTACAGTACTGTGAATCACTTTTCTACCACTTCATTAGCCTCTTTTTGGTCACCTTCTTTTCAGAACACGTTGGCCTATAGAACAATCCATTTCCCCTCCATCCAGAATAACCCACATGCGAGCTAAAAATTATTGCTTTCCCAAATTCCTTACCTTTCCTGGATCCAGAAAGGTTAAAAGTGAAGCTCAGAAAAAAAAATGTGTGTGTGTGCACACGCGCACACACATGCAGACACAGGGGTGATAAGACCCCAGATCATCACATGTAACATAACACATTATAAGCAAAGAAAAGAGAGATACAATAATGTGAAGAAATAGCAAACTTCTTGAAAAACAAGAGAACTGAGAAGAGATGAGATAGGAGGATAATAAAAGGTTTTATAGTGGTATGACCTGGTACTAACATAAGAATAGAGAGAGACAATGGTGGGGAAAAATTCAAAAAATGGATTTAATATTGCAGTATAATTCAATGAGGAAATGGAAAGTGGTAAAATAAATTACGATGGTATAAATGATTAACATTTGAAGGAAAATATATTCTCACACTACACACACACATACACACACACACACACACACACACACTGAATAACTAGGTAGTACAGTGATTAAGGAAACAGCAGGGTAATTAAGGCAGCAGCATTATAACTAGTAAGATGCCTGGGACTCGATCCCATTGTATTATTTACTTATATGTATATCTCT